>NC_080431.1:55797230-56104266 GCF_028018845.1 Melospiza georgiana | reverse complement strand
CTATTCTAGCCAGCAGAAACAGTGATTTGCATAGGTGAAAACCGAAGTGATTGTACCTACGCTGTATAACTTGTAACAGGCTCTGCTCTGACAAAACATGGCTCAAGGTTGAAATGTAAGGATGGAGAGGCAGCCCTTACAATACAAGAGAGAGTATTTACACGGGGGAGCAGGAATTTTGCAGTGCTGCTTGGTTTAGTTTGTGACAGGCTTTGATTCTCAGTTCATTGAGGGAAAAGTGGTAAAAGGGATAAACATGTGCAAGGGGCCTCTGTTGTATTAGTGTGGGGACAGATGCTGTGCTGTGACCCTGGGAGTGATACATGACTGTGAGCTGTCTCAGGCCTAACTCAGGTTTCCCTGGTCTTCTTCATGTGCTATTTTCTCTTGCTGCCTTATCCTACTCCAAGCTTTCATATCCCTTAGCCCCCAAACTGTCTGGAACATCATGCAGATGCTGTGAACAGTGATTACCACATACCACTGTTCTGCCTCTTGGGGTGTTGTGTCTTTTGGCCATCTTATTATCAAGGTGTTGAGAAGCTCAGCATTGCAACATACACTGTCTGTTAGAATAAATGTGGTGTCTATGTTGTCATTGTTGTTGAGTAAAAGGCTTTCCTAAGTAGGTCCTTGAGAAATACATTTTCTTCTTGACCTAATTCTCTTCAAAAGAGATAGAGTCAAGTGCATCACACTTTTGAAATGAAAATAGCACTCAAGCTTGCTCTATAATTTCTGGTTTCTCATGTAAACATCTGCTGACATTCCCTTCAAACTTTGACTGCTTTTGCACCTTTGGAGTATTTTAGCATAAAGTGAAAAGAATGAAGTCTTTCAAAAAGAAAAATTAGTCTGTACATCCATTCCCACTATTCAGGAAGAAAGCAAATCCCTGGGTTACTACACAAATATCAACACTGGAAATGCTCTTGCTTTCCCAACCTCTTCTCTACTGAAGTCCTAATAACACAAAGCATTTACTCACTATATGTCTGGGCTGATAACTATTTAATGACACAACAATCTGAAATGTCAAGATACAATTAAAATCTGATTTTAACTGTTACTTTCAAGCCAAAAGAGATTCAAAACTGTGATTTATTCTCCTATTACAGAGAATAGGGTAAAATTTCAGGAACCAAATACTAATCTGATAGAGGAGACACCATAATCAGGCAGGTAGCTTTTCCAGCGGGAGGCTCATCCCCTGCAATACCTTTTTTTTTAGATCATGGATCAGATAAACTTTGAAGATATTTTGAAACCTACAGAAGGCAGGGAGGTGATTATACAGAGGCAGCCAGTTCCCACCAAGGGCAAACCCTGCCTGAAAAATCTAGTAGTCTTCTAAGATTAAGTGACTGCATCAGTGGAACCAGGTAAGAGCTACAAATGTCCTTTCTGTGGCCTTTTGTAATACCTTGATAAGGTCCCCACAACATTTTTTACCTCTAAATTGGAGTGATATGGGTTTGATGGATGAACTGTTAGATGGGTAAGGAATTGGCTGGATGTCCACTCAATGACTCAAAGACCAAGGGTAAGTACTGGATTCAATGCTGATTAACACCTTCACAAATATAGTGGTGCACTTGACACACCTGAGAGAAGAGATGCCATCCAGGGAGACCTTGGCAGGCTTGAGGGGTGGACTTACGTGAGGGTCATGAGGTTCTATTAGGACAAGGTCTTGCACCTGGGTGAGGACAATCCCCAATACCAGTACAGACTGGGTGAGGAACGAATTGAGAATCATGAATGATCTGTCCTGAAGAAAGAATTTGGGTCTAGTGGTGAGTGTAAAATGGAACATGAGCCAGCAGTGTGCATTTGCAGCCAACTGTAACAAGTACAGACAGCAGACTGAGGAATTCAATTCTCCTCTACTCTGCTCTGGTGAGACCTCACCTGGAGTACTGCATCCAGCTCTGGAGTCCTCAGCACAGGAAAGAGACGGACCTGTTGGAGCAGGTGCCGAGGAGGACCACAAAATGGTCAGAGGAATAGAAAACTTCTCCTGTGAAGAAAGACTGTTCAGTCTGGAAAAGGCTCTGGGGAGACCCTCATGTGGCCTTTCAATACACAAAGGAGACTTTGAGAAAGAATTTTCACCAAGTCCTGTAGTGACAGCATGAGGGGCCATGGTATTTAAATGAAAGTGGACAGATTTAGATTCCATGTAACAAAGAACTTTTTTTTACCATGAGGGTCATGAGACAATGGAACAGGCTTCCCAGAAAAGTTGTGGATGTCCCATCACTGGAAGTGCTTAAGAATAGGTTGGAAAGAGCTTTGAGCAACTTGATCTTATGAAAGGTGTTGCTGCCCTTGGCAGGGGTGGTGGACTAGATGATCTTTAAGGGTGTCTTCCAATGAAAACCATTCTAGGCTTCTATGAAATCCACTAAGTATGGGTATGTGTATATTCATATACATGTGTGTGTGTGTGTGTGCATATAAATGAAAAAAAGTAATGTCCCAAACAGTTCCAGATATTTAGTGGGTTTTTTTCCCCCTTTCTTGTGCTTGAGATGCTTTTGAGACTTTTCCATTGTCTCTAGGATGCCACAGCTAGAGAGTGAAAAGATTTAACAGTGTATGTGACTTCTGGGCCAAAAGCAGCCCATGAGGAGTTCATACATGGCCAAAGTAAAAGACCATGGCCTGCAGTAAATCTGTACAGGTGGGTAATCCTAATTCCCAGATGTGAAAGGAGACATAGGAGCCCACAGTGCCACTATCTCCTTATGGGAACACCTCCCAGAGTATTCATAAGCTCTCAGCTGTGTGAAGTCTGCCATAAATGTCCTGTGGTTGTCAAACTTGGACATCTCAACTGTGTTTGCAGAGTAGAAAAGATTGCTCTCTCTGTACAGTTCTATGTGATGTCTCTTTTCTCAGTCTTGGCAAGTTCATCTTGTACAGCTCCCTCCTGAGCTTTGGTTCTCCTTTCTCTTTATATTTGCCTTTTTAATCTTTATTAACGCACCTTTTCACACTCTGTCCTCTGGGCTCAGAATTTCTTTCCTAGAAGACCTGGCAATGTCTCCTCTCAGATCTATAGAATACAACCCTTCTATGAATTGGCCAGATACAAGACTGGGTTTTTTTCTCAGTCTGAGTATTCATAGACAGAACTTTCCTTTATGCCTCAAGTGAAGTCTTGTCGTCACAACAGAATTACTGACATTGTTTACAAAAGTCCAGATTGTACATTAACATGAATTCTCCACTTGTGCCAGATTCTGTAAGAAGCAGCTCATAAGACAGTTCATTTAAAAAAAAAATTAAAGTATATACATTTCAGAAACAAGAGCATTTACTGTCTGGAGATCTGGATCTTCCTACCTAAATCAGTTCCTTTTTTTTTTAAGCACCGTGGATGCTTGAAGGCACTGTGTGAACATCATCCATTTGCCATATTTTTTTGAGCAAAGGTGAATCTCACTTTTTCTTCAAACAAGTTTTTGGCAAATACTGAAGAAGTGTCTTGGTGTAAGAGATTGGCATACTGGGTTTAAATCTTAATGCTCATAGGCAACAGCAAGCCCACCTGTTACACTATTTGTGTTCAGATATTCTTCAATTTACAGTGAAACAAATGGCTGCCAGTCCAATATGTTATCTGGTCTGTGACCACAAGACAAATTCCGGGTTATGACTGCCCTTCAAGCCCTGAATCCGTGTGTGATGGGAGCTGGAAGGTTTGCTTGATTAAGATTTTAGTTCTGATTAGGGTAGATTGTTATTGAAGAAAAAAGCCTTAGCTATAATACTTAACTGTGGTAGTCAAAGCCTGTCAAACCCTTCAGATAATGTAATGAATCTTGTAAATGGAGTAACTGATATGCCTCTCCGAGTGTCACACACCAGCTAGTGTTCAAAAGATGAGAATGACACTGATGCTATTAGTTACTGGGGACTACACAATTGCAGAATCACAAGTGGTGTTCCCCAGGGCTCACTAGTGGGGCCAATTCTGTTTAATATCACAGAATACAGAATCACAGAATCAGCTGAGTTGGAAGAGACCCACAAGGATCATCAAGTCCATCTCCTTGCCCTGCACAGAACCATCCCCAAGAGTCACACCATGTACTGAGGGTGTTGTTCAAACACTTCTTGCACTTCCCTGGGGAGCTTGTTCTAGTGTCCAATCTAAATGTCCCCTGACACAGCTTCAGGCCATTCCCTTGGGCTCTGGTCACCACAGAGATCAGTGCCTGCCCCTCCTCTTCCCCTCACAAGGAAGCTTCAGGCTGCAATGAGCTCTCCCCTCAGTCTCCTCTTCTCCAGGCTGAACATACCAAGTGACCTCAGCTGCTCCCCATGTGGCTTCCCCTCAAGGACCTTCACCATCTTCATTGCCTTTCTTTGGACACTCCCTAACAGCTTAATTTCTTGTTTATTTTGTGGCACCCAAAACTGCCCCCAGCACTCGAGGTGAGGCTGCCCCAGCTCAGAGCAGAGTGAGACAATCCCCTCCCTTTCCTGGCTGGTGATGCTGTGCCTGATGCACCCCAGGACAGGGTTGGCCATCCTGGCTCAGATTCAACTTTTCACCAACCAGGACCCCAAGGTCCCTTTCCTCAGGGCTGCTTTCCAGCCTCGCAATCCGCAGTCCATACATACTTCCAGGGTTTTCCCATCCCAGGTGCAGAACCAAGCACATTCCCTTGTTGAACTTAATATGATTGGTGATTGCTCAGTCCTCTAAATTGTCAGGGTCTCTCTGCAGGGCCTACCAGCCTTTGAAGCAGTCAACACTCCCAGTTTTATATCATCTGCAAATTTGCTGAATATTCCTTCCAGTCCTGCATCCAGGTCATTACTACAGATGTTGAAAGGCCCAGGGCCAAGGATGGGGCCCTGCAGAACCCACTAGTAACGGGATGCCAGTCTGGTATCTCCCCATGCACTAAATCTTTGGCCCATGTACTCAGCACTGCTGAGGCCACACCTCAAACCCTGAGTTCAGTTAACTCTGAACCCCTCACTACAAGAAGGATATTGAGATGCTGGAGTGTGTCCAGGGGAAGAAGTGGCTTCAAGTTGCACCAGGGAAAGTTTAGATTGTATATTAGGAAAAATTTCTTCATGGAGAGTGTTGTCAGGCATTGGAACAGGTTATTCAGTTAAGTAGTGAAACCACAGTCCCTGAAAGAGTTGAAAAAACTTATGGATGGGGCACTTGGGATTATGGTTTAGTAATGAACACAGTGGTGCTGGGTTAACAGATGGATTGGATAATCCCAGAATTCTTTTCCAACCTAACCACTTGTATGAATTTAAGTGCAGCTTTAGAAAGGTCATAAACAGCTATCAAGAGCCCTTATATCCGTACCTGAGAAGACTTAAATACATTAAAGTGAGCAGTGAAACAAAATTTGTACCACCTTATACCAGTACTATATGGAAGAAGCCCTAGGTGTCAAAGGTGCAGGTTCTGTTGAACTATCATCCCCATCAAAATAATTTAATTCTAGCTGGCAGTGATTTTCAGATCTGCTGTTCTCAGGGGTTTAGAAAGATCTGTAGATATTGTCTGGAGAAGGGAAGCCCTAATTTACTTCCAACAAATCAACCAAAAGGGTACAGCCTACAAGCATGCATTTGGGCATTCTGCCATGTTTAAAGCCCATTGTCATTTATAAAGAGCAAATTGAATTACTGTGTAATTTGGAAGAAGCAGCTTCTCTCCTGAAGAGATGAGCAGACACTGAACCATGGTATTGATTCATAGTTCAGTTTGTTGAGTTACACACTTGATAGAATTGGGATGGCAATTTGTACCTTTCAGCGTCCACATGACAATTACTTCTTTTCTCAGTGGTTTACACTGTTTTCTATCACTCTAGCTTACTAGCAGCTCAGGTGAAGCATAGGTTATAAGGTCTCAATTGCTAAGGCTGGATCTGGACAAACATTGCAATAAATTTTGCTGATGTTGATTTGGAAAGCTTAGGTGCATGATTTTGGTTTCTACTCCCTTGACACGAGGTTGCCAAAATTACTGAAGCCCTACCAGTGTAAGACAGAAGCACAATTTTCTCCTGCTGTTTTTTATTTGGTAGACATATGCATTAGCAGGAACTCAAAGTCCCTTTTCTTGTAAAGACGTCATGAGCAAAATGTTAGGCTATAGTATTACCTGGCATTATAAAGCCCTCTGAAGCAGGCAGAGTCCAGTGAGTTCTCAGCAAGATGGGAACAGTGGCTCATTCACATCACAGCTATATGATATTTTTGGCGTGCAGTTCACTTTTCCTTATTAGAAAAATAAAAACTATTCAAATAGAAAGTTCTTCCAGCTTGGTGTATATACCAGTTTGGCTGCTTTCAGCCATGTTGATTTCCTTTCACCTGCAAAAACTTTCTTTGAAGTCAGCAGAATTTTGTTTGAGGCCGGTTCTTTTCAAGCTCCTTTTGTCTCTGTGCTTCCCCTCTGACTGTGGAAAAGGGTTATCCCTTGGGAATGGTGACGGATCTGGTAATGTGCCATGGGGAGAAGGAGTCAGGGTAGACAAACAAAGGGTGGTGAATGCTCAGAGTAAATTTGGTGTTCTGTGAGCAAAGCACATACCCATGTATAGAGGTGACCCCTCATACAGAGACTGTGGGGATGTCATGTATAGGCAGTGCGTGCATGCCACTCTCACTGTTTCCCTTTTACATAATTCTCTTCAACTTGAACTTCCAAAAACAAGCTTGGGAGCTGGCTGGGCCAAGGATTTTCAAAGAACTAAGACAATGTTGATTTTGTGCCTTCCACAGAGATTAAGCAGAAAGTTTTAATTAATCATGTCTGGAAACCTTGTTCTTTTATTGTTTTAATTGAAATACTGCAAATGAACACTAGAACAAGACCTGATTCAGGGCAAGTCAGTTCTAATGGCATCAGTCCAAGATGGTTTTTGCTTTATCCATTTTTGCACAAAGGTAGTAACTTAACATATCAGTACTTACTGATGTACATCAAGATAATATATAAGGTGTAAGAAAAGATGAATTGGTCTACTTTTTATACACTTTACTGAGGGGATGAGATTATACAGTTGTACAATATGACTTTTCCTTATTAGGAGAATAAAATCTCTAATGTTGGAAAGCATCTCTTGATCATCTACTGAAGTATTTCAGATTTTCTCCAGTGTCTTCTTGCTATTTAAAAGGAATGTAATTCAGATCCACAGTCGTCATGGGTTATTTTCTGGACTAGATCTCTGTCATGAGGGCAGGCATATATTCTACAGTAAAATTGTGCAGGACTAAGTGCAGTTTCCATTTCATTCTGAATGAATGGAGCGATAAATGAAAGATGAAAAGGTCTTCATTTCAGCTTGTGTTTATGGAGATCAGCTCCTTTCCAGACTAACACAGAAAAGGGAATTGAATTTTGTCAAAATAATCCAGCTTTGTGTGTATATATATATATATATATATATTTGTGTGTGTGTGTGTGTGCGTGTGTGTGTGTGTGTGTATATATAACCTAAACTGCTTTCTGAAAGTTTTGTTGGGTTTAACCAGAACTAAACAGACTCCAGCTGAGTCTGACCAGGAACTCACCCTGCTTTGTCCTACCAGCTTATAGAGGAGGTTAGCATGTCCTGACACCACTTGAGCACTGCAGGAACCATGTCTCTTGTGAGACTTGGATTGAATCAGGTCTTAGTTGTGGGTAATCCAGAATATAAGTATTGTTTTACTGCCATACTCCACCTAAAGATGATGAGTTCACAAAAAGAGGGATTCATTCCAGCTCAGAACTGGACTTTTCATTTAAGCAAGTTGTCTTCTACATTTACAGTGATAGATGTAAGGATACCCAGAGGAACATTCACAGAGAGCCCAGGTGGCGACTTTAGACTAATTTCATGATTGCCAAGAAACTGTTGGACAAGACTTTCACAGTTGAAATATCTGCACATGTACAGACAGCTTTTGCTATTACAGCCAACTGCTCCATTGTTCCATAACTCTCCAGCTGACATCTTCCTGAGACACCTCAAACCAAGAGCTCTGTGAAGTGACTGCCTTCCATATCATGTGAAAAGTTCACTTTTTTCAAAAGACAGCTTTTTTTTCCTCTGTTTTATCACAACCTGGCAACAGCAGCAGTCTGAACAAAACCAATAGAAAACATGCACTGGGAAGTCCTCATGAGCTAGGAGAAGTGACAGAAGGCAATTTTCAATGTTTATTTTAATTTAATTTCCATGATTGTAAGAAAACAAATAGTAAGAATCTCTCTTGCCTCTTTCCTTAGTTCTTTTTCCATCTGCAACTAGTCAGGAAGAGATTACAAAGAAAGAACGGGTTGTTCAAACTTGTTTGTCCATGAAAGTGTCTGTTGCAAAAATTATTTTTCTCTCAAAGATCTAAAATGCTTCATTTTACCAGACAGACTAGATAAATGCTGTGAAGTAATTATACAAAAACAGTTGAAATTTTTTTAATGAATCTACTTAGTTATGTTTGCATTTGGTCTGGTTTTGCTTTCCACAAATATTCATGCAAATAAGTTTTTTGGAACAAAGTCTTTTTCAAAGTAAATATCAAGGATGAGCAGTCAAATGTAAATGCAAAGGAAATTTTACGCAAGTCTTCAGAAGGGAAAAACTCACGAGTATTAGGTTTGTTTCTGATGTCAAGAAGCTGGAAGAATATAGAGTAGTTGAAGTGACACATCCAAAACAAGAAATCCAGGTCTTAGGTCTTATTTCAAGGGTGAAATCCTAGTTCCCCTGAATTCATTAGTGAAATGCCCATACCTTTCACATTGACAATATTTTATTATATTTCTATGGTACCGAGTCCTCTTTTTTTTAGCCTAAGGATTAGACAATGCTGACAATTTTTTTAAATTAATAAATTAAAAAAAAAATCCTTTATATTTTGGAGACCTTTAAATAGCACAGAGTAGGCAAAAAATCTTTCTCCATTGGTGCTCCAGGTTAATTTTAGACAATTTTTCATCTGTGTCACTGCTAGAAAAGTTATTTTGCCAGCCCTGGCCATGCCCTCCGGTTCCTTCCCTCACACCTGGCACTCTGGTTGATTTGTTCAGCTTGACTGATGAGCTGAGCTAGCAGAAATAAAAGGTTGTGAGCTGGCTTAGACACAGATTGGCTACGTTGTGATAAGCCCCCCTGATCTGGCTGGCAGCTTGACTGTATAAAAAGAGGAGTCTGTAGAGGAAAGGTGTCAGCAACACCAGCTCTGGGGGGGCAGCATGACATGGGACTGCCTCTATATTGCTTTAAAGCCAGAAGTGGGGAAAGAGACCTTTAGCTGCCCCTCTGACTCCTGTGGACATTTTGCCTCAAAAAGTTGGAAAAACTAAAAATGCTATTTCAGTTTTCAGTAGTAGACAAGGGTTGTTCAGGAAGCAGCAGCAAAGCAGCACACAAGAGCATGCCAATTTGGAAAATGAGGGGTTTCAGTCCGGTATCAAGGACAGGGAGGCACAATCTCCTCCTTCCTGGTATTGGCAACATTTGCTAAAACAAATGCCCTCCTCCTCACCGTGTGCTTTCCCTGTGCCTGTGCCCCAAGGGGCCCACAAGCGCTAAACCCAGCTGGTGCTCCAGAGGCCCCAGGGTGATGCATCTGAGGTGTCATCCTGCTCTGCTCTCCTTCCCCCAGTCCCACAGCACAGCCTGCCAGGCTGCTCCTGCTCCCCTGCCTTCCAGGATACACTACCCTGAGTTCACATGGATGTTACTGCACCCACAGCTCTGTTACCTGTCTTGGCATTAGGAAGCAGCCCTGAACTGCCTCTCCCAGCTGCCACTTTGGAAGCCAGTGCCTCCACAGAAGCAGGGCAACCACCTCCCAGTGGAAATCCCCCCAGCATCAGAATGTTCAACCTTTGGCCTTTCTCTAATCTTGTCCATGCACCCCTTCCCAGCATTCACTGTCGACGCCTCCACAGCTGTAGATGTGTTTTGCTGTAGCCAAACCCAGTCATTTCAGGTTCCCACAGGAGTACTGTTTCTAACCCCTTACAATTTTCCACTGTGCCTCTGTTGAAATAGAGAACACTGAAAGTCTTTTATGGAGGAGGCTTATAAAATATGAACATCTGTTTGTTATGAAACTTAATGCTGTCAGCTTGTAAGAGCCATCTAGAAAAGTATTTAACTCAAAGTGCTCTTTGTGCATATTGGAACAAATAACTTATATAGGTATATTGTAGGGGACACCTGCCTCAGGTAAGATTTATTTCAAGATAGCGTCATTGGGGATTTAGAAAGGATTCAAAACAGAGAATGTGAATTCTCCCAAGACTCCTCTCCAAGGTACACTTAAAATGCCAGATTTCTCGGCTCAAGACCACTATCAGACATGTTTTGTTACCTGGAAATACCTGCATTTCTTCAGTTTTGGCTTTCTGAGATGATTGCACTATGAAGTAAAAATCACTGGCGCTCCCCAGCTACATGTGATGGTTGACAAAGTTATCTGTTAATATTCTGTGGCTACAAAATGCTGCCTCAGATGAGCTGATTCCAATGGAAAGTAAACAATGAGCTTATCTTTGAAGGGATACTATTGAATTATATTTGGTGTAGTAGGTGGTTATATATCTTGCTTTTGTATTAAACAAGTTTAATAAGCAGAAAAAGAGTGAAAGAGTAAACAGTAAACTTTGTTCAAAGCATTCATCAGCTCATCTATGTATCCAAGAAGGTTGAGAGACTTACTGTTTTATAAAAAACTATTTTTTCATATTAATAGATCACTTGATACATTGCCACATGTGAGTGTCAGATATTGCCAATAGTGGTGACATTGGGATTTTAGAAATTAGGAAGGGAAGAAGGTCATTAGATTTACAGTCTGCCCTTCTTGTCTTGATACACTGCTAAATGACTTTCTCTGGTGTGTTCTGCAATTGCATTTCAAATTAGTCCAAAGTTATACTCTGTTAGTCAGTAATCAGGGCTGAGGAACTCAGAGCCAGAGGAAGTGTGCAGGTTAAGTGTCAAGTCAAAAGAATTTGTTCCTAGTGGAATTTTTGTTTGTTCAAAGACTATTTACTGTTTTGCATTAATTCAAATGGAGCCAAGAAGACTCAAATTGACAAAGCTGTGCCTCAAAAAATAAAGTGCAAAACAAAACCTGCTGGTGGTGTTTTAAAGAAATGCTGAAATATAGTTGAACCATATTGCATCTCTATGTTCTCCAACGATTATAATATTTTATCATGATTTGTGTACTTTTCCCCCTTTTTGCTTTATAAGCAACAGAGAAAAACAGGGGAGAGTACACAAGACACAAAATAACTATATCACACACACAGAGTTATAAGAGGGAAGGTTCCTTCTACTCTGTTTACTCAGATTACCTCAGGTGTAACTTGAAACACTAGGAGATCCAAATGGAAACTGAACAGAGGGCAAATTTAAAAGTTTCTAAGAGATGGTGTAAAATATTTCAGCTTAAACTTTGACAAACATTTATTTGTGTGCACACTGCCAGTTTAAACCCCGATATATAACAAAGTCATTCAAAGTGTAACATAGCTAGTAACACATTGTCTTTCATACCATCGTATGAAATGTCATCTTAGCAAACATTATACTTCTGTAAAAATTACCATTTGTCTTACAAAGCAAGACAAACCTCTGATGCCATGGCCAAGTTCAGTTTACAGTTGCTGGACCATGCACAGGCAGGCTCATTTGTGAGATAAGAGTGCATATGCATGCAGGGCATGCAACATCTCCTGTTGTTGTAACAACGCACTGCTATGATTATCCCTGGGTCTGTTTGGGCTGTCTATTATTAAGTTTCCAACATGTTATCTTTTATCCATAATTTGTAGCTTTGATAGCCTTAAATCCCTGAACACACTGAAGAGATTACTAGGGATAGTTCAGCCTGGAGGGTACCATAGCTAGGAGACTTTTGGGAATGCATGATACTCTCCATCCCCTCCCAAGCCAAAAGAGGCCACGATGTGAGTATGTATGCTCAGGTCTCAGCCTCACAGGCAGCAGAGCTGATTCCAGCTGTGCTCTGCAGATCAGGGCCTCAGGGCATGCAGCCACTCACCTGCCCCATGAATTGTCCAGAAAGGCACAAAGAGAATAAAAGGGATGCTCTCTTAATTTTGCAGTAGGCAGACCTCCTTATCGGCCTACAAAGCCTCTCAGAAATGCACCCCCAGTTAGCAGCCCTGTGCTATGAGCTCCATAGTTTGGCACAAAGTCAGCTGTACTCCAGCATGTAACCACATTAAATGTGATTACTTTGCTCATACTAACTCTCCTTCTAAATAAGCCAGGCTTCACAAAATGAGAAACCGCAAAAATACCTGAAGCAATTAATTTTTTATTGACATGATGCTACCAACTCCAAGTGCCAGATTAAATTAAAACTCACTCCAAGTGATCAAAAGATGCCCAGCCAGCCTACTGCTTGCAAAGCTCCTCTCACTTATGATTATAGTGTTTTGAAAACAGGAGTAGACAAAATCCAAGAGATTTCTTACAGCCTTCTGGCTGTATTTAAGGCTAAGGGGAATGGGTCTTCATCACAGTTTCAAACCACAGCATAAACAAGAGTTCTTGTTACCAAGAAAAATTACAGACACTTTTAGAAGATCTGGTGAAGGGATTAAAAATAGAACAAACCACCTTTTTGCAACTATTCACTATACTAAAGCTTCTATTTAGTCACAAAGGACTTAATGATGAACATATAGCAAAGACAATTTCTGAACAGATGAGGCAACAAAATGAGTTACTGATATCTTTGCTTTTTGAATAATCAGTCTTGGTTATTTACAAAACATTTCCCATGGACATCATATAAAATACTACTGTAGTTGCATTCTCTAACAGTGCAAGTGATTCAATTTTTTTTAACTGCTCACCCAATTGCATTAGATTGTCTTGTTCTATGCAATTTGGAAGGAAAATAGGCTTTAGTCACTAAAACATTGCTTTGCTTATGGTTTTCTTCATTTTCTACTAGCAGTACTCAGGGAATTAGTTTGAGCTCCCACTCCTGGACTGATTTTGGACACTCATTTTGGAGAAACAGGGTGTCTGAACTATGTGCAACTCAGATGAACACAAGAGACAACCAGGGCAGAGGTTGGCTTCAGAGGCTTCAGAGGCTGCAGGACTATTTGCTATATACTCTCTCTGAGTTCACACTCATCCTAAGGGAGAGCTTGGGCCCAGCTTTGAGAGTTTCTATTCAGTTGAAACCTCGTTCCCTTTTCCAATTTCACATAGCTCAGCAGGACTCTGCAGGGTGGCTCACAGGATACTTGGCCATACCAAGAAACTTAACTGGAAGTTACCCACAAGTCAGTCCTGCTTCTAATTTCAGGGTGTAAACTGGGAGTAATCCAAACAAAGTGACTCCTAGATATACCTACAGTGATAAATGCATCATTTTGAGGGGGTGATCCCTCCAGGCTCCCTAGTGATCCATAACCAATAGCTGTCTTGGCAGAATCCAAAGAAACAGTTAAAATTCTGTTTGTTGAAATGCTCTCTGGGCAAGGCTCTCCTCCAAGATCAGTGTATGTCACACTCAGCAGCGATGTTTTGCCTCTCCTACATGTGAAGAGCTCTCACAGCTGACAGTATCAAAGAGCAGATATATCAAAGCTCAGGGGTGCCCTGCAGATCCAGGAATAGTACTTTGCCTCCCTACAGCAATTCACACAAGGTGCAATGTATACTACACATGGCATGGAAATAAACTTGTCATTTTCATAAGATTCCTTGAGATTTTTCAAAACTCAAGAATGAAAACTAAGCAATATGTTTGTGTTACTGGAACACTCTTGTGCATGCAGTCTTCTGCTTTCACACATTTTTGGGCTTATCGGGTATTCCTCTTTCCAATGAATCAGGAATTGAAATATTAAGCTTTACACAAGTGGAGGAGTGTAGAAATTTTTCATCTTTTCAGGTCTAAGTGTGCTTTCATTTCCCTGATTTTAATTTTTTTCCCCAGGCCCACTTGTTCCTCAGTGTTTTGCACACTGCTCTTCTGAAAACAAACACAAACTAGATAAGACTCTGTCTATCACAAATTAAGTCTAATCTAACTGGAAGGAAGAAGAAGGGGAGGGGGGGAAGTAGCATAAATATGCTTGCAGCCATACTTTAGGGCACACTTCAAAGTAACTCCATGTGGGGCTCCAGGAGGCACTTGGCTACATACAGAGAGGCAAGAGCTCTGTGCAGAGCTGCAGACATGAACATTAAAAAAAAGTTAGGCTACTTCAGTAATTCGTCTATAACTTTGATGTAGATCTCTTATCGCTAACGATATGTGTGCCATGCCTTTTGGGAACTGTGTTATACACCACTAGGCCAATATTCATTGGTATATCTTCTGACACCCTTGGAAGAGGCACTTCTTTGAGAGGAAAGCAAAGAAAAGGAAATAGTATGTATTTTTTTCATTTGAGGTCTTAGACATGTTAATACCTCCAAGTGCATCTTCTGAACATCTGTACTCACCTGGCAACCTGTTCCATCCACCAATAAGGTCTCTCACTCTGTAAAAATTCCTTCATAAACAAATTTGAGGAAGAAATGGTGCTCATTTCTCACCCAAGTTTTACCATAATAAGCCCCAGGAAGAAAAAAAAAAAGGAAAAAAATCCTTCACAGAAAACTCTCTTTCTCCAGGCACTCACGTCCTTGTAAACATATTGAACTCAACAAAAATAAAATTAACCTCACTGGCTCTGCTCCCAACACCTTACAATCAAAGGACAATCTCTGTACAGATATTGCTTTTATTGTATCCTTACTGCACAGTAAAACACATACCTAAAGGAGTAGTGAAAGACAAGACATGCATGAAATTTAAAGAAGGGGTAAAAGTGAGAAAAAGCATTCAAGAAATGCAGATGCCAGAGGTGACAGCTATTTCAATAAGCACAGCATGAACAGGCTGATGCCCAGGGCAATGACAGGTGTTGGGAAGGGCTAATTTTAGGACTTGTTTTGGAGTAGTTTTGCCAGAATAGTAAGCACAAGCTCAGTCTCCATCAGCACAATGCCTTTCCCTGGTAGTTTGACAACGCAGAAACAGTAACTGAGGTTTTAGCTCTAGCTGAAATCCTGCCCTGGCCTGTAATTAACTTCATATTTATTAGGCTTGGGAGAGATCTTCCCTGCAATACAATTTGGTGAAGGTGAATGGAAGCACAATATAAAATCCTTTTCTAGTGATGTTTTTGCAATGTCAGGATAACACATTAAGCGCCACACCTATTCCTGTCCTCTCTCTTCCTGTGTCCCACTCCTGTGGCAGGGTGTTTGAAGGTCTCATCCCAGGATCTGAGACCCATAAGTTCTCATCTCCATGAGAGGCAAAGCATGCAGGTATCTCTTGGAGGAGGACTCCTTGGCACATAGATGCATTTGTGTCACACCAATAGAGGCAGAAATTGCCTCAATTTTGTATGCACTTAACTACACCAAACTGACACAGCACAGGGACCTGGAAATGCAAAAATCTGGACACCTTTTGTGTTTGGAGCAAAAAAAGACGTAAGAAAAATTAAGCAAATACATTACAATAAACTTGGGGTCTTGATGCTGTGAGAGAAAATATTGGTGAATATAGTAAAAATACAAATTAGGTAAACTGGGATTTCTTGATTGTTGTAGCTGAACAGGTGATTGCTTAGAATGCTGAACAATAAAGATCTCAAAAATGCTTCAAATATATCTTGACTAACAAAAGCTAGGGAAAGACTAATGTATTTATTTGGTAAGCAGAGATATAGCCTCTAAAATTGCTAAATCTCTTCTGTCTTGAAGTGACAGCAATCAAACTTCAAAGAAAA
This sequence comes from Melospiza georgiana, assembly GCF_028018845.1. Taxonomy (NCBI): domain Eukaryota; kingdom Metazoa; phylum Chordata; class Aves; order Passeriformes; family Passerellidae; genus Melospiza; species Melospiza georgiana. Next base: position 56,088,425 of record NC_080431.1, on the reverse strand, counting down.
GATCAGGCAAGCAAGGGAAAGGTATAGAAATTTCTTGGAGACACACAGATGTTTTGATTCTTGTAGAGTTTTAATTTCTTTTCGTCTTAAGTTTTATTGAAGCATAGCCTTCTTCTTCCATGGCCTCTCTGGACTGTCTTCTTTCCAGTGAGTTGGCAATGGATTTGATATACAGGAGTAATTTGTTTTTCCTGAGTTTTAGCATTTAATACCTTTTCCTTCCAACAAACACTCATACAATAAACTGCTGAGATTGGCAGTGAACTTCAAAGAGAGCAGCATGCATCCCTGCCCTAGGCAGCCAAAGTTGTAACCTCTGCCCTCTCGCCTCCTTCCAAAATTGTGACAAAACACACAATTCCACCTGAGGTACAGTATGATGTAAACAGTGTAAATCATTAAGTGTGACTAATGCAACTTAAGTCCCACTTTTCCTTCTGCAAAGATTTTTCAATGCTGGCAACTGATTCACTTACTAGAAACCCACTAAGCTGGCTCTGATTGGTAGGATTTGTACAACACAAAATCACTTTTCCATTTGTCCTCCTGACTGGTTCTGTGAAGAGGTGCCAAAATCATAGAATAATTGAATGGTTAGTGTCAAAGGGGACCTTAGAAATTATCTAGTTCATCTAGTTCCAGCCCCTCAGCCATGGAACCTTCTACCTGACCAGGTTACCCACAGCCCCACCCAGCCTAGTCTTGAGCATTTGCAGGGATGGGGAGTTCACAATCTCTCTGGGCAACTTTTTCCAGTGCCTCATCACCCTCGCATTAAAGAATTTCTTCCTAATACCTAATCTAAACCTTCCCTCCCTCAGCTTAAGTCCATTCCCCCTTGTCCTACCTCTACATGCCCTTGTGAAAAGTCCTTCTCTAGCTCTGTTTAGGGACTTTTCAAATCTGTTAAGGCCCCTGTGGATGGCCTCCCTTCCCTCCAGCATGTTGACCACACCACATAGCTTGACAAAGTTGCTCAGGGTGCACTCAATTGCACTCTTCATGTTACTTACAAAGATGTTAAAACTTGGCAATCCCAATACAGACCCTTAAGGAATATCACCCATCACTCGTCTCCACTTGGATACTAAACCATTGATTGCAACTCCTTCAGTGCCACCATCCAGACAATTCCTCATCCATCAAGTGGTCCATCTGTCAAATCCATGTCTCTCCAGTTTAGAGGGAAATGCTGTGGTCTAGAAAGAAAAAGACGGAAGAGAGTGGAAGAGCAGATCTATACTACATCAGGAATTATTCCAGATCTCTCCGCAAGTGCAGTGAAAAGGAGGGGATGTTGAAATATCAAGCAGACACACAAATGGTAGGTACATAACCACAGGCACAAAAAAGAAAACCAGGAGGGAAAACCAGAGTGGTGATCAATGGGGATCAACTGGTGTCAGCAAGAGCTATGTTTTTGTCTGCTGAGATTTATATGTTTTGCTCTGAAGGTAGTACACACAGACATGATAAAAAAGCAGTGGATAAGATCCCCAGCGCTCAAGATATATCATCCACCATACCATATGAAGCAACATGACTCAGACCAATGGTACCATTTAATTTTGAAGTCCCATTAAATGATATTGATAACAATTTTGAGAATTATACCCTCACCAAAAAATTGCCTTTCCTTTCCCAGCAGCAGATTTTCACCTGTAATTTACTGATATCTCCCCATTCTTCTCCTCCTCAAGTTTAATTTCCCAAACGTTCTGCTTTCTCTTCTGTATGCATTTACTTTCCAGTGTGTTTTATTTGGGGAAAAAATGCCACACCATTTATCTCAGAGAACAAATAATACAATATACTTCTGCATATGATGGGAAGCCCAATTGCATTTTTGTTTCCTTATACATCTAGGAAACTCATTAATGAGACAAAGATCTCATTCTCCAATCAAATAAGCCAGGTGAAGTGTAGCGCAGACCAGTAACTACAATGTCCCATTCTGGCTCTGCTGCTCATTCAGGCAATAAGGACATTTCCAATAAAACAAAAATAAACAGTTAACACAGAGTTGTGAACTCCAATAGGCTTCAGCTTATTGCCTTTGCAGGAGCACACTGTACCAGTGAAGTACAGAAATTAGGCATTCAGGCAAATGATCCGGGGGCTGGTGACAGAGTGCAATCTTTCAGACCTTTGCAGCTATTTAGCTGCTCTCAAAACACACACACAACAACTCTGATAATTACACTCACAGCAAAACCTAGGCATGATGCACTGGAAGCCTTTTAGGGGCTCTTCATAATTTCCTGCCTCTGCCAGAATAAGGCCAATTTACTCCTATTTCAGAGGGCTTGGGCAGAGTGAGAAAAGAGAGACCGGGTCGTCAGCGTTATTGAAAAGATTCATGATTAGTCACACTCACTTGAAGGCAAGTTACTTGCCAGACACGACACCACTCATTAAAAGGCCCTCAAGCTGGCAGCCCTCCAGCAGCTGCAAAACAGCTCCAGAGCTGGCAGACCCAAAAGGACCCCTGAAGCCCCATGTTGTCCTGCACACGGGAGTGCAAAAAGCCAGGTCAAGCATGCCTGGGTGTGATTGGCACCTCAGGAGTTCAGCAAGTAAGACTCATGTTTTACAGTCAGGAAAAATAAAGAAAATATTCCATAGCCCAGCTGTTGCTAATGCCAAGGTAATACCTTTTGAGGCTGGTCTGAAATTATTGCCTTTGCAGGATCCCCATTTCTTGGTAAAGCTCATGCTTGTGTGGCCAGAAGATTTTTTCAGTGATATGGGAATGTGGAGAGTTTCCTAACCTGACTCAGCTCTGATCTGATTCCTGCAGGAAACACTGGGATTTGTTGGAAATGCCCTGCTAGCTCAGACCCAAAAGAGCTGGTTTCCCATTTGTGGTGTCATTTCCATGTCCCTGACTTTGCCACTGCTTTTATGTGAGAACAGAGCATAAACAATTCCTACCTCTCCCCCACATGCTTACTTTGGATTTGCCTCTTCTTGTTCAGTGCCAGCTAAAGCCAAACTGCGCCAATATTTTCAGCACCTGATGAATGCTGACTTCTCACCCCCATTCCAGAAGCTTCAGAAGAACCAGATGGTTGCATGTACCTTACTACATGTCTGGGCTGTCTTAAAACAGGATGTAAGCTGCAACATTAGCAACTCATATTTAGCTCATTTAACCTTGGAACTTTGTGGGATGCTCTGGAGTGAGGGGTGGTAAGATGGCCAAGCCAGGCCAGCAGCTCCCTGGCTATCAACAGCACAGTTCTTCTCCTCTCTCCCTCTCTCTCTCTCCCTCTCTCTCTCTCTCTCATCTCACCATCACCTAATTCAGCTCTCCTTCCAGCTCCAGTTCTCATGTCCCTCAAATAAAGCTAACCAAGCCCTGCTAGCTCCCAGAGCAGTCCACACAGCGAGAGCAGGTGGCTCCAGAGAGATGGTCAATCCACACCCATCACAGTGAAGGTAGATAGTCACACCCTTGACACCTTGGAGAAGTCCTTGCAGCCTGGTGGATCAGCATGGACTTAAGCCAACATGAGCTCTATTCTCAGCTGAGCCAGGAAAGACCACTGAAGGACTTAATCCCAAATGGAGAGCCGCCTGTGTGAGTGTGTATGGGGAAGAACTATTTATCCTAATAACCTGAAGTAAAATAGTATTTCCAAGAGGAAAAGTTCTTTTAGTTAATCACTCTTGCTGTTCCCAAACCCTCTTGTAAAGAAGCTTTTCATAGAAAACTAGTGCAAAGTCAGTTCCTGTTATGCTAGATTTGTATATTGTATATATAGGGAGTGTATGCCGCAGTATATGAATAGCATATACTATTCATATACTATTTTACATCACTTCTCTAAATTCCTCCCCTGCCAAACCATAACACAGTCCCCATGAATAAAAAAATAATCCTCCTCTTTTTTTTTTTTTTTTCTTTTTTCCCCTTTTTGGGCAAGTAAATCTCATCAGAAGCAAGTTTACACCTTTAGTTTTTAGTGGGACTTAAACTTGTTTCCTGTCCACAGCAGACGCTGTGTTTGCAATATGTCTGCTGAACAAACACCTCTGAGGAATCCTCACTGCATGGTGTGGATGGCAGGGCTGATCTTGTTCCCTCTGTCATCCCACAGAGCTCAGAGCCAAGGCCATTCCCCAGCAAGGGAGAACTATTACCAATACAGAATCCTAGATGATAACTCTCCTTCTTTTCCTGGCTGCATGATAGCTGACATGAAGAACTGCATGTCAATTTTCATATGATGGACATTGAGCATTATGTGTTCTAGCTTGGGTTTTTATATACTTAGTGCTAGGCTCTGTGCAAGTTTGGGAGCCATGCAGGTCACACCTTATCTATTCCATCTCTCTGCCCCCATCCTCACTAGAAACATCCTGAGAGTGCTTCTAGGCCTACCAAAAGATTACCTTGGCTTTCTCCAGTGGTCCTCATTTCCACTCACTGGGATATAAGCCCGTGTTGTTCCCTCCATCCTTGCCTTCCAGAAACACTGGTCACAGGACTGCAGTCCAAAGTGACCCAGTGAAGTCATTTGAACTCAAAGTAAAACTGAACCCTTCCCCTCTCTATCTACCTATCTCTGTATTCAAGAAAGGGCTGGATGTGGCACTTAGTGCCGTGGTCTAGTTGACAAAGGTGATGATCAGTCTAAGGTTGGACTCATCTCAGAGGCCATTTCCAACCTAAATGATTCTGTGATTCTGTTTCTTTATCTGTACATCATCCCTTTGTGGGTGGTTCAACATTTTCAGCCTTATCCTTCCACCATCACAGCCTGTGGATGCTCTGGCAACAGCTGAGGAGGGGGTGAGCAATGGGCTGCTGAGACACAAAGCACAGGAACGTTTAGGCTGGATTAATCCACTGAGGTCAATTTATTCTGTGTAACAACATTGTGCCACCTCAACTGCAGGACTCTCCTGGCAGCGTGTGCTACCCTGTTCTGTGCCCTGTAATTGCACAGTATGACTTTCCATGACAAACCTGACTAAGAGCTTCCTACACCTGCCCACTCCCAGCTGCTTGCTGCTCTGTCCTTCCCAGTGTGCAGATTCAACTGAGCATGTGGCTACTATCTAAAAATGGATGGGTGTTGTTTCTTTTTTTTTTTTTTTTCCTTTTCAGAAGGAGAGGAAGTGATTTGGGTCATTATAAACAAACACACCAAGCTGAGAAGTGATAAAATTGGAACTGGGAGGAAGGGTTTGGGGAGACAGGACGGAAACATATGATTAGGATACAACATGGAAAGACACCTGGAGAGGCTTGACCTTCTATATTTTGTGCAGAAACACAAAAGAAACTGGGAAAATCCTGGTGTTAAATAGAATGCTTTTCTTTCCATTTCTGGAATGTCTTTTGACACCTTTATTCTGTTTACTGGGTGAAATTAAAGTTGTGAAGGTTTTGGGTTGAACACATATTCCTTATAAAATATTACTCTATTTTAACAAGTGGAAATTAGCTTTGTCTCGCTTTTGTTTCTGATCCGCCCAAAAGCCTCACAGGTGAAATGTGTAAGATAGAGCAGCCTGGACCCCCTCAGCTGAGAGTGGTCTGATTCACCTCCTCTGCTTACCCACTAACCCTGGCATCCACCACTCCAAGAAGCAACTTTTAAAAATAAAATAACCTACATTCAGAGGAAAATCAGGAGCCAATATGTATTCTCCATATATACGTTCTGTAAAGAACCTACTAGTTCTTTACAGAAAGACTGTATCCTCTTCCTTCAACCATACTGTGATACGGAGATGTCCACATGTGGGACTCAGGAGTGTGGTTATGGGAGTCGGTGGCAGGTGGGGCCATTCTTCTGAGAATCCATATTCATGCACATGTCCAGGGTGTGCATATTCAGCATGTATTTTAGACAGCTGTTAAGGCTGGTGTGACTTAAACAACATTTTAAAATGCAGTTTCTCCCTTTTCTCATCACAGACACATTCAAAGCTCTTACAGTGATAAAATTTCTGACCATTTCCCTGAGCAGGAGACCTTTATCACCTTTAAAAACCCCCTTTTTTTTTCCATCCTCCTTGCTGTCAGTAGGGGTGCTGGCCATCTGCCTGTTCCCACACTGCCATGCTGGACTTCCCCTCATCAGCAAGGACTCTTTCGCTCTCACTGGCCAAAGCTGAACCTCTTAGTCACTCATTTATGCCCAGGGTTTTCTGGAAACTTCTGGAAACACTATGGAGCCTTCCACAGAGCTGCCACATCCCATGGAGTGAAGAGGCAGCGTCCAGCTTGTGTTGGGTGAGCACTGGTACATTTTCAGTGGGCGGAGGGCAGACAGCGAGTGCGAGAGCGTGGGATGTGTGAGCTGTGGCAGAAGGTTAGTGATGAATACCAAAGAATCCCAAAATTATGAGTTGTAACCCACAGGCGGTTTCAGGGGAGTTTCCATTCAGGACTGTGATTCAGCAAAGCTGCTGTCACAGGCAATAGCATATCAGCCTGAAGTCGCCACTAAAACCATCTGTGACAGGCAGCCTCTTCTCAGATGTCCGCTTGCCTTGCCCCCATGGCTTTTCACTAGCTACCATTTTGCTCTTACATAAAATGTTGGCAAGGCAAGAAACCAGAAAACTCTAGGCTCTGGCAGATTTGGTCTCAAAGTTAAATTAAATCACAAAACCCATGACAAAAGACATGGGCTGCTTCTGCAGCTGCAGACTTGCTGAGAAAAGTCCCCTCAGGTGCAGCCTGGCCTGGAGACCGACAGCAGGGAAGGTGAGCAGAGAGTGCAGGAGCCGTGCGAGGCTCACCATGAGATGGCAGCCTTCCCCGCCGCCTCTGCACGCCCTGGCAAGATGTGCCAACACCACTCTCCAGCACAGAGCACTTCTGTCTTTCTGTCTTCCCGGCAGAGATGTGCTGCCAAGATTTTAACAAAGGGCTCCCTCAAAAAAAAAAAAAAAAAAAAAAAAAAAAAAAGATTCCAAAAATCCAGCCTTGCTTTGCAATATATAGAGCAATCCCTTGATGAAAACCTTCTCCTTCGTTGAAGTAAAACCCCAATCCAGTAATTACACATTTCCAGGGCATGTTCTCCCCACACAAATCTACCCAATGCACATTGGCCCCACAAGTGAACTTGGCAGTCCTGGGCTGCTCCAAGCTTGGGTCAGCAGGCACATCACCCTCTCCCTGGCACTGCTTTGCACGTGGCAAAGGCCTCTGAGTGCTGCCAGCCACATCTCAGAGAGGAGAGCTCCATCATGGGCTGAGGGGCAGCAGGAGCTGGGGGGAACAGGCAGCATTCAAATATTCCCAAGTTCCCAGTGCCTTCTGGTAGCACATCCAACATGATGTGAACAGAAAGTGCTGGCATGAAGGAGTGGGAGTACAGGGCTATTGGCCCCATGGCAATCCTCTTAAGGGAAATAGTTTGTGTTTCAGAGCCATCAGGATTTACAGAGTACCACTCCTTCCTTTAAGAACAGGGAGACCAGGCAGAGCTCTACCCCATGCTGGTCTCACCTGTGTGCTGTTATCACAAGAGGATCCAGACAGATGTGGAAACATCAGGATATCATTTGACTCTCCTGGTAGTTGTGCTAGCAGGAGTTAACCCAGGGGATAGAGACACTGCAAACCTACAAGGAAATAAAGAGAAAAATTAATCCACAGACCTGACTTGTCCTGACTTTCCTTAAACAAATGGAATCACTCCACACACAGAATTGTGTCTATTTAAGCCCATTTCAATGAATTTTGATTTGGAAATGCACTAAGGTGAACCTGGAGAATCAGCATTGCCTTGGATGAGTCAGAGAAACCCTCATGTGTCAGATGCTGACTTCAGTCACACCGCTGTGACTCTCGGCTCTCACACCTCTGCAGGTAGCAGAGTGATTTCGGTGGGAGAATTGCGCAACTGTGCTCAGAATCTGTCTCACTCACCCCAAGGCGTTGTACTGGTATTACTGACAGCAGTATCTGACCTCCTGCTACTTCAGTCCTTGCTGGGTTTACATGTGAGCAGAGGTCGGCCACTGGGCACATTGCTGACGACAGGAGGTGACAGGATAAATGAGCAGGACTTGCCTCCAAAATCAGCTTCACATATGCCACTGTACAGCTGTGTCAGCAGGGATGTAAATGTGGCACAACCTGGCCCCCTCTCCAGGCTCTCCAACCTTCATTTTCAGAGCTAGATCCAGAGTAACCTCATAGCCTTCAACAAAGCAATTCCCAACACACCCTTGTACAGAGAGAGGCCAAATCTGTCCCTTTGGCTTTTTATTAATGCCACATTTGATGACTTTCTAATTGTGCTAGAGAGTCCCTATGCCTTTCAGAGCTTTCTTCAGGCTGTGAGTACAGTAGGCAACTTTAAAATCATGGGCAGCTGCCAAGCTTGTATACAGAAAACATTCAAACATAGACGACTTTTCACCTTTACTTGCCAGAGGCCAAATTCTTTCAAACAATGATAAACCTTATTTAACCAGGAAGTCTTCAAATTCTAGAGTGAGCCTAAAGGTCACAAAGTCTGAGATGACCTTGAAAAGTGACTTTTATCTTGGTGGACATCCTGGGGACCCAAGGCTTAAACAATTATGTTCTCATACCTAATTCTCCCAAAAACCTTTGGTGCCAAATGTTATATACTTAGTGAAATATTCTGTGCAGACATGCAGAGCTGTATGTATTTCCTCATAATTAACAGGGATTTCTCCTAATTAATAAATACAAGTCTTTAGGAGGGAGAGAATTATTTGGAACGTGAAGGATGTGTAGGCTTCCTGCAAAATACATGACAATTGGTATGATGGTGACAGAGGATCAGAAGATGCAAAGCCAGAGGCTACTAAGGATCGCTGGTCCTTAAGTCTGAGCATGGCAATTTTGCTATTTTTCAGGACAGCAAGGAAATAGCAAGAACATAATTGCACTGAGGACACTTCAGCACAGAGCAGAAGCAGACTATGCATGAAGATGCAGCTACAGCTGCCCACAACCACAGAATCACCCACCATGCAGGCCAAGAAAACAAGGCAGCAGAGGCAGGAGACAAACCAGGGCACAGGGGGAGAAGAGGCCTGCTCAGAGGTCGGAGATCTGAACCCACCAAAAGGATGTGGAGAAGAGACAAGCGGAGGCAGAGCTGGGAGGCTGCAAACCTCCAGAGCCCAAGGCTCAGCATGAGTAACAGGCTAGGCATGCAGGGCTGGGTGGAGCACCACTGGGCAGTCACCCAGCCAGGGCAGCCCCGCTGCAATTCCATTTATCTTAGGACATTTACTCCCGGGATTAATTGCAGCAAGAGCCACAAAGGTAATAAGGCGCTTTTGAGGCACCTGAGTATTGCTGGGCAATACTCTGACCATGGAGATATTCCGGCATTCAGAAATGTCTTTGTTCACTGACTTTTATAAGTGGTTTCTCTTTGCTTGTAACTGGAGCATCTCACTCCCTTTGCTGTGACATTGCAGCCTGAAACTCTGTGGTCTAACCCTGCATCTACTCCTGTGTTCTTCAGTTTGTATTGAGCCTGGCCACATGGGAGATTCTGCAGTGCACCCAGCAGCTGGTATCCTTTGTATCCAGGGGCTGTGGTATCTACAAAGCCTCTGTGATTCCTCACCAGCATGGGTTATAAATATATGCAGGTAACAATCTGAGAAGTTAATTCAAGGACTCTTTCTGCAATGATCTTTCCTTTCCTGCATGTTTTCTCTCCTTTGGCTAAGGTCTCTTTGGCTCTGACTCTGGTTTTATCATGGTTATCTGTAGACATGTGTGTGCATCGCACATGTAAACACTGTCAGTTCTACTCCATCATAAATGCCATTTTTATTGCAGCCACAGTAGGCATTTAGAAGGTGCTTTACTTAATCTTTCTTCTGTATGTTGCAAACAAAAGGATGCCTTCCAGGAACCACAGGCTGGTCTCAGGAGTCTCGTCACTACTACAGAAAGTAGGGGAAAGGCTTGCCTTAAGACAGCTCTTCTGTTGCTGTAGACCAGACTCACATAATGAGTTTGATGCTGAGGGTGCCTGTGAAGTGAATGGGGGTAAAAGGACAATTGCCAGCAAGTTGCATGGGGAGACACCTTACCTTACTAATAGGATATGCCACAGAGAAAGCTGGGTCTTAAATCCTGTTTCTGGCAAGGACTTGAGTACTTTATTTCTGTCTGAAGAAGGGATATTTCCTTTCACTTAGAAAACACAGTTCTTTTTTTTTTTTTTTTTTGAGTCATTAAAGCCCTTTAAAATCTCTCCCAAAGAGCACCCACCAAAAAAGGTAGGGTTCACATCCACATCATCCTCCTGTGCATTAGCTCAACATTTAGAGCACGACTAAATACCTCTATTTCTCAGGCAGTGGAGGGAAACAAGCCCCCAGGCCCTGACAGGACTGACCTGCAGGACTGACAAGGAGGGCAGAGCTGTAAGTGACAAACCTGCCAACAACAACTGGTTTTGATGACCCCTCATCACTCCAGTAAATTTTTCTGCTCTCACTGCCAAGCTCGGCTGGAAGTCAGACAATACAACAGTACTAGAGAGTACAGACAAGGCAGATCCAGAGTTGATACCACTGCAGTCAAGACAGATTCCTTCCTGAATATATGCAGGCACAGCTGTGCTGGTGATAGGTTGGTCCCATTTGATTAAATAATGACTGAAATCAGAGATAAAACCCAAACTACCTGTTATAACCTGCTTCAGTGCCCATTCTTGCTTACTGCTCTTTTCCCTTTTGCTTACATCATTAGCCTTTGTTTCAGAAGGCAGCTCATTTTGCTCTACTCAGTCTCATTTTCACACATGAGTGGTGTTGCCCCATGTTCTGCAGCTTCTCCTCATGTCTCCTCCCTGGTGTCCCTTCCCCAAGATCTCTTTTTCCTCTTTCTGAACAAGATGTTCTTGAAATTTGAAGTGTTCCTGTGTGGAGAAGCGGATCCTGATGAATCTGTGGTAATTTACTTGAGCACAAAGGCCACTGGGATGGCAGGTGCCACCAGGGTCTGGTGGCAGCACCTCTGAGCATTTGAGAGTCATATTTCTGCATACAACATCTGAACCTTCCTGTGGCTCTAGCCACAAATCTTAAAGCCTTGCCCCCAGACAGCAGAAACCTGACTTGGAGGGATATTGGCTGCCTCTGTCACCTGTATGTTTCCAGGGAAATTGAGTGTTCTGCTGAAAATGGGTCCACTCAAAAGTGGTCCTCTGAAAAACAGGGACATCCAAAGTAAAAATTTCTCAGCAAAATATTGTCACTAACCTGGTAAAACAAAACCTGATTATATTGTTTTTTATAACCAGACACTACAACCCTGATGCAGACTGTTAGCCATATTCAAGGCATCCAAACAGCAGTGTTACTCATCTACAAAAAAGGTGTCACAGTCAGGTTTCAAGGCTGGGATATTTTTTATTTTTTTTCCCTATATATCAGCAGATTACATAAAAAGGCATCATTTAATGACAAAGCTCATTCAAAACAGGTCAGTGTAAGATAGTGTATTAATACGGCAATGAGTGTGCCTTATAATTCTGTATCATTCACATTTCACCCCAAATTTATACCTGTAAATTCCTTCTCTAAATTCCCCAGTTATTTCTACGAATTTTATACCCTATCACCTCACCAGTGTGTTTCCATACTGTTTCCACACTTATATTGGTTTTGAATGCCAAAGAATCCTTAAACCAGAAAGTTCCCTGAAGGATGGAAAATCAAAGACTGAGGAGGCACTGCACTTGTAGAAAATGGCAATAATTTACTGTCAGCTGAGGTTTTCTGGGCATACATGCACACAGACTTAGTAATAGCTGTCTCAGATAAATCTGGGAGTAGCTAGGCTAAGCAAGATTAATATGATGGTGCTGATAGGTCAGCTTTCAGTGACAAGGTCCAAAGCTAAAAAATGGTTTGCAATATTCATTGTATTCAGCCCTAAATCCCACTTCTGGTTTTATTTGTGTGCATCACGTTCACAAGATTTCTGAGATATGAGAGATAAATAGGAAGCTTGGTTGTGTGTGACGGCAAGTGGAACCCTCAGGTATCAGTTGTTTTTTCTAACCCATGCTTGGTGCCATTGGAGAGTCCCAGGGGCACCAGGACTGATGGAGAGGAGAGGTGCCAGTGTGCTCACCTGAGCCCAGCTCCGAGAGGATGGGATGGTGTGGTCAGAGAACATATGTGGATGTGGACGTTTGCAAGCCCTCCTGGGTTTGCTGCTCCAAACCTAGGCTGTGAAAGGTGATCCTACATGTATCTACATTGCTTTTTAGAATCCAGATGTTATGCAGCTGACACTGCAAAATCATGTTTTGAAGAACTGATGCATATTAACGCTCCTCAGCATAGCACTAATAACAATAATAACCAATAGTAATGAAATAGGACCATTCTTTTGGGAAGGAAAATAAGTGTATGGAGCAAGACACTGAAGGGATTTATTGGCAGAATAAAAATCATAGCAAATTGCTTTGAAATCAATTCTGAGGGGAAACGCTTCCTTCTCATTGGAAAAGTTTTTTGATGCACTTGGGAAAGATGCATATACATAAAGTTTGCCCATTCCTCCCATTCTAACAGTTCTCTTTTAAAGGACACCACAATTCTTCACTCAGTTATTTACTTGTACTGCCTTGACTACACTAACTCTACAGTATGTGTTTGCATTCTTCCACGAGTAAATGGTGATTGAATGACTTGGCAATGTTGGGTAGGTGGAATAATTGTTAAAGTTGTTGAGTCTGTCTTATTGAGACTTCCCCCTTCCCCCATAAAATCATTTCTATTTTATAGTTGGACTTGCAAATGCCCAGTGTCTGTCTCAAACCGACTGGACCCTCCTCTAGAGAGTGCATCACCTTGTGGTTCATACTGGAGCTGGGAGAAGCAAGGCAGAGGCTGTCCAATGCCATCCCCTCAGAAGTCTCTCTGGCAAATCTATATGTTTTTCCCACACTTAGCTTCTTTGTTGGACTGCCCTCAAGGGAATCAGCATTTAATTCTGGCAATATTTATGAAATGGGTGCTCATCACTAGGAATTGGCTGGATGAGATCTCGTTGGGTACACCCAGCTAAATTGATCCACTTTGAGCTGGCCACAGAGTCTGTTTGGACATAGTCTGGTTGTGCTCAATGATCTTAAATGTCTTTTCAACCTAAAAGATTCTAGGATACTTTGACCTACAGGGAAATACTTAGTTTTCCCCCTGCAACATGGTGTTAGGTTTGAAATGAAATTAATTTCTCTGAATGAGTGCACTCCACTGAATGCTGTGGCAGAAACTGTGTGTCATAAATTCTGCCCTCTTACTAACCACAGGCAGGTTGTCTTTCGGTGGCTGTAAGGCAAATATGGGCTGAGGATGGACAGTATCCCTTCCTGGTCAGTACCACACTGTCTCTGTGCAGCTTCCTGTGGAGCCTTGGGGATCTCTATCAACTTTTTATGAGTGTTAAATATTCTTATGCAATTGAAAGTCAAATAAAAGACTCATGGAATTAAGAGAGATTCAGATTATTTTTTCCTTATTTGTTTTGTCTCTAATCAAAATGCAAGTTAATGCATTAACATTATGTGAAGAATATCAAGTTGCCCCTCAAATGATTCCCCATTATTTCCTAAAAGCAATACAAAGATATTTCGATATTATAAACTAAAAGAAAGTGTTTGGCTATTTCCAAATCCAAATATTTCATTCTGTATGCCAATGCATTTCACTGAAGGTCCTTTCAGCTTAAGTTACACTCAATACTTCAATAAGGTCTTGGTACTCCACTGCCTTTTGTTGTTGATTTTCCCCATTGGATTGAATTTCCTAGACAGCCTATACTTCCCTTAATGTGTCTGCAAGAGCTCCCTTAGTACAGGCTACAGCTCTCAGAATGCACAGACAGTTTAACGGAACATTTCTTAAAAAAAATACCAAAACAAAACAGAGGTCAATTTTGCTGAAGAACAAATACAGAAAAAGAAGACAGTTATGGAAAATTTGGATTTTGTAGAAACTACAATGTCAGTGGAAGTTTTCCACATGAGCAAGAGCTATTAGTCATACTGACAGTACACTGGAAAGCTCAGGAAATGGAGCTGGACTGTCACATGCCCTGGCCCTTCCATTCACCATGGCTCCCTTCTTATTCCTTTCTGTGGCAGCATTCACCAGCCCTAGAGGGAAATTTTCCTTTTTCCTAGGAGGAAAGCAGGTGCCTAAATTGCAGGGGAAAAGGAGGAAGAGTGGAACGAACCTCCTGGAGGCTTCAATTTTCATAGCTCTGCTTCTGTGCAGTCAGAGGCAGCTATGCAAGTAAGCAAGGAGTAACTGAAGAAAATAAAGATTGCTCTGAGTACTTCCTTTAATCTTTTCGCTCAGGCAAAGGTTAAATTACCATTTGAATGCTGCTGTAGAAGAGCTAATAATGTTGCCTTTATGTTCTAAGGATCCTCTCTCTTAAAAATACATTCTTTTCAACTCTAATTAAGGAAAGCTGTGGTTCCAATAATCTCCAGGATGAAGATCCCTGTTTTTGCCACGCACTAGCTGGTAGTCCTGTTGTTCCCTCATCTATTTCCCGCAGTGCTTTAGGTAGTGATTCAGGAACAGCTGACTGTGAGGATACGTTCCTGTAGTTAGAGAGAAGGGAACTATACTTTGAGGTCTTTATGAAATTATGCCAAGTGCCTTGTGACTTTCAACTTCTGGACCCCAGGGAGAAATCTGAACCCCTGGCTGAGAGTTGAACAAAAACCATGTTACTGTATTACTATCCAAGAAAGCATTTTTGGACCACGTTTAAAGGTACACTCTCCCTCCTGATTAGGAGATTATGTTTTCATTGCCATTTAGAATGGACTTAGCTATCTATGAGGTTATCCTGCAGACTTTCCAGCCTTTCCCATTGTAAGTTATAAGTACACTAAAGAGGAAATTAAAACAAATGTGTATTTGTCTTCAGCACTGACAATGGTGTCAAGTGAAAGACAAACACAGCCAGAGCAGTAAAAGGAATAACAAAAGTACTTACAAAGAACTGAGTTAGTATATATAATTTTTTAAGGCCTGCTAGTTATTCAGCACAAAAATGCCCAGCTCTGCAGGTTGCAGTGGGAAAGGATTTGCAGAGTGGTGTATCAGCGTCCAAGTGAGGACAAGGCCTAGCCCATGCTGTCATTGTTGTTTGCTGCTGACTTTCCCTATGCTCACAAGGCACCACTGACACTCTCCTGGCTCAGTGGAGCTGCTGGGCCTGCATTATGTCCTTCTGCAGTTGGTCCAGTGCTTTGGACAGGCAAAAGAGAATGTGTCCCACTCACCAGGGACACAGCAGGGGAAGAAGTCCACCCCTGCTTCTCCTGAATGCCCTAAACAGCTTCTGAGACTTCTCTCCACATCTGGGAGGATATATGGAGCCTCTGAGTCAGTGATTTGTGGCACCTCTGGTTTCTTCAGTGCAGTAACCCACCCCTAAAGGGAACTTGCATCCAGAGACTCTTATCTCCCAAATAAGCAAGGCAGTTCGTTTAGGCCCTCTCATATTTTCCTTCCATGAAAGTCTTCTTCACTGCTAACTGAGGTTATTTACATATTCTGTATTCTATTCTGTATCCTTATTTATTAACTCCTTATGAAGATAAAGGCAAGGAAGAATGAGACTCTAGGGACAAGTTTGGAGTTGAAATTAACATCCTCACCCATACTCCAGGTCTTGATGGCATGACCTCTTTCCCAGTTCTTGGGCCTTCCCAGAGAGGCCAAGGGAAATGTGTTCTGACCTTAGTACATTAAATAATGGCTGGAGTTGATGGGATTTGTAGAAATGGAGGAGGCCCTGAATCTACCTGCTTACAGTCTCTGTTCAGCTTTTTGTGCACCCTCTGTAATTTGGGAAGCTCCTCCTGTGTGCATTACCTCACTCATCCCAAAGCCCTGAATAGCTCCACACCTATGCACTGAGCAAACAGACCAAGAGAAACAGACTAGAGGGCTCCCAATTAAGCAATATCCCTGAAGAGCCCTTCCATGGATCCCACAAAGATCTTGTGGCAACAGGTTTTGCAAGACGGTTCTGAGAAAGGTCAAAGACCTCTGTCTTGCAACTGACTATGTGAAACTGTGCCTCCTCACAAATGCTTCATTATTACATTGCAGCAGCATTGCAAATACTATGGCCTTGCACACACTAGGAGGAACTTCAGTGTTTCCTGTCATGGCCCAGCTCCACCTTTGGTAGCATTCCTGTGAACCATTGGATCAGCAGGAGGGACCCTGGTTTTTGCACGGTCAGCATATGGGAGGCAAACCCCAAAGAGGTACAGGCAAAATCAAAACTGCTGCATCTCAGCACCTCACTGGGGCTAAACCCAGCTGGCTGCCCGGAGCTAGAGCTTGCTTTGCTGTTACCCCAGGATTGCTGACCAAGTGAGGCACACTCTGGACATCTTCCCCACAGACTGACCAAGCTAGAACCCACGCAGGATTCAGTGGCAGCTTCTCAGAATGACACTGAAGGGAATGCACCTCTTACCTCATCCTTTTCTTATATGCTTTAATTAACTAGGTAGAAATCTCACCCTGAATGTAGGCAAGCAAAAGTAAATTGAACCCTCAGTTCCTCCTTTACAAAGAAAGGCTTAAACCATCAAGATTTCATGTATTCAGGACTGCTTTAAGTATGCTGTGTGTAAAGGAATGGATGACTGAGGTGAAGTGCAATAATCCCCAGCCCTAGGTTTATTATTCTCCTTACAAAATAAGACATCTTTTGAAACATTTTTGGGTAGTGTGCAGAGTTGCACTTGCACAACACAGCTCTCCTATGTCTAGTAGGATGCTTCAGCAATTGATGGAAAGAGTAGCTGTCCTCTTCCTTTCCTGGTCAGTTTCAGTAATACAGGAAGGCACAGAAACCCAGGATTTTATCTTTATGGGGTGACTCACAGGCTAACCAAGGTATCAGGCATTGCAGAATTTAGCATGGCAGCATCCCTGTCGAACTTACATCTGTTTCCCCTCAGTGTGCATGTGACTCTGTTATCTGGCAGCTCAGAGGAAAGGAAAGAGGTGCCTTCCCATTGGGATATTTTCCTGAAGACCTTGTAGGAACTTCTGATCAGAAGCTTTAAACACATTATCCAGAAATGGTTAAAAAGTTAAGTTATCTTTAGGTTTATATTGCAGTAGAGTACAAAAATGGTTAGCCCTGTGAGAAAATGAGCATCAGATTTTAGCTTAAAGCTCTCTGGTACAAATAGCTGCAGACCCTTTAATTGTTTTCAGACCCTTTAACTTATTCTTTGAGTTTTCTAGTAAATTAATCTATGCATCTATCAACTTAGAATGCAAAACCTCACAGGACTTCATGGCCAATTAAAGTCCTCTAGCAGAGGAAGATCTCCTAACATTGGAGTAAATAGTATTAAAATCCAAAACAAAGCCTTTCTACATTGTTAGATGGGGGTGGGGGGGAGTGTCACCTTGCCTTTGGATCAAAGCCACTTGCAAAAATCTCATTTTATATATCTTAAAAGTGTCTTTGCTTTTTGTGATGTGTTGAGAAGAGAAATGAAGTAGCACTCTAAGAATGGATATCAGTGATGCCTCACGTTCCACAGATCTGTGTATGTATTGTGGTTTATGGTAATCTCCAACTAAAGTTATTTCTGTGGCTGGAGCACCTGTATTGTCTTTCTTCTTTTGCTGACAGCATATGAATTCATTTGCCACACCTCCTCTACTTGAGCCATTCATAGGAGGTATTTGTGGACTTCTACACCTCCACCTGTGTACTTACCTTCTTGAAACAGTAATGTTGCTCTATTACATTTGTTTTCCTTTTTTATCTAGGGTTCAACCTGGCCAAGACCAGAAAAACAATTAGTGAGGGATGATCTGACAGAATGATCACACCGCATGATCCCATAATTCTCATTTCACTAGGAAATGGAGCTAAAAAAAGAGCAGATCATTAAAGCCCAACACTGGGTTTACATTTTCTTTTCACAATATGTTAACAGCAAATGGATTTTTTCCCTTTTATTTTTTTCCCCTGGAACAATGAACAGGAGTTATCTCTTACATTCATGGGAACACGGCCCCAAAACATTTCCTGCATCAATTCCCTATGGAGAAGGCAGGATGTTTAGGAATCGTGATGTTGAAGACAAAGGTTGGTCAAAATACTGCATCAGTCCACTGCAGAAATGGAATAATGGCTTCAGTGATATTTTTCCATTTTTTGGAGAAAACCAAAAATAAATGTAGTTCAACTTTGTTCAGTGGTGAGCCAACAAAAATCACTGTTGCCTCTGATGGAGATCTGTCTCAAGTCCAGGACAAGGATGTATTTCTCACATCCCTGATCTCCAATATAAGACTAATAAATTTTTGGAAAATCTGTGCCACAGTCAGTTAACACATATATTTCTCAGTGGCAAAGCAGACTGTTTGATCTTTGCTCTAAGGCTAAAGCACCATTTCAGGGTTGCTTGGCAGCTCTGTTTTCCTTCCCTTAGCAAAAGAGATGGATTCATTTAGAATTGCAGGCCACAAAGAAGGGAGCTCAGGTGTGGCAGAAATGGCAGGTGGCTGGAGCTGACTTGACAGCAATTAAATGTACAAATCTTTGATTAGGCTCATGGGAATGGAGTCATTAGCTACAGCGAATGGACCAGCTTGCTTTCCACTGCCTCATTAGCCATAATACTGATATTACTTTAAAAAGCCTGGAAAAAAAGCCCTCCCATACAGAATTAGGAGAGTTTAGTTTCAAGGGAAAAAAATAAGCTAGTGTAAGCACTTTCTAGCCGAACAAACACAGCCTGGCTTTTCTGGTCACTGACAAAAAAAGCCTCATGTTTGCTGTACTGTGAGATAGCCCCGTATCCAGCACCGCAAGCAACGACTCACAGAGATCAACAAGTTGCTCTTGGCCACTGAAATTTACTGAGGAGCTCATCAGGCAGCGTCCTGCTGTGCTCCAGTTCCGAGTACTGGTGCCTTTAGCAACATCCTACCCTGCAAGGGGAGACCTTCGGTCAGGCACGCAGTGGAATTATCAGGCTGGATATAAGTTGCACATAAATCTCCAAGCTAGCTGGCTTAGCCCAGGGGAAGATTTGGCTTGGGCTTTATTTATCTTCCTGTAACATGACTGGTTGAAGAAGGGCTGCAATAACAACATTCTGCCATAAATTAACATCCTCCTGTCCCCAGCTCTCCTATTGTCTATGTGTCTTGCTATTTCATGGAAAGTTCATAATGAAATAATCTGCACCCACTTGCCCTTTCTCTCTCACTCTTCCTTCGTACTCTCTGTCCCACTGCATTAATTTTTCTGACCTGCTAAACCAGAACAAAATCAGAAGAAATATTTTCCTCCAGGGCCCTTGTGTAGGGTTTCATGCAAAAAAGCTGATGGCACAAAAGCAGTTTGGGATACAGTGAGGGCAGTGGTTTCTCACCTCTTACACTGCTGAAGCAACTGGTAGTGCAGACGAAGCAGAGGCAGAAGGAAATAATTTTTGGCATTCAGTGGCAACACTGCTGGGCAAGTGTTTTGCCCTCTACACCAAGGGCAAGATGAGAAAAAAGGATGCCACAGTCTCTAGGGATTATTAAAAAGGGACTGAGTTGAAAGGGATGCTTTCTCTGAAGAAGAAAGTTCAAGTTGTCAAGGAAGTATAAAATACACAGTACAATGTATTGAGTCCTATGGAGTTACCTGTCAAGATAGGTAACTCCACTGAAACAGAACATCCAGCCTAGACTCAGCATGTCACCAGTTCCCAAGGCCAGGTGAAACATCCCATGTCAGCTGACTAATTCACACTTCAGCTGAAAGATTCCAACCAGGACAGTTTTTTCCAGGACCCTTACAGGGCTGACTGTCTCTTTGTGGTCTGAGATAGTACCTAAACAGCTCAAAGAATTAATAAATACTGCTCAATCTCATCAGCTGTGCAGCACCACTTTTCTTTCCATGATGGTGATGTGAGAAATATGAGGTGAGATTCAGTCAACAGCGTCTTTGTTCTATTTAGCAGTGAACTTCCATCTTGAAACAAAGTGCTGTGAAAAAAAATAGACATGGTCCTTGAAGGAGAGGAAATCCTGGGAAGGAGGGAATGAAGAAGGAGAAAGATAAATTGAGGGGGAAGGAGAAAATTAGAAGAAGCTGCTAAATATCTTCAAATTTGTTCTACTGTAGAAAATACAAGCTACATTGCTTTTGCTTTCCCGTGTCTGCCTCCTCTGCATTTTAATTAGAGTTGAGTGTCCAGACTGATTAGCATTTTTACAAGTCTTCCTCAATTCCTACCTGCTTATGCATGCATGAATTTCCTTGCAGACCTGACCTTGAGTGTTTTCACCCTAGAATCAAAACTTTGATAACCCTTCATCACACTACAGGTCACTTTTTACATGGACATTAAAGTCTCAAAAAGCTTTGACAGATGCAGAAAAAAACCTAAATTACCCCCATTTCTCCTATGCTTCCTTCTCTCAGCACTTGCTCCTTCCCAGAGCAGTCAGCAGGAGACTGACTTTGCTTTAGTCACAGTTTATTGCCTGATTTCTTAATTCTAGCTGCTGTGGAGATGGCGTGGAAAAGACTTTGGTGGGCTGCAATATCTGGAATTGCCACACAGAGTTTCCCTAGAGGTCATTTGTCAGCATGATAAGTGATTTAAAAGCCTCGGAAAAGTTCAGCCTCTACGACTTATTATGGCTTTTCCATCTCTAACTTCTGTGTCTCTGAAGAAAGTGCATAATTTGTAAACAGTGCAGGAGAAACCCTTTCCAGTCAACTTTTATTTTTTCCTTTGCTTCCATTCACAGCAAATATTTTGGTAAAAAGATCCACTGAAACAGAAGACAAAGATTAGGCAACATCCAGAGCTACAACTACAGAACTTGCAGTCCTCCACCATCATGCTGCCCAGCCAAACGCTGTGTCACAGCCAGCATGGAAACAGGAGGAAAATGTATTTTTCACCATGTGTTTTGACTCTGCTTTGGGGCTTAGATGACCTGTTGGTAAAAATGCCTGTGTCCTGTCTCCATAACAGATACATCAGTTGTAAAGTATCTGTCCAGTTTTCCCATTGTGAGTGGGCCCCCGTGGGAATTGACAGTACTGTATTATTGTTGGTTTTGGCGGATAGTCTCCAAACAAAACCAGCTTCCCCACTGCTAGGGAGGGGGCAATGCTGGTTTTGGGAATATTTCTATTTGGAGCAGTTACATGTTTTGGGAAGAGATGGAGGCGCGGGGTGCCAAGATGCCCAGTGGGTGCCCCATGCCAGTGCAGGCAGGGCCTGCCTGCACCTCTCTCTGCCAGCTCCCTGCCGTGCTGCTCCGTGTCCTGTTACACGTGGTGGGAGCCTCGGAGCGGGGAAGAGAGGCAATTTGTAGTCATGTTACATTTCCTACTTCAAAACTGTTTTTACAACTATTGGCCCAGCCTGTCCCAGCAGCGCTGGCCGGCGCAGCAGGCTGTGTTGTTTCATTTCTGTCAGCAGTGGGTCTTTTCTCTCTGCTCCTGCAGGAAGGCTTTTGTTTCATGCCTTTCCTCCCTGCTGCATGCTGTGTCGGCCAGGCAGCCTGCCACGTGCTCGAAAGCCTCCTTCCCACCCCTCTGCCCTGCAGAGCCATAGCCTCCCTCTCAGCTCGTCCTGCAAACACTCATTAGGTGCTTTGGGTGCAGATGCTCAGGACCTGCTTCTGTGTCTGACCACAACGTGTTGTGTGTTAAGAGGGTGGACACCTGGACAACGGCCAGTCCAAGCATTACATTACGGCCCTCTCTCTTATGCTGTTTACTTTTGTGACAGTTTCTCCTTTCAATTCTCATGTTTGCAATGTTGATCTAGCAGGGTGGCCATCTGGATCCCTGCCTCCACTGCCAACCCCGTCTTCACCCCATCTTCATCTCCACCTCTTCATTTCCCTGTCAACCGATTCTGCTAAGTTTTCCTCTGGCCTCTCCCATGTTGGGTCTTGTCACAGCTGGGGGAACCCAGCTTTCATTTCTCATCCTTGCGTTTTGTCCTCCTCAGGTTAGACTGACCCCAAGCAGACACTGCCTCGGCTCTGTGCCACGGCAGTGGTCACAGCCAAATCAAGACTGATCCTCAGCTGTTTACAAACTGGGACCCATCTAACCCTCAGTGAAAAAAATGGACAAAGCCTCGAGCAAGGGATGTGAAGGGAATGCACAGACTCCCTTTATTATTAGGATTGCCAGTCCCCTAGAGACCCTGACCTCAGAGACACTGCCTCCAACTCACAAAGGGTTTCAGCTGAGCATAAGTGTCTGACCTCATCTGGGACCCCAGGGTGTGGGGTAGTTTCAAAAAACATTGCAGCAAGTCAAAAAAAGCAGTGAAAAAATCTGTATCGGTTTTTTCTTTTCTTTTTTCTTCCAAAAATTTTTCTTAGAAACAAGAAGCAGCTTTCCAACCCACCAGATCCAGCTATTCTCTTCAGTCCTCAGCTGGCCTCTCCACAGATTTTGCTGCCAGGGTCCTGGGCTCATGGGAAGACTTTGTGGGACATCTGCACCATGGTGCAGAGATACACGCACTGACTAGGAGTGAGCAAGAGCTGGAACCCACGAAAGTACAACTCCATCAGCATGGCTCCCTGCCCAGCCTAATTAGACCTGCCAAGAAGGGCTAATTAGCTAGGCTCAGTGCCACACTGATGTGACTATACCACTTTCAAGAACCAGCAAGCATCATGTGCAGCTGACTTTAGCATGGAGATGCCATGTGAAGCTGGACAGAGCACATATCCACGGGCCTTCCCTCTCCAAAATGAGCCCACTGAGCTTGTAAGAGCCAATTGCACATCACTCTGAGTCCATTTGTGTGGTAAAGGGTTTTACAGCAGGACCTCTATGGATTGAAGCTTTGTGACACCCACGGTGAAGGAAAGAGCACTGGATCTTCTCCTTTGCTGGAGAGGAAAGCTGGAGCACTTGGAGCGTGAGAGGCTGGCTGGAGTTCCCCGAGGGAGCGCACAGCGAGTGCTGTCCCGTAGCCCAGCCTGCCCGCCTGCCCGGCGGCGCTTGGCTGCCTTCCCTCGCCTCCACCACAGCCGTGGCCACTTCTGCAAGGCTCTCACAGGACAGTACCGCACGTGATCTGGACCCTGCTCAGGCCTTTCTGAGGATTCCTTTCCTGCCTTGACGAACTGTCACACGTTGTGTTTTTCCCCTGACCTCTGCTGCCGTACAAAATGCTGTCTGCAGCCTCTCACGCTTTGGGGGGACGCTTACAGGAGGGCACTGGTGCCACTGTGTCTGCGGTTCCCCACAGCCATGAGAGGGTGGAGAAATCTGCTCTTAAGGTGCGTAAGAAGGCAGTGAATCATAAGAGCAGCAAGCTCTTGTTTACCAACACCTCGCTTTGTAAGGATTTCTTTAACACAGTAATTTGTGAGATAGCCAGTCTGGTTTCCAGTTGAGACAAGCTAAGCCCTGGGCTCAGCTGGGGGAAAGGTTCCTCTTGGTTAATACAGTGAGGACAGTGACCATGGAGAATGGTGGCCCCAGCTCCTCTGATAGATAGGCTCTTGTGCAAAAGACACAGACACACACACTCAAAGGAAAGGCTCCAGAAATTGTCCCTTACTTCCCAGGTCCATCTGACAGTTTAACGGGAGTAAAATAAATGAGAAGGAGTGTATGGAGCTACTAATATTCCTACCTTTGGACCACCATGACGAAGTATAGCAAGAGGAAGGCATGGGTTACGCACGCACGGAAATACCATGACACAGATTACAGTGCCGCATAATGCAAGCAAGCGTAGCAGCAACTCGTTTCCCTGGCTGAGGGCTAGAGTGTAATTAGTGTAATTACAACGCCGCTGGCTGAATTCACTCCAGGACTATGGCATTCTCTGTGCCCTACAGGGTAATGCATAATCCCAAATACTTCATCAGCTGAAAGCAATCTCTGAGACACATTTGAGCTGCAATGCAGTCTCACAGCCACGGTTTTACTTAATGGCATTTGTGCCCAGCTCTCCAGAGGATCCAGTTGGTGCCACCAATACCTTTACTCAATTTACCACTTTCAGGGAGAGATTGTGGCACTTCCTCTTCGGGGGACTTGCAAATGGGTCAGAGACATGGGGCCACAAGCAGCAGCAGCAGCTTCCTGCATACAGGGCACAGTGCAAGATCAGCAGTGCTCAGCTGGCCAACAGCTGGGCTGTGCCAAAGGAGCCCAGCCCCATAGCTGCTGTCCTGCTGTAAAACAATAACTATTCAGGGTGGCTCCAAGACCTGGTCAGCAATAATTCCTTCCTTACAGCTCTAGTTGGACCTTCATCAATTGCTAGTTTTCATCGCCAGCTCTGCTCCCTCATCACCTTCCCCCCCCCCACATGTACTGTTCTGTGCGGCGTCACCTCATTTCCCAGAAAAAATTAATTCTCAATATTTTTTTTTCCTAAAGAGCAGTAGGAATAACTGACTTTTGAATTCAGCACAGAAAGGCTACAATTACAAAAAATGTTTTGGGTTGACAGGAAATTAAACTGTATTTTCTTGGTAAAACAATAAAACCCAAAAATTGCAGTTTGGATCAAGCAAAGTGTTTGGTTCGACCTGAAACAAAACACTTCATTTTTGTGTTTAAACTTTTCACCCCTTTTTATTTATTGCAGGCAGGAAAACCTCAAAACAAAGACAAATGTTTCAAACTGAAAAGTTGAGCTGTTTCCCTTTGAAATCATCACACTGCATTGACTGCAATTTCTCAGAATTACCCTCTTTGTCTTTGGCTGAAACTCTTTGCTAGATTTCAGGCTTAATTCACAAAAAGTTTTGCACAATATCAACCAGTATCCCAAGGATTTCACCTGGCCCCACTTATCTATCATTTGATTTCACACCCTGAAAATATTTGGAAAAATAAAGATATTTTACCAACAATATTCCTAATAACAATGGCCTTTCAAAACCATGTTAATCTTAAGAATGCACCATTTTTCTCCTCATAATAACTCATGCAGGTGTTGAAAGAGAGGAGGGGTCTTGCTTTTGGTGTGGTCCTTGGTGTGCCCTGGAGGCAGGGCAAAAGAGCAAATGTCAGCCTCTACTGCTGGTCTCTGCAGGCTGCAGCCCGGATCCTGAGCTGGCCGAAGTGCCGCTTCACACTGGGCATGAGGCAAGCGGGACCCAGCTGTGTGGCGCTGGGAACTGGGCACATCTGGAAATGATCTTCAGACTTCAGCCCAGGAAATAAGGAGCTATTCACCTAGTCTGCTTTTGTCTTCCACTGCTTATCAGCCAGTGGGAAAGTTTGACTGTATATGGGGTTTTTCAGGCTTAAAATCTGCCTATGGGTCTTGTCTATAAGAAATAGAGGGAAAGAGCCTCTTGATTTGTTTTATTGTTTCCATTTCTAATTGCACACAAAATAGCAGAATGGGTAATAGGTTTGGCTTTTGACCCTAAAAGACTCTAGGGCAAAGATCCCATCTGTTGTGCATTTTAACTGAACCTATTCACCATTTCTGGTAACATCTGAATATATGAATGCTGTAAAGAGTGGAAACAGCCTTCAAATCTGTTCTCTCTCTGCCTCTAAGCAAAACTGTGTCTTCCATATCCTTATATCTCTGCTGAATCACCCAGATAACAAAACATATATAAAGCTGACTGGTCATAAGCAGATATGCCACAGAATGAGAAGTTAAAGGGAGGAGCAGAAGAGAAAGAGTTAAAAAAATGCTACAGCCTCTCCCAGTGTTTCCTTGGGTGGAGAGTGTAAAGGTTAACGATTTCTAAATATTCAGGAGTAATAAATGATCTGAGTAGTTTTCTGGCGGTACCTCATGTTCTCAGAGAAACAAGTGCTTCAAGGATATGCACCATTTCAGAAGAATGTGACAGAGAGAGGGAGAGATTTATTTTAAAAACCTGTGATGATCTGTCTCATCACTGATAATAAAGGTGCAGGTTCTTTCCATCCATAAATACCACCAGGTAAAAAATGAAGAATGCAGTGCCTGGAGGTTTATATCTCAGAAGGGCTTAAAATTATTTTATATGAAGCTTTTCTGTTTCCTTCACGTGCATATACAAAATTCTGCCTTCTTCCATAGAGTCTTTTTCCTTTTCCTTGTTTCGGCAGCACACTGGTTGTTATTCCATTCAATGGTAAAGAAATCAGCTGTAAGGAGCAAATGGGTGTAAAAATCTTTCAGGTATTTAAAGTGTGGTCACTGTTCTCCCCAACTATGGGGGACTGGGGAGGGCTGACTTATGAGGGAAGATAATTGTCTTTGTGGCTGTCCCACTGCCAAGTTTGCATGAAACCAGTCAATCACTGAAGAACCTCCCAAGAGAGCCAAAGAGAAGACATCCCCAGCCTGAGCTGTTGAAAATATTTTTCTTCCTTCCTCAACAAAAGGGAAGAAGACCCTTATCTCTTGTACACCATTTACCTCAGGAGTAGATTAAGGAAAGAGCCAAGGAACATGGGAGGTCAGGTTAAGACCTGGAATGGAGAGCAGCACTGGCCATCCTCCTTCTCCTGCTTTTGGATGTGAGGCTAAAAAGGGGGAAGGAAAAGGGATGCAGCCTGTGGCCAAGATAAGCGTCAGTAACATGATTTGTAAGGGATGAGGCAGCAGCTGTAGGAAGCAGAACACATTGGTGAAGCAGCTGTAGGAAGCAGAACACATTGGTGAAGCAGCTCCTGGGAGAAAGGGCAGAGTAAGGTTTACCTCCCATGAAATAGGAGCAAGAGCAATGTGAGGATGGGTCGAAATATGAATCTCAGGGCCTGGCTGAGATTGTAGGAGAGGCGCGAGTATATGTGTTTATTTATTTTAATCTGGCTGACACCTGGGCACGCGACTAATGGAAAACCCATGAACTGAGAGCTGATGCTTTGGTATCTTTGCAGAACATATCCCCATTGAGTGAGCAGGATCTGGTGATGCTGCTTGCAATCACACAGGCATGCTATCTTTTAACAAGCCCTTCTCACCCATGAGCAAGTAAGACTGGGGTTTCTTACACAGCAAAAGGGAAAGCAGGAAAGACGTTCTGAAGGTTCAGGAAAACCTGGATTAAGTCACTGTGGTTAATTATGCAAACATTAGCAAGTCCAAGTTAGATTAGTATCCATGGGGAAGGACCCCTGCACATCAGATCTTAGCTTCTTATCTGCCAGTTCCAGTCTTTCATTCACCTCTAAGTGCACTGCGTACATTGACCTAGATGGGTGCTGCGTACTGTGACGATGATCTGCTTCAGTACATACTGAACCATGGGTGTGACAGCGCCCCTGGCTCTGCAGACATCCCTTAAGGTCACACCGAGGTCACCCAGCTGCTGCTGGCAAGCCCTTGGTTGAAGATTTAGTGAAATACCACAGGATCAGCCCCACTTCTGACCAAACCCTTACCTGTTGCTCGTATGGCAGGAGGAGCAGCGAGAAATGTCAGCCAATTATCTCCCAGCCAAAGCTCCAGGGTCTTCTTTTGGCAAGAGAACCAAACACTGCTTTCAGAGGGCTTCGTTGTGACAACAAATCTGCTTATGGATTTGTTGGCTCCTCATGGATCCCTCAGAAAACTTAAAAAAAGACAGCTTCTTACACAGCACAGCATTTTAGCAGATACTCTGTGACTGACACTGAAATGTATGTGGTGGGATAAACCCTTCCCTGTGCACTCTGCACAGGTTGGTCTGCTAGAACAAGTACATGGCCGTGTGCTCTGTGCATACCTCTCTTGGGTAACAGCTGGGCTGAGGTCCAAGGAATCTGTATAAAACATGCTCAGGACTGCTCAGCCAATTAATCTTTTGTAACTTGTGGGGGGAAAAGTGGCATGTGATCGTGTAATTAATGGTTGGCTCTTAAGGTGTGTGCACTAATTAAGGTTCAGGCCTATAGTTGCTCAGCAACTGTGTTTGCAGCATTTTCTACCACTGAAATGCTTGACTTTGTGGCCTGAATAAATGCTCTTTCAGACCATTTTGTGTGTCAGAATTCCTCAGGCAAGAAGGGCAGAAGTGGACAGAACAGGCAAATGGCAGCCTAGAGCACCCTCTGTCCATGTTGGCTGGGGTGAGTGAGACCTCTTGCTTTCCCATCCAGAGCCTGCCTTGAGTGCCAGAAGGACACCATGGAGGGTTACTGTGCCCTTCAAGAGCTCGTGCTGCTGGAGAGGCAATGCCTGTCCAGTGTGTTCTGCAGAGCATCACTGATTGCAGGAGAATGGTGGCACCAAGGGTTTGGGGGTCTCTTCCCAACACCACTGCAAAGCAGCAGTCTTCTGCCTGGCTCTCTTCAGGCTTGTTTCTTTTTGTCTTTCCCCATCACCTTCAGCCTGTCACTGTTTCAGGTTTGTCTTCTCTCCCTGGTGATTTCTCTCAGCCTTCAGCCAACGTGCTGATTTTCTCCCTTGTTCATCTCAGCTCCCTTTGGCCCTCCCCTCCACACACACCTCTCCCTCAGTTCCTCAGAGTCAGCAAATGGAGAGGAGTATGGCCACCCTGAAGGAAGGCAGGAAACACCCAGAGAGATCTATGATGAGCCTAGTACATCCTGTGCCCATGACTGCAGGGAAGTGTGTGTTCCATCCCTCCTTCCATAGGGAGACATGCTCTACGTGGTCAGAGTCCTTTACTGCCAGCAGTCTACAAATCATTTTTCAAAGGTTTACAATTTGGCCAAACTTGCTGCAGATTATCCTGGGCACAGCAAAAGGTATATTTCTGCTTCAGAGGACCCCTCCTGACAAATTTCAAGTCTTTTACCCATGTCTTTTGAGAATGCAAGAACTTCAGAGAGAAAAAGTTCACCAAGATGTGATACAGAATCTTCTCTTAAACTCTCAGAAGTCATTGGAGCAGGGTGGCAATATTGCAGACAGACACTTGACATGGGAAATGTCAACTTGCTCTTTAACAGCCCAGTGATGTAGTAAAACCAAGTAAAAAACCTACATTATAATGTGCAGTGTGAGGGTAGCTGGGCAATCATATCAAGGTATCAATACACAAGATAATACCAATTTAAACTGAAACTGGGATTTGTACATGACAGCACCAAGATCTAAAATGGGATGGACCTTGATGGATGGATGGATCTGTTGGTACAATGACAAAGAAAGCAGGTAACTCCTCCCTAGATTTCATTTACATTATTTACATAATTTGCTGAAGTTTAATCAAAAAAAGACACTTTTCTCACCAAAACCCTGAACAGCCAGAGCAACCAGTCCCCCCAGCCCTTGTGCTGGACCACAGCCAGGGACATACCACCCCTGTGGCTCCCAGGAACAAGCACGGGCCAGAGGATAAGTTCTTTTTGTAGCTGTCAATGGACTGTACAGCCAACATTTTACACCTACAGAGAGTTGTGTCAACTGAATTACAATACTTTTCCACAAAATCGCTGCATAGCTCTCGGGCACTTTGAACTGGAAATTCACTGTGAGAAATGAATGTTCAGATTTTTTTTCCCGCCTCCTGTCCTCTCAGGTGCTGTTAGTGCTTGCCCAGCTTGAACATAGTACAGTCTGTACTTATTTTTGTTGCTGAGATGTACTCGTTGAGGTTGTCTGTCAGACTGCTTCTTTCAAAGGACATGCCCATGTTAAATATAAATAAATAAAATAACCCAGGTCATTCATAATTATTTCATTTAATTCCAGCCTTCTTCTATCTACGCTGGAAATTTTATGCAGCCTGATTTAATGGAAATGCAGCATTTTGGATCACAGAATGGAAAATTTTACCTTCAAAAAGCTGATTATGATTTTGCCAATTTTCACTTACTCTGAAACTACCAGTCATAATTTCTCTGGTTAAGAATCTAATTGGATATATCCAATGTTATCAAATGACACAAAATATAGCCAAGAAACACATCATGATGCCTACAGAGAAAATTGCCTTTCTATGTGGTCAGAGGCTTGGGGGAAGAGCTTTTAAGGCTGAATGAGGGGATTTTAAAATTAGATTTTAATTTTGCATTCCTGTTCACCATATCACAAGTGTGAAGAAAGTGTGTTTTAGCTCTCATGACATGCCTGCATTTTACCACTAACTGCTCCAGGTCATTACAAGAGTTCTAATACATGTGCTTGAGTATGTTGTTGCTGATGACATACAGAAATGTCATTGTTCCAAACAAGTGGGCAGTCATTTGTTTTGAGACTCTTTCATTATGATAGGACAACCTGGTGGAAATATCTGAGATATCTATTGCTCAAGTTCATATGCCTAAATTAATTCTGTTGGCTTCTCAAAAATCATCATCCTAAATACAGAATTCAGTGAATACAGAAAGGCTGGAATTTGCTATGTATATGAGTCTAAGTGCTAAAAATCTCACCCATAGTCAGCCAAATCCTAAACTCTTTCCTCTAGATTGTTTTAGTTGCTAATGAAGAGAAAATTCAATCCTTCCAGAGGGAAATTGCTTCCAGTTTTATTTAATGCCTATCTTTGGGTAACAGAAGTGTTTTCTCAAGTTGCAACTTTCTCTCTCTCTCTCTCTCTCTCTCTCTCTATTCCCTCTCCCTCCCACTCCCTCCCTCCATTGATGATGGAAGAGATGCCCAAATCTTCAACATCCAAAGTCACTCGGCATAAGTTCTGTGCTTAAACGTGTGCACACACTGGCTTCAGCCTGGTTACTCATCCGGGTGAAACTACAGCCAAGCTCAATCACCCACTTGTTCTGGAAGTGATTTTTCCCCTGTACTCAGCACTGGCAAGGCCACACCATGAATACTGTGCCCAGTTCTGGGGCCCTCAATTCAGGAAGGATATTGAGGCGCTGGAACAAGTCCAGAAAAGGGCAGTGAAGGCCCTAAAGGGTAAGTAATTCTGTGAAAACCTATGATGAGAAATATGGACATAACTTTAAAGTGGGAGGCACAAGTTTCTTCCTATTCTTTGTGGGAAAAGGCAGTAAGACCTTGGTCCTTTATTTCTTCAGCTGGCTCCTTTACCCAGATGTGTTAGGTGTGGAAGTTCAGGTCTTCCTGTCCAGCAGGAAGAACAAGTTTCAATCAACATGGGATGCAAATGGATGCAAATTATGCATTTATCAACCTCAAACACCTTTCCATGAAAATAAGGCAACACACACACCCTTGCTGTTGCAGGATGGTTTGCAGCTCAGTCTTCAGTAGATGTGCAGAGCAGAACTTTCTGAATTACTAAGTGATGCTTGTCTCCAAATGTCTTTGAAGAGTATTATCTTTGATCACTTTTCAGCTGCATCTCATATTTCACAAGTCTCTGAGAGATAGTTTTTTCTGAACCTACTTATATAAGTTGCTGTATTTTTGCAATTTATACTTTTTTGCCAAAGAAGATTACCCTCTCAGTAAGCAAGCAATGGTCAATTGATTTCAAGAGCAAATCCTGTTGGTACTTAAGACAGAAATGATTAGACCCCTTGTTATCAAAGTTCCAAGGTCAAGTCATCATCAAATATGACTGATTACATTTTCTAATGGTTTTTCTATGCTCATTAAAGTGCATTCAAATATTCAGAATCACCTCTGATCATGACATTCAAAACCCACTCTGATGGCTCCTGCCAAGCAGAAATGTATTCTCTAATCTTTAACCACATAAACAATAGATAACTGCTTGTAATTGGGTTCAAATTGATTTCAGGTGGCTTCAGAGAAAAGCAATTTCTACAACAGATTAACCTTTTAATTAATGTTTATTAAGGATATTACCAGGTGCAGGAATCCTCCTAAAGCAGAAAATTACACTTCATTGACATTCATTTATGATAAAACAGTTGATCCATTCCCAGGTCATTATTCATGTATTTATCATAATTTCTTGCTTTTCATGAAAATGCCATAAACTCTAATTAACTATTGTAACACTGTATGTTTTAAACACATTGTTCCACATTGAATGGAGGAATGGGCATATGAAGATGTCCTTTGGCACAGGTTTTTAGAGAAGGAACCAGCACTCTCTACCAAGTGACTGTGGTTGTTCAGCTCCATCAGCCTTCTCTGAAAGCTTGTGGATACCCCATTCACGAAGGAAGAGCAAACACAGGGAGAACTCTGTCAGAGTTCACATGCCATAAAGAACTTCATCCAGATGAAAGATAGACTGTTCTGTTGAGAGGAATGTGGCCTGGGCTACAGAGACACTTCTTTACCATGTTTGTGGTACATTAATGCCTCAGTGATTGAGTGTCTGAATCTAAATTGCAAGGAAACTGATTTCCTAGATGCATTTTGAAATTTCCAACTCCTTCTAAGGTCTGAGGTGATCCACCTGCGGCTGATGGTGATACCACCTCTGGATACATCACTAACTCTATATTAAAAAAAAAAAAAAAGTCAGTTGTTTTCTGGGTGTATCTGTAATACTATATTTTAAAAGTGTCAGTGTTTGGCCATGCTGTTCAGCTGCCTGCTTTCCCTGGCTTTGCTTTGGGCAGTTTCAGCTAGTTCTCCCCAAGACACATCTGCCACAGAGAAGGCTGGCCCTGGCTGATACAGATGTAGGCCAGCACATACAATTTAGCTTTGGGCCAGGATCAGTCCTTGACCCTCTTTCTTCTAATGGTGCAAATAACAACTCTGTGCTATTACTAATTTGCTGCTGCCCAAACACTTCCTGCAGCTTCAGGCCAATCTTTGGGTGAATAAATTGACAAACGTTGTTTTCTCAGGAGGTTGATTTATTTTATTTCATTATAATTGTATAAGAAGTCACTTCCAAGCATTGTACATTGTTTCTCTACCCATGGCTTCAGTTCAGCAAGCTATATACACAATTCAGGCAGTAACTAAATTTTTTTCCTTAAAACTTCTCATTGTTCCACAGTATGCTTGCCATTCTGTAAAATTATGTCTATTAAAAATTAAAATTTGCAGAAGTCTTTAGTTCCTCTAATGGTAAAG
This sequence comes from Melospiza georgiana, assembly GCF_028018845.1. NCBI lineage: Eukaryota > Metazoa > Chordata > Aves > Passeriformes > Passerellidae > Melospiza > Melospiza georgiana. Next base: position 56,055,516 of record NC_080431.1, on the reverse strand, counting down.
CTTGTAATTTTCACTGGAAATCTTTGTTCAGTGTGTGTTTTCCTTTCAGCATCCTTTCTTACCTTCTCAGTTCCAAATGCCAACACTGCTTCAAGTGATAATACAAATGTATCTTAAAAAAATACAGGAAGGTTGACACTGACTTGTGGAGAAGTCCTGGGCATACCTGGGCAAGGACTCTTATCCAGAAATGGGAGAACTTGTCCAGTATCTGGCTAGAGCATTTCTTTTAGAAGGCAAGGACTTTTCTACCAGGAGAGTCAGCCTAAGTTTGGAACATCAGAATTCACATCAGAAGATGCTTGCAGGAGCTGACAATATTCTTCACATCCCTTTGTGACTGGTAACTACCTGGAAACCTCCCAGCAATTGTTACCTTTTCTCTGTTATCTCAGCAGGGGTATCTCATAAATTTTACTGAATATGCATTACTGGATGGATAACAAGCATACAGATAAGCTAATCACAGACCAGAACAGGCCATAAAACCTTTCAGGGATCTCCTACAAGTGTCTTAGAAGTTCAGGCAGAGGACATCCCATTTTAGAGGTTATCTGAAATTTATACAGAATTATATATATCTTCCTAAATTTCAGTACTTGGGTATTTCTATTTACTAGAAAGATTTTCATACTGAAATAAACTTTGAGGGGGCTGGTAGCACTTTTGTACTTGTTTTAAATAGGCTTTCTGAGGCTACAAAATTCTATCAACTTCCTAAAGAGTCCTAGTTTCAACAGCTTAAAATTAAATTCCTCCTACCATTTCCATTCATTTCCTTTGATTCTTGAAAGTTTGACTATTTTTTTTAGCTTTCCCAGAAATGAGGTGTTCATTTTCATCCATTGAAACACAAAGGAGAGTTATTTTTCTCTTTGTTAAACTTATCTGAACTGCAACAAGAGCAAAGTGAACTCCTCTGCAAGACTTACACAAGACCACTTAAATAGCACAAAGGAAAAACATCTATGAAGCTGCATTACAGGGCTGTGCTTAAAAATATGCTGCCTCCTGATTAATATAATTCAACTGTAATGCATGAATAAATTGTAATTTAGATGATTGCATGCATGTACTATCGTATCAAAGCTAAAATGAGATACTTAGATAATCATAGCTTTCTCTCTTTTTTTTGTCTTTTTTTTTTTCTCTCCACATCTTTCTCCCTTCTAACAAGGGAGATTTGTATGTCATACCTTATTCTAAGATCATCTATAGAGGCAGGGCTGGTTACAAGATAGAACACTGACAAATTGGTGAGGGGGAAGGACTGCATAGGCACAGATGCAACTGGCTTTTTGGACAACCAGAACCATGTTAAAACCTGTTAAGCAAAAAGAGAAAGGGAAAGTAAGCTGCTGTTGCTAGGGCACCACCGTGGGACACAAAAGAGCTGGATTCAAGTTCCTTCTGTGCAAGAAAATCCCTCTGACTCATCAGACACATGTTTTCTGTGGTGGTTTGTGAGATAGCAGCCCCAGGGAGAACTGAAGTAACACATCCAGGCTTTGGGGATCTGAGAACTTGGTTACATACCTTTGCAGTGTCCAAGCACATTGCAGTGTTCTGGAACCAAGCTCACAGGTTGTCCATTCTTTACTGTTCTTGTTCCAAAGAACCAGAAGTTATTTGGACATCAGAGCCTGGCAGTGCTGCAGGTGCTCAAACAGGGCTCGGTGCAGGGCTGAACCGTGATCAAGCACCACGGATATAAGCTCATGGACTCTGTGGTTGATGAGTATTTTCACCAAGGGAGAGGTGACAAAAAGAACTGGTGAAGAGCAATTACTTAATGGAAACTTCCAATGTCATTCTGTTTTTCAAGCACAGGATCTGTAGTTCTCAGATAACAATATTGATTGTATGGGGAAAAACATCATAAGCCTAAACTGATGCTATTTATACATTTAGTTTTGAATAGCTGTTAACTGGTAGGTCATGAAATTGTTGGGGAGGCAGCAAGAAACATGATGATTGTGGGTATGTTACAACATAGCAGGTAGCATTGGGATGGCTCTTGGCTTGGCCAGATTGTAGATATTTCAGCTGAAGGAGTTGTTGACATAGGACATCCTCTTGGGAAAAATGGCTTTAATTTAGTTAAATGCCACTACATTTTTTCATGATGTTATAGCAAATACTCCAGTTATGTGTGCATATTCTATCTTGTGGTTTGCCAGGCATTCTAGACATGGTATCATTACAGAGAGAACCACAAAAATGCTTTAGATTCTTTGGAAAACTGAAGAGAAGAAAAAGACCTCAAGAGATCCAAGAAGAGGGGAAAAAAGAGATAAAGAGAGAATGGGCGGTTTGTTATCCATCCAGTTCTTGGAAACTGAACCAACAAGACAACAAGGGCACAGGACAACAAGGGCGAGTATTTATAGAGCACAATAAAAGGCCTCTGTGCAGCCATGTCTGCGCAGGGCAGATGAGCAGCGCAGTTCTGGGAAGAATTACATAAGGAGTCTTGTGTACACGTGCCTGTGAACACAGAAACCCTCATTTGCACACATGCCCACACTGCATGCCCAGATGATGCCCCTCTTCACATAAAAATCCTCTCAGACTCAGTCAAGAAACTCCACAAATGCTTCAGATGCAGCACATGAGAAGTCGTGTTTCCTATAGTGCCAAACCACTCAAGTCATAAGCAGCCTGTGAGCAGGACTGTGAGCAACTTTTCTCAGAAACAAGTCTATTTAGCCTGGCTTCAGCCCAAGAAAACCAAGAGTAATTATACACAGACATTTAAGTGCATGTTGTGGACTTGACAGACTGAAAGAAAGGCAGCTTGCAGTCACATCTATTCAAGAGTATTGTAAATTAGGGAATCTGCTACAAGATGCTTTCAGATGGGTTTGTTGTTCGTGTCCATAGCAGCTTGCCATGTGTCACATCTGCAGTGCACACAGCCTCCAAAATCTCAGTGCCATTCTTGTGTTCAAGTAGTAACTAGACTGCATCCTCTCTGGGAGATGATTGTCAACAATTGCAGTTAGCTGGACACCCCAAAACTCTTGCACTCTCATCCCCTCTCATATTCCTTCTCTCCAGCCTTTAATTATTCTGATGTGTTGACCACTTAGCACAATAAAACAAAATTCCTTCATCTCAACCTTTAGCCTTATCTCTGGTATAAGAATATTGTCTGGATATGCCATTCCAAAGGTGCCTTGTTACACATCCGTTTTCTTCTTCCTCCCTTGTACAGGCTTCCAGATCTTTAACTCTCTCCTTGACAGATCCAATGATCTGTCCTAAAACAGTTTTTTATTTTCTTTACAGCTTTTACAAAATTATCCTCTTTTTTCCCCCCTGAGTTCCCAGAAACAGGTGATCAGAGATGTGTGATGAGATGATGCTAAAAAATCTTGCTTTTTTCCCTCTCTCTGTGTGACCCACAAACTTTCTACTTGGCCCTCTTGTCTTTAGACCTCTTTAGCAACAGAACTCCTCTGCCATATTGCATCCAGCTCCATGTCCTATCTCTGCTAACATCTACACAGGGAGAAAACCCAAATCTCCATCCACACCAAATTCTTTCCATGTGCATAACACCCCATCTGTGTTGCAGAAGCAAATGAGAAGGACCTGAGCTCTGGCACTCCCAAGATCACCAACATCTGTACTGTCTAATGAGGTGTGAGCCTCAGCTCCCTCCAGTTATCAGCATTTCCCAGCATGGTACCCTGTTCATCCAGGAGTTAATAGGTTTGTCTACTCATTAGTTAGGATCAGAGTTAGAGAGCTGTTTGTATTGCCAGTTGGCTACCACCTCTTATCTCCATAATTCCACTGTGCAGTTTTCCAGGCCCTACAAGTGCTTCTGCGTTGTAGCCCTTGGCCCCTTTCACAGCCCAGAAATGCACCTCTGGTCCAGAAGTGTGAAAGTGCTTTTAAAGTGCCTCCTCTGAGTCACCAGGGCTGATTGTAACAGGCCAGCATCAGGTTCTTGGAAAATAAGAGTGAACTTTTAAAACACCATCAGACCATAGCTGGAGATTTGAGCTAAGTATTTAGCTTTTGCATATAAAGGGGCATCTTTGTCTTACTTGCAGAGTTTGCCATAAGAACTGCAAATTTTCATTTCAGTGTCCTAGCAACCTCCCAAAGCATAGCTTAGGAAGTAAAACCACCACAGAAACATTTTCAGAGGAAAATACCTGGTAACCTAGGCAGGTTGAACTCACCTGGCCAGCTGTAGGTATCTAAAACAAAATCAGTTTTCTTCACAGTCAGTAGAGGACAATTTGCACTTATAGGGTGCAAAACATGTGGCATTCATCAGCAGGAGGCAAATTTTGTCCTACAATAATCAGTTTCTCTTCGGAACCTGCAGGAAGAAAGACAAAATTACCAACTCAGACTAGAAGAGTGAGGCAAAGAAGATGCTGGTGTGGCACAGGAGAGTTCTGGGCAGTCGGATGTGACATTTGCTGTAAGGGAGTTGCAAGGCCCTCCACATGCTGAGCTATTATACAGGCCAAGAGTAATTATCCTGGCTACTTTCCCAGGCTCTTGCTGTGGGTGGTCCTGCCCCACAGCATGGATGGCAGATCAGTGTCCCCCAGCCAGCTGTGCAGGGACCCTGGGGTCACAGGGCAGGAGGAAAGGCCCAGTGCAGCACTATGGAAGGCTGATGGACTGCATCCTCCTTGCCTGGGTGCTGAGCAGCAGCCATCAGAGTTAGCATCTCCTCCACAGAGAGCAATTCATGCAGATTTTTCCTTTGTGTTTGAAGCCAAAAAAATCAGACTCACTGTGCTGCAAACTGCTTCAGGCACTTTTTGTCTTTCAGTGTTACCTTCTCTGAAGGATATTCTAAGGTAAGGAAAAGAGGTATCACTAGCCAGCTCATTTCTGCACACTGAGTGCAGTGTGGGCCTGACACACAGATGCCCAGCTCCCATACACTTACTGACAGCTAGTTGCAGCCAACACAAACCCCGTGTGCTGTTTGCACTTTGGTTTTAGCACACAGGCTGCAGAGAGGATTTCAGTCACTTGCCTGGAGCTTGACTTTAAGGAGCAGCTGCAGGAAAAAAATGAAGCGACTGTACCATAAAAAATCAGCCAAAGCCAACAGCACAAAACCAAACCACAGGATATGGGAACTGCACTTGAGAATGCTAAACCAGGGGAAACAACTAATTGAAAAATCAAACAGCAATATACCTTTAGAAATAGCAGCTTTTGATATGATCACTTCTCTGATATACATCACAGGTGCTTCAATCAATTGATTTCTATGCTATATGCCCTGCACCCCAACAGGTCGAGCAGAGCGGGTAGAGTTTTGGCCAGGCAGGAATGATTAACCAGGTGACTTCAGCTGCAAGAGCTGACATCTGACAGCAGGAAAAACAGATGTGGAAGAAAGAGCCTAGTGTTCTCAATCTAAAATACTGGCTCTGTTCTTTCTGGGGTGAGCAGTTAAAAAAAATCAAAAGCAAAAGTACACATGCTAAAGCTAATTTCATGGCTGAGAAGGGTCAGATAGCAGGACCTCAATCCTAGGCAAAGGTCTTCCCCTGAAGATTTTTGATAGGCAGAAGTTTGTCATTTGATTTCCAGCTCCACAGTTTCCTTTCTCCATCAATATCCCTGACACCATGAGTGTCCAAAGACTGTGCTCATGTCTGAGTGCACCGAAGGACTGCAAGGCTGATGGTGAGCAGAGCAGCTGCAAACATGCAAATTCCTTCCTTAGAGGAACACGAGTTAGAAAGCAGGATAACATATTGACTTTCTGAAGGCAAGTAGCCCTATCTTCCTTAATCCAGCTGCCCAGCTCATAATCTTGCAAAAAAATGCCCCAGATTTCTTTATTTTCTATTACACTGGTAATTAGGACTTGACAACTGGAGCCATTTCTCTGCGAATAAACCAGGCCATAATGAGTGTTCTTTGTCTTTAAGTGATTAAGGTTTAGACAAGATTGGCTTCAAAATGAAAACAACAGCAACTTCACCAATTTCATATAGAAACTCACAGCAGAGAATTTTTATGTGTGCTTTCAGATTACAACGGAAATCAGGTTTCAGTGTTATGTAAGTTTTTTGGGACTAGCTTAATATCAGTATTTTCAGTAAACAAGGGAATTAGTCTCCACATTAGAGAAATTTCCATGCAATATTCATTCTCATGCTATAAATCTTACCCAACCAGGAAAGAGAAATTATTTCAAGTTACACAAATGACAGATGAACATTAAAAGTCAGATATTAAATTTGCTCAGTTCTAACAGGCTTAATGAGTGCTTATATTATTTTCTTAGTTAAACCTACTTTTTACTTACTTTCTTTGTATTCTCTACTATGTTTGATTCTTGCTCCTGCTGAATCTACTTGGCCATTCATACCTCTGCCATCTTTTATGTGTTGTTTTGCACTTGACTACAACTGAGACAGAAAAATCTTAAATTTCTCCAAACAGCAAGAATAAGATGTTGAAAAACAATAGTGTGGATGAGCTCTAATTCTGAGACCGTTTCAAGCCCCCAGGCCAATCATTTACTACCTGCAAGTGGGAACAAAAAAACTTCTCTTCCTCACATGTTTCTTGATTCAAAGAGCACTAGGAATTGTTGCATCAGATGTATTTCAAAAGCATATTCTAACCTGTGGCAGAGTTTATATTAGACAGAGAAATTGATAAAGATGCATGGTGTATTTTATATGGAAGGTAAAGGTAAATCATATTCTTTTTATTTAAAGGTCATACAGCTTCTCTCTCACCTACAAAAGTGCAGGCTTTTTTATTTTTCCATGCTTAGTCCTCAATATAAACAGAGAATATATAACACATCAACATTCTTTGAGACTGGTGACTGAATCATGGAGCCAGCAATCTTGGCCAGTTTAGCAGAATGTGAGATTTTCACACAATGTGGTACCTAAAGGACCTAATTTTGTCTTTGGGTATATAAGCTAAGGGAAGTGATGCAGAAGTGAGGAAGCAGTATTAACAGGGTTTTATAGTGCTAGTGAGACATTTACAAGTTCTACTCAGTTTTGGTAGATGTATTTCAAAAAAAAAAAGATGGTGAAACTAGAGAAGGGAGCTAATATTCTGCATAACAGTGATGGTGAGAGTCATCTCATCTAATTTCAGCCACCAAAGATCTAGGTGCCTAGTCCAAAATAGAAGTGCAATCCATGGAGGCAGATAGGTGTCTCCAGAGAATGACTCATCCCACTCTAAGAGAGGTATCTAAAACAAGTTGGATGAGTCTACTGAATGAGTCACCTTCTTCATTGACTGCAGGAGGACTGGAGAAAACTACCTTAGGCTAGATGTTTCTCATGTTTAGGTAGCAGAAGATACATCTCATCCCAAGTGACTACACTTCCCTCCCATGCATTTGATATAACCAAAAGGAGTCTGGAGTTGATTTGATTATACATACCACCTTGAGGAGATAGGATGGTTTGGAAAAATCTAAATGAAGGACATGGTGGGTTATCCCTCATGTGAAAAGCCCAGACTAAGGGATGTGCTGCAATTCTACAGCAAAATCTGAAGGTGGTACAGAATACATTAGCATAATCACAAACCCCAGATTATGGAGATCAGACCAGATGTCTGAAGCAGTCCATCCCAGCTTTTAGCTCTGTCTCATGTCTAGAGTGGTATTCTGTGTATAAGATGATCCCCCTCAGAGCAATGAGTATTGACAAAGCATAAAATAAATGAGGAGAAAATTTGTCAAAAGAAAAATCCAAATGTCTCTAATAAAACTTAATTTTGGGAGAGACAAAAATAGGTGTTTGCATCTCTGTGATGGTTATTTGAAAATACCCTTGCTTTATTGCACAATTCTAGTCCTATGTCCTAAGAGGAAAGAAGACTCACCTGGACTTATAGATGGTTTTTGATTAGCTTCTTTGGTCTGAAAGTCAACAGCAATTGGTGCCTTTAAGGATAACCAGTCACTGCTGAAACAAGGTAATTATATGAGGGCAGCTAATCATTATTCACAAATAATTTTGGGGTTGTAAATCCACAGATGTCATGTCTCTTGGTGAAAGTGTATTTTTAGCTGTGGAGCACATTGGCCTTTCCTGTCTCTGTTTGCTCTGAAATTAACATTAATCAACTTTTGGCTCTGTGCATGCAGTATCACCCCAACCAGGTAATTACAGCAGATTTCTAAAATAAAGACAAAAAAAAGTCAAGCTTAAAACTCCTTGCTTTCAACCTTCTATGTTTGGTCACTCATTTCTTTTGGTATTGTATCTAGTGCTCATTAGTCACATTGAAAGTTAAGGATGTGCGTGCCTGGAAATGTGTCATTTTCCCTAGCACATCAATCACTTAATACAAGCCATTACCTCTCCCTATGCACCTGGCCTCTCATAAAAATAATAAAACATAGGCTGCATGTACAATGCTCTGTGAGGCAGGATAATCATCCCAGAATTCTTCCATGGACTGACAACTTTTGCAGTAGTTGCAACTTTCCATTATGTTGTTGAGAAAGGATATATTTAGCTGCTATATTACAGGCAAATTATATGGAGAAGAGCAATAATATTTCAAATTGTTACCACATAGAAACCATCAAAATAGTCACAAACAGATGCAAACAAACCTACATATCTTCTTGCATTCTCCAAGTTTGGAGAAGATGAAACCTCAGTGGCTGAAGACTTAGTTTAGCCAAAAGATGCTAGATACTGTGACTCTGAAGACTTCAGTGGAGACACAAAATATGGCTGGTAAGTTTGATATAAATTACAAATATTTATTTCAGCAAAACTGAGAAACAGCACTATACTCACCCCATCACCCCACCCCAGCCACGCTCCCCAAAAAACTCATGCTCAGAAACAAAACCCCCCCAAAAAAATTTAAAGCATCTTCACGGAAAACCTCACTTCCCCTCCCAGAGAGCTGCTGCAGGTGAAGGATGCTGTTGGCCCATTGTTCATGATATATGCTGCAGTTTGGTTTTTTCCTCCAGTTTTAGTAAGTGACTACAGTGCAAATTGATGTTAGGCATAGGTTTCCAGCTCTGGTTCCTGTGCCAGCACATATTTGCAGGAGTTAATGTCTGGAGCAGAGTTGGTCTTCCTGACATCACATCTATAAGAAGTGCATTTCCTACTCCTGAAAGGAGCTCTTGACCATTGGCAAGTGGTAGCTTTGGATCAGCCCAAATGTGAGCTGGAGAACAGCATACACAGCAAAGGCTGCTGTTCCTCCAGAATTTCTAACATAGTATTAACATGTCCCCAATCTCCAATCTACCTCTCCAATCATTGCACCATTCCTGGACTCCACAAGCTTTTCCTCCACTCTCACACGTGTCTAATGGCACAGGTCAAGAACCTGAGCATTGCAGGCTAGTTTGGATAATAACTACTTCCCTGTCTCTGCCACTGGGCTAATACCTGTTGTCCCTTATATTCAATTTCATGTCCTAGAAGTCCTCCTGTGGCCCGCACATTTTATCACGAAACACCCCTCCTCCCATTCCCGCCCCATTTTCAGGATAAACAACTTCCTTTTTCGAGGATAAAACTTGGTTGTGTTGTGTTTAGCTGTAAGAAGCTCTCCATCAGTTGTTCTCAGAGTCACACCTGTACCAGGCTCCTCACGGCCACCACCACAGCCAAGTGTGCCAAAGACACAGAGCCTTGCAGGCAGATGGCCAGGCAGCTCCCACAAAGCACAATTTCACCTCCAGAAGAACATCCGCGATGAACTTTGTTCCTCAGACCCTCTGCCACATCCCTTCCTCACACGGATTTGTGACAGCTCAGTGTGCCACACAGTAAATTTTCATTGTGGCAAACCAGCCTGTCAGAAGACAAAGAAGTTCATAGCCTCGCCCACTCAGTGGGATGCGTGACTCAGACAGCGATAACCGGTGAATCATCTAATAGTCACCCAGAGTGCTTTCTGCATGAGCTCTCGCAGGGAAAACCTCCTGATAGTAGAGAGGTGGTTCTTCCCTTTCTGTGTCAGTTCTGAAAGTCAGCTAATGACACCACCCAGCGCAGAAGGAAGGGGGAGGCTGGCTGCTCAGTTTTCAGCTTTGTTACTCAACTGAGACAGCAGTCTTTACAGAAGTTCTCAAATTATTACTACTCCGAAGAATGACATTTTGGACATGACCTTTTGTCTCAAATTTATTAATAATGATAGCCTCCATACTATTTAAAAATTCATCTGGTAGGGGACAGTGTAGATTCTTGACCAGATTAGTCATGACACATAATATGATACATGCATAATGCCCATAACACTAACCTAAAAGAATCAAAATTTATGAGTATTAAGACAATTGATCATTATACCAAACACAGGCAGAAAAAATATGTAAATATGAGATCTATTTTAAAAAATTAGTAAAATTTAGGACCTTTTCCATTCCCTTTCTTCAGCACTAAAGAACACAACAGGTATCTCATGATCAAAACTGACTTGTCTGTATCTTAGGAGCACCAGCCATTTGGTTGTCAATAGTAATTTTTTTTGGGGGGGGGGCGGTTTAAAGGAGCCTGAAGCAGAATAATAACCTAACAAAATTCTTAAATAATTAATCCTATCTGGAAGCACATTTGCATAGTTCTTATATTAAAATACTCTTACAGACCTGCAAAGTAAATATCTTTCTTTGCCATGTCTTCCTTTAACATGGAGCTGCCAGATTCCTTAATTCCACATGTTTACTCTGCCATGTCTTTACCACTTACAAAATGATCTCTTGAAAATGGTTTACCAGCCATTTTCTACATTATCTGTTTGTGGTTTCCCTAAAGTGATGGGAATATCTATCCTCAAACACGCTGTTTTGCCTCATCTTTCCTGGATAAACTTCAGTTCATCTCCATCTAAACAACTCATTGCTGATGATCCCTTACCTTGCCTGCACCTCATTACAATGTATGTCATTCATTTCGGATCTAAATTTATCCCTTCTGCTCACAGACATCATATTATCTGACTGCAAACTACTGAAATCAGAAATGCTGAGTCCTAAAGTCTGAGGTTATGGAAAATTTAGTACATGTTAAGAATAATCCCATATAATTAAAGCTTTCTCATTGGTTTAGTCATTTTCCTCATTTAAAGTGTTAGCTAAACATTTCACGGGTCAGTGTCAAAAACTATTAGAATTTGGCAGTTTCTGAAAGCGAGATGAGCCACAAATTGTCCCACTAAGTAAATCATACTGGATGGCTTACAGTAATGAGATACCAAGTCTGTTTCTAGGTCACTCACCTCAAATACACTCTGGTTGCCAGTTCCTGAAATTCATTGCAATCCAATTGTGCTCCATGTGCATCCAAAGGTAAACAACTTGGTCACTTTGTGACCAAGGTTTGAATGATCATGTAAGTGGAAACTCAGCATCATTTCTGTAAGAGATAAAGATATTTTGACAGAGGTCAAAGGTTTTAGAAGCTTGTGGGGGTAGACTGTGATTGCACAGAGACTGAACAGTATAATGATAGATAGTCCATTAACCCTGTCACTTATGGTCTGTTATTCCTTTCTTTTGTGAACCTGGACTGAAAGAGAAATCATTGAAACCTTAGTCTCCTTTCCCCACTCTTTTTTCCTTCCCATATTCTTCTGTTGGGCAAACCATCTCTGGGCTGAAGACTTTTGTGGTTGAGCTGACTCCAAGAGAGTTGCCTGAGATGTGCTTTAGGCCCATGCCTCAACAAGTGTAGTAAGGCAGATCTGTAACTTTTCTATTGGCATAAAAGCATTTGAACAGACAAAACTGCACATGCCGGGAAGTGAAACTTTGCAAATGCGAGTACAATTTAATTAAAGCTGTAAAGAGGCCTGAAGGAGAAAAGTAACATATTATTAGCAGCTTGAATCTGTAGCTGGCCTTAGGTCTGTACAACAAGCCAGCTGCACTTTTGGTGTGAAAAGGAAGCTGGCCAGTGGCCCTTACCCAGCTCAGCTACAGTCTTCCAAAACACACCCTTTCTCATGCCTCACATCCTTGTGGCACAGCTAGCACTAAAAAAGCTTCCAGTAATACTATGCCTCTGGCCTATATAAAATGAAAGAAATGCAAGTCTAAACTTGCTTGCTCTTGCTTTTGGAGGTAACAAATGAACTATGCTGTGCTAATAGAAATTCTGCTAAAACAAACACAAGGAGAAAGCCTACCACTTCTGAGAAAAAAGCATTTTTCCCCTTTAGCTGTATAATTACAGCTTTTTTTCTGATCATCACCAGGCACAGAATCTATCAGCTGCTTCCATTGGTGTACCATGATGACAAGCTTTTGTCCTTACCACAGATATTCAAAAGACTGTAAGAACATTTTAGACCCTGTTGCAAATTTAAAAACATAAACTGTCATCTGACTAATCTCTACAAACACTGCTTGAAAGTTTTGGGATATTAAACAAGTTGCTTAATGTCAGAACCAACAGCTGATGAGAATCTACACAATCTTTTCTATGTTCCTTGAATCAACTGAATAGCACAGATCAGACCTAGCACTTAAAATTTGCAATAATGATTGGAAAGAAAGTTGGAACTACAATGGTCATTAAAGAACAGCTCCAGCTTTTCATCTTCTTGGCCTCTCTTCTCCAAACTCATCTACCTCCATCCTTTTCTCTGAATACTCTTAAGGTAATTTAAGAATAATATTGAATAGAATGACATTTAAAATTGCCTAACTTGAAATTTGGGCAATTATCTGGAGTTTTTTCTCACTGATCATCTGGAATGAAAGAAGATAGGGAGGATTGCAAAAGGAAGTGGCCTTTTAGAAAAGGGAATGTGAAAAGGAATCAATCTGCTTTATTGCAGACTAGAAATAGAACTAGAAAGGGCAAAATAAGCCTTTTATAGGATGCATAGGTTCCATGTGTACTTGTGTAAGTTAAGCCACTTAATATATTCATAGTCCTTCATACATTTACAGGAAGGACATCCTCCTGAGTGAAGATTTCCGAAGAACTAAATGGTCGCAGAAGTTCACACCTCAGCTGGATCCCAAATCTGTGAAGTAGAAAGGATGGCATTTCCAGCTCTACAGGCAGAGGCCAAAGACCATAAGGATCAGGGTAACCTCTTGTCTTGTTAGCCACTAAGGGGGATCACATCATTTTTGCTACTTAATATTTTAGTCAGACAGAAATGTAGGACTAGGGAACTGCTTCTGTGCCCACCAGGCAGTAGTGATAAGACTAGCCTGTTACCAGATGAAGAGAGTTGAGGAGAGGTGACCCATGCTGTGCTATTTGGTCTGGCCAGAGAATAGGGCCTAGTCCCATGGAATCTGGTAGCACAGGCATAAACCTAAGGCTTCAGGCAGAGTCCCTGTGAAATTGTGGGTCCTTCTTACATCTCTGATGCCTTTCCTTCCACTTTGTGGTACTTTGCTCACTGTAGCTGTTCTAAGTCAGATCATACAGGCTGTTTATAGATGAAGAACCATGTGCTGAGTTTTTGCTCAGTGTAGCTCTGCGGGGCTCCCATGCATTGCCACCCTTTTGGAGTCTCCCTCACTGTAGGTCACAATAGCAGTAGTCACCTGATCTATTAAACTAAAGTTCAGTTTACACACATTCAGAAAAAGCCTGAGGTCTGAAAACAGTGTTTATGGAGCACAAAAATTAATACACCCAGGTGTATGAAGCAAACATTTTCATCAGCATGTCTCACTTTGTGACATTGCTTGGACTCTGATCATGAAGATGATTCGGCACTGGTTTCCCCCCAAAAATAAATGTAATTTCTTGAAAACAGAAAGTGCAGCATATGCCAGTATATGTTATATGGATATAGCTAAAACACCTATGGCTCTAGAGCTAATGCATAGCATAGACTGTGTGTTGTGAACGTTAGTCAATTTATGTCAGCTCACTCCTGAGATCTCCAAAGAGAGCGCTGATGAAATACAAACAGTAAGAAGTTTAAGAGTTGCAAGGGGAAGGAAATGCTGAGAAACTAATAGAAAAATCACAATTATCATGGAAAAGGAGGGAAACAAGAGAAGAATGATGCAAAACTCTGAGCAAAAACTCCTCTGTTTCTAAATGAGTGCAAATTTTCCCACCAAATAGTTTCCTGTTTACTTCTTTCTATGAGGTTCAATTAATGGGAAATACAATAAATGTCAGTCCACTAGATGATGCAGAATAGGTTTTGTCAAACAATTTTCACGTTATAAGAAACACAGAAAAATAGGTATGGAAGGAACTTGAGAGTTCCTATCCTCACTGAAGCATTGTTTGGTTGGTGAAGGTAAAATAGAGTGGACCATAATAATGCATTTGACTTAGCACAACACACAATAGCTGGCTCTAATTTTAAAACTGGCCTTGTTTTGGATATGAGTTAGATTAGATGATCTCCAGAGATCTCTTCCCAGCTGAATGATTCTATGGTAATGTGAACAAAGTGATGATAAATGAGCAAAGGAATAGTGGAGGGAAAATCTGAAGCAATCTTGAAAAGAGATGGATGCTGGTCATTGACTAAATGTTCCTGAACAGGTGGATGACAGATAAAATGTTCTGCAGAATTCTAACAATCTAAGGTCTAATACAGAATTGCTTCTGGCAAAATTTGTAGATGACATTGATAGGGGAGCCACAAAAATTATTCAAGGACTGCAGAAAGTGCCTTACAGTAAGAGTCTTAGCAAGATCTACTAGTTTAGCTTCTCTAAATGTAGACTGAGAGGTGATTTTGTTGGTGTGTAAGCACATTTATGAGAAGACAATACCAGACAGAGAACTTGTAAGCAGAGAAAGGCAGAGTGAGAATGAGGATCTGCAATCTGAAACCAGGCCAATCATACACATGAGACATAACTTCTTCAGTTCTTTCTTTTTTGGTAGGAAAGGTAGAGGCAAAAATAAAAATGAATAGCAAGGGCAATGATTACTTCTCTCTTCTGTGTGATGATACTAGAAGTTAACAGGTTCAAAAGAGAGCAGATGAGAAAACTGTAATGACCCATGATTTTTCACAAAGATTACTGGCCTTACAAATGAATTGACATTTACCCTTATGCTCTGCATTTTATCTTATTTCTGGTCTTTAATTTTAGGGTTGTTTGTTCCCAGCAAACAGCTAACTTGTCAAGTCCTTTGTGATGTTGGGACTGAACTCCTGAGTGGAGCTGACCTTGTTACTGAACAAGAGGGTGAGTGCTACTTAGAGCACAAAACAGTGATGTGAGAGGCCTTTGCTTTGCTTCTGCTTTCCTTTGTGACTTTGGATAGGTCACTTGAGTGTAAATTCTCGGAGATCCTCAGGTGGCTTAATGCCCTCTCAAGCCAAGGATTGTTTTAATGGAAACCAAGTGTTTCTCAAGCTTTAAAGACTTGGGTTTGAGATCTCTCTGTAGAGCAGCACACCTCCACTTCAGACACTTGACAAGGAAGCAGCACTGCAATACTATTATGGCATCTCCAGTCAGCAGAGTATCTATAACATGATTTTTTTGTTGTGTTGGTCACTTGGTCATACTAAGGTACAAATATATATACCCTACATTACTAAAATCATGACCTTCCTCGAGCAATTTCCTCTATCTGGATTTTTAAAAATTAAATAATAACATAAAAATTCTCTCAAAGTAAAACATCAGCATTTAATTAGGACTGTAATATTGTCCTGGCATTTCTTACAGGGTGTCACCCATTGTTCAGGTCAAAAGTCATGGAAACATCAACATAGGAACCATAGTTTTATCTCCATTGTTTTGAACCTCAAATAATCTCTATTTTTTCACTGTAGTGTGAATTGGCAGGCTTGATTATGTTCTTTCAACATCAAGCATCAAATAGCATTATTTTCATACCACAGCCAGATTTCTAAAACCATCTTTATTCCAAAGTAAGGGGAAATATCAATGAGATGCTTGTGCTGGAGAGCCAGAGCAGTGTTGTGAGGTATCTGGTGCCTGACTTCCATGTCAGGTATACAGCACCACTGACATCCCTGTGGTTCAGCTGGGAAAAAAATCCCCACTCTATCAAATATGGTTAAAAACACATTGTGAATTTTAGTAGAATTCAATTCCTTACATGTTTTGCCCTGACAATATTTCAGCAAGGATTTGACCTACTTTGCTCACATGTTTTTCCATCAATATGGATCAGAAATCCATTTTAAAAGTACTAAAATAATTAAATATGTGGGAAACTAGCAAAAATGGTAGAGTTTTGGGGTTTTCATGTAGCTCAGTAGGCCTCAGTAATTTATTTTAAACAGCTATATTAACCACATGTTGTGGTTGATCATATATACACATATATCACACATATATGTGATATCTGAATTACAAATTGTTGCCATAACAATTAAATGGCATGAGTTTGGGGGGAATCACAGTATTCATGAGTGGTAAAACTAGCAATGACTTATAAAAATGATCCCAGACAAGTGCAAAGTTAGGGGGCAGTAGATGCCGATTTCAAAATCTTTGCCCATGCTAGCAACCTGTTAATTCTTCAAGTATTCCTAGTGGTTTCAGCATGAGTCAAGACTTGTCACAAAAGCAGCTTCCTACACCAATTGCCATGGTACTGGTTTAAAACTCTTGTTACAAGTCCTTTCAGGACAAAGAAGTCCTGAGAGGACTCAGTGTTGGCCTGTAACAGAAGCCAAAAAAGATCTGGGTCATGAGGCACTGTATACAGCTTGCAGAACATCAGGTGCATTTCTCCAGCTCTCCTTAGAGTGCTTTGTATTTCCTCCCATTGTCCCTTAAAAGCTCTCTGAGTCTTGAGTTTGGACTCTGTAGAAGGGCTTCCACATTCCCATCTTGCAAGCTCCACTTGCAAATGTAATCCTGCCATTTGGGACCCACGGGCAGCACAGCTCACGCCTGAGCTGACTTTCTGCAGATGCTCAAAATGCTCCTGCTAAGAGACATTAAAACTCCTCACACAGACCAAGTCTGCAGACATCCATCCTCAAGGAATGTTGAGAATGCAGTATCAGAACAGCTGCACTTGGCCAGACAAGGACTGAATTTGGCAAACGTCTTCTGAGAATAGCCAGTGGGGGACATTAGGAGAAAGAGTAAACAAACTGCTTCAAAATAGAAAGCCTCTCTACATCAGCCTGTATATGAAATTTATCAGCCAAAGATTGCATCTGGATCATCTTTTAAGTGTTGAAATGAGATTGAAGAAATACATAATGCAAACAGGAAAATAGTCTGCTGATACTTTTCCTCTTGTGTTTTATCTGTTCACACAGCTTTGAATTCCATGTATTGCACAGCCTTTTCATCCTCACAACAAGGAAGCATGCAATGATCTCTAACACAACTCCAGGATGAAACAAATTCAGCTTTCCCAAAGTACCCATTCATTTACCCTAACAAAAGCCTCTACACATGTTCTTCTAAGAAAAGAATTACACTGTGTTACTGTTTGAAGATGATGAGTTTGACCATCTCAGTTCTTACAGAACTTCCCTGACTTTCCCTGGAAGCTTACTATGTCATTGACATAAAGAGTAAGATCTTTTAAATCAAGATATATAGAGATATTGATTATACTTTTTTTCTGAACTCAGCACAAGAATAGATATATTTTCTTTAGTGTTTTTCTCATCATTATTTCTCTTCTGATGAAGTGGATTGTCCCATTCAAGAATCAGGCTCATCCTCATTCCATACACTAGACAAATTCATTCATGCAATATCTGTATCCTCTAATATTTCCTGAATCATGAGGGTTATTTGAGGTTCTCTTCAGTGTCACAGGGTATTCACATGTCAGATTTGCCCTGAGGGTTTCCTTTCAGACATAGTTACCAAGTATGTTCATGGTCTAACACCATGTTCATGGTCTAGGATTTCCTACAGGCCTTGCTGCAAAGCAAAAAACTTAATTCCTGGAAATAGTAACCTGAAAAAGGCTTTTTGCTGCATTGAAAATTCCTGTATTCTACACGATTTGTTTCTTCTGTATTTCCAAACCTCCTTAGAGTTTCCCTTTCCTTAAATGGTGACTTCTACTCATTTTCCAACAGTCATCTCTAGGTATGGATGAGGGGAACATTCTAGTAAAGGAGTCAAGATTTAATGCAGGTGATGATGCCCCTATTCCAAGGAAGGAAATCAGCTTTTAGGAGAGGTTTAGACACCTTAACTGGTGAATCCATTCCTCTGCAACATATAAGGAGAAGTATACAGGGAAAACAAAAGAAAAACTATCAATCAGCAAAGCAAGTTTTCAGCCAACAGACTACTGGGAAAGGATAGGAATGCCAAGTTTTGAGAAGAGCTAAGCAGCAGAAAAGATTAAAACTGCAAAACTGAAAGAAGTCAGCTGGTGCTTCATTTAGGAGAAGACCCCTCAGATGTGACTATAGAACTACATCAGTCTCTTCTATTGCTACCAGGAAGATCACCACTATTGTAGATTGGGCAGAGTTCGGCCCAGCATTAAAGCAAAAGTGGACTAGGGCCAGTATTGCTTTCTGCAAAAAGTGCAGGAAACCTCAAGGGAAAACATCTTAGATTCTTGCATTTGCTGCAGGGAAAGAATAACTGATTTAAAAATGGAGAGAGTCTGGCTTTGCGTACATTGAAAATGTCACTTAGGAATATAGTCCTCACCCATCAAAAAATTAAGACTGCAGAGCATCCCCTCTTTCAAAATACTAAGGCAAAGAAGCTCTAATTTTAGGACAGAGGTGAAAGGAGTCATATCTTTGATATGACTGATCAGGCCATTGAACAAAACAGGCTAGAAAATTCCTTTAAATTTTATACAGTGAAATAAAAGCAAAACTGAGGAAAAAATACATCCAAAGCCTTAGTGGAGACATACACCATAGCTCATTTATAGTTTTCAAAAGCAGCAATTTGCAGCATCTCCAGCACCAGACTATGTACTCAGAAGAGCATACACACACGTTGCAGAGCTTAATCCAAAAATTATTTCCTCTTTTCTTGAAGAGGAAATTGCTCTGATTGCTGAAGCAACTCTAGCTCTCTGGGCACCAGTATGTGCCAATAGTTACCTTCCCAGTGCTTCTGATGTGATACAACTCATTTCCTACTTTTGGTTTCACCAACCCCAGACAGCAGCTCAACAGTGTCTGTGAACTTTTTCACATTGCACTGTTGCTGCTTCAGTGCCCAGCTGAGCTTGTACTGTGCTTAGCTCCATGTCATAAATTTTGTATGGCAGCAGCTATGGAATTGCATCAGGTGGAAATGAAAGAACTGAAATGTGTGTATAACATACTTTGCAGAAAAGGCCTCCATCAAAGACTTGAATATCATTGAATAATATTACTTGTTTATTTAAAAAATCCACCAAACTTGATATACTGCAAACTCCAGGATTTCATCATAAATTCAAATATATTTCTAGCTCTGCAGTCAACAACACAGGCTGTACAGAATCCTAAGTTGCTTAATAGAAAAATCAGAGACAGGCATCACAATTTGCATTGCATTAGTTCCACCTCAAGAAAAAAAAACAGGAGGAAGGCAATGAAATGGAACAAGTCTCATATTAAACAGATAGCTATTAAAGCTAGAAGAGGAGTAGAAAATAAGCTGAGAGAAATAAAAACTACTCATTCAACAGCTTAATAACCGAGCAGATTAATGTTATTGAAATGGTGGTGATTTTTGGTCATGGGGATGAAGACAGAAAAAGGTTTTAAGATTTTTTTTCATTCCAGCATTATAGTTAACAAATGAAAATTATGTATTGCTATAGCCTTACCCTGGAGCTGTTTGGCTTGAACACTGCCACCTCCATGGTCCCAGGAGGGGACCACGCTTCTCCACTTCCAAAGGCAGCTCTGTGTTCCTCTCCTTGGTTCTACACAACCTCTGGAATCCCCATAATCTTTAGTGAAAGACTGAAACAAAGCAGGGCAACATGACATTAGGTAAATTATCATAACATACAGAGTCAGACCATGGATACATGGCCCCATATCCCGTCTCTTAAGATACCCTACCGGACACCTTTAATGCAGTGCACAAATAAAGTGTGTAGTGTTATTCCTACCGCACAATGACCTGTCTTAAGTGCTCTGCTCAGCTAAGAAGGAAGTTTATAGAATGTATTGGGTTGTTTTTGGCAAGATTCTGGTAGCAGGGGTGAGGAGGAATGGCAGTGCTGCAGTGGTCACCTCTATGGGAGAAGGTAAAGGGCTGCCCTGTGTCAGTCCCAGCCAGCTCTAGCTGACTCCACAACAGTCACCCAGAGGGACTGCAGCTCCTGAAGGACTCATGCCACAGCAGGAACTCCATGAGCAGGCTCATGAGTCCTATGGAGGACCCACACCAGAGCACAGGAAAAGAGTAAGAAGGAAGGAGGAACAGAAGAAAAGAGTAAGGAACAAGGAGGGGCAGAAAGAAAGCACTACTACTACCCTTGACCCTAATGTCCTGTGCTGCCTGTTGCTCTGTCAAAGGAACTGAGTGTCATCTGTGGTAATATCAATAGCAAAATTATAGGAAAGGCAGTGGGGAGATGCTTTCCTTAAATGTTTGAATGTTTGCTATCTTTGCTTTTCAATACCCAAATCAGTGTCTTTATTTAGAACCATGAGTTTTTTCTTGCTCCTCCTCTTTCTATTTTCTTCCTCCTATCCCACTTGGGGAGACTGAGGGAGCAGTGGGGTGGATATTTAGCTGCCACCCAGGGTTACCCACAACACATTCAACAACAGCAATTTTTAGTGAGGAAACATATTACTCCAAAAATCTAAGTGTTATTTTATTGATTATTCTAAAGCAATTGAGACTTTTGTCTCTTCTGCTCCCTCAGAGTTTTGTTTCAGGTGCCAGTGTTGTGCTGGATCCCAATTTTATCAGAGTCTGACATTTGTGGTCTGAATGTCATTGTCTTGATAACAGATCTCTACAACACAACCAGTGTCTAAAGTTATGTACAATAATAGATGAGATGATGAAGTAGCAATTGCTATGATGGTTGGATGAGTTCTCAAAGCAAATATATCATATGGGCCAGATCCACATATGGACTAAATGGCATAACTCCATTGGTAACTTCCAATTTCTGTACCTGTGGGAGCACAGTTCACAACCCCTGTACTCCCAGGCTCACCATGCAGGGCCCTGTTATTATAATAAAACTTATCATGTTTTATGGCTAAGGTGAAGCTCACCTCTAGCTGTAACATCACCAGTAATGAAAGGCAGATGGGAAAAAAGGGCATTTTGTCTGTTCTGAGTAGACTGTGCATGTGCTCACTCAGCTCTGTGATTATCACTGATAAAGAATGTTTCATTTTGGTAAAGTTAAGAAGTTTTGGTCATCACCCTGGGGGCTGAATCTTTCCATCTTTCTAGCACTGAACATAAGTCATGGGACCAAAAGTGACTTACTGGACAAGATTCTCAGCTGCTGGAAATTGGCACAGATCCACTAAATTAAATGCCAATTTATACCATCTGGAGGCCCAGCCCTGCATGAATAAATGTTAAACAAGTTGGTTTTAAACTAGGAAGATAATTTCACTTCTAACTTGCCTTCCAACACATCCTAAATAAATTGTCTAAACAAATTACATGATAATTAAAGGAAAATACCTGCCCAAGGAAATGTACTGCTCCTGTCCTTTCAAATGTTTTGAGGACTTCATTCTTGTAAAGGAGGTCTTAATTTCTTTTTGCAGCCCATTCTGAATATACTCAGAAAATTCACAAGTTCAGGAATGTCTTCTCCTGTTCTTCATTGTGAAGGCAACTAATCAACATGGGTCTGACATAGATTAATCTGGGATAAATACCAAGAGTGTAAGGGTTACAGTGACTCCTTGGGCCCCATTTCACTGAACTCATAATTCAGATGCATATCGTTGTCACACCCCACAAGCAGATAGGCTGGGACATGCTCCTTTGTGGGTAACATTAACTTTTGTCAAGGGAACTAGGGGGAACAACAGACTATGAAAAGAGCGTAATCACAAGGGTACACAAATATACAGTATAATCACACCATTTCACTCACCCTAGGGAAAGCATCGAGGTTTAAGTTGCTTACCAGTGGAATATTAGAGATCTTGTCAATGTAAATTTTCTCCAGTTCCAGTGACAAACAGATATTGAAAAAAAGGTACCCTTCAAGAAACATAAAAAAGAAGTAGAAGCTGTGAAGTACATGAAAGATAAATAGGCTTATTCAGAGGATATGTCCTCCATCGTGGACACTGACTGAAAATTAACTGTGTTCTGAAGAACAAAAGGAGGGGAAAAGTCCTGAGACTACCAGTCTCAACCAAATATTGCTTATGGACAAAATATAATTTTAGATAATCAAAGAAACACTTTGAAAATTGTCAGAAGGACAAACCAAGATGATGAGTGGTTGACTAATCTGTTTCAAACCTTTTCATTTGTCATATCAGGTAACTAACTACTCAAGTAAGATTTTCTCCTAGCAGCTGATTAACTCTTCCTATTGTTGTAGTGCCAAGACAGCACAGTTTACTACAAAATATTTCTGGATACTTTGAAGAGTTTTCTCTACTGAATGTCAATACCAAAGGCATAGGACCAGTAGCCACACTAAGGCACTGGTATTGCAAACTGTCTGGGATGTCCAGAAACAGAGTAGCCTGACATTTGTCCTTTGAAGAGAAAAGAAACAGATTTGTTTGGTTTGGTTTGTTGTTTTTTTTTTTTTTTGGTTTTTTTTTTTTTTTAATGAAGGCTTGGAAACGTGGCAAAATATGCAACGGGTTTGTCAGTGTGGTGAATTATTAGTATTAATATTATTCTTATTTATGCTTACAGTGACTATTTCCTTGGTATTGTTACATGATAAATGACAAGCAGATTATGACCTTGAATGATAACCAAGTAGTGATAACCCTGGGCAACAGTATAAATTGTGTTTACAACTTGACTTTGCCATCCCATGACATGTGAACACAACCGTGGGCAGCACAGGTAAAACCTAGGAACCAAATAAGGACACTCTCTTTCATGAATTTGCCTTCTTTGTAGAAATTTAAAGAAATGTAGAAAAATCAAATAAGGCAATCATATTTGCAAAAATCCTCTGAATACAGCAAAATCAGAAATGTCAAAATCTACATCTTGCTGACTCTTGTGGTCATTTCAGAATAAGACTAATGTTTAAAGCAATGTCAAAATAGAGGACAGTGTTTGTTTTCAAATGTTTGACATACACTTTTCTCCATGTCTTCCAAGTTCCACTGTTGAGTGGAAACAGTACAGATTTCCAGTGATATAAAAGCAACCCACAGCTACAGGCACAGCTGCACCACCCAAAATAACCAAATTACTGGCACTTACTGGAGTATCACCTGCTAGATAAGCAGAAGCAATGGTGTCATTGCAAAGTTTTGCATCTTTTCTGTGGTTTTATGAAATCAAATGGAGGCACCAAATATTTACTGGTCTTTTACTGGTCTTTAGGCACAAATAAGTGCCTAAATTTTCCCAGTTCCAAAATGCAGACAGTGCTAAACCAGATTCTTTTTAAAATGCTCTGAAACATACAAAACCGTATCAAGGTTCGTGATTAATGACTGGCAATAAATTAGCCTCTCCCTCCTCAGTGACTAGTGTTTAATACAAGACATAAAATGAAGCTGAAACACTTGAAGGTTTAAAGGGAACAGGTTCATAGAGATATCACTTAAATGCTATTTCCTCAGTGCTACAAAGTGATAAAGACATATCCTATGATGAATTTGGTCCATATCAAGGTAGATGTTTTATGACTGTTCATTGAGACGTTTAAAAATAACCTAGCATTATTACAAAATCTATGTGCCATTTTTATACCAGCAAGCTGCAGAACTATTTGTTTCAGCAAACACCACCCGAGGGAACTTTCAGTAAAGAGATGAAAAATGTTATAGGGTTGGGGTTTTTTTTTTTCTTTTTATCTTTGCCTAATTGTGTCTCCATTTTACACTACACTCTTTATTCTCTGCCCTTTTGACATAGCCAGCTGCCTTTTGGAGCTCTGTGAAGAAGCAGGCTGGCTTCACGCTGTAACAGGCACCAGCTCCCCAAGCCTGGTCTATTGATGAGTCACATTGCTGCTGTGTGCCTGCAAGCACATCGCACAAGTTCCTACGCTGCTTCCTTTCACACTGCTGGGGAGCAGAGGGCAAAAGCGTGTGTGCAGCATAAACCTCAAAAACAGCCATGGTAGCAAAATCTCCTGCCCCATGGAAGAGCACAACAGCCAGTGACAGAGTGGAATGTCTGCTTCAGACTCAGCGCAGGTTCATCCTGTTGTCCGCTGGGCAGCCGGGGGAAGTGACGTCAGGTGCGCACAGCTCATGTTTGAAGGCAGGGAAATACACCGAGACATTTCAACTCAGGCAGGAAGTCTCTTTGTTAAAGATTGGGCTGTACTCACGTCAGGCCTTGATCCACCCCTTTCCCCAGCTGGCCATCCCCAGCTCACCCTGAGCCAGGGCTACCACCCTCAGCTCAGAATGCACTGCCTTCGGGTAGGCTCAGTGCCACCACAGCCAGGCTTGCTCTGAAGAACACAGCCAAGCTGTCAGGAAGAGGTATTCTCCCACAGCCCTTGCTCTCCAAGCTCTTCTTTAAGAAGTTCTCCTGAGCTGACTAAGGCTGAGTCAATACATGCATGCAGATCAGGCTCTCTATTACCACACTTCAAAACTGCAGCTACCCAGAGCACCAAGCCTCAAAACCAAAAACTGCCCTATTGCTGCACTCTCCTGCATGCACATGCACCCCGAGAATTTCCGTTTTCTCTATCATTTGGCAGTATGCAAATATCAAACCAGCATTATAAAATGGTCACTACTGAACATCCCTTTTCAGATGGGCATTGTGTGGGGACACACATGCCAGACCACTTTTGGCATTCACCAGATCATCCTGTGTGAGCTGAATGAGGTTTTCCCTCTTCTGTTTTCAAAGGCCACTCCACCATTCTTTCAAGGGTCTTTTCATCCCCAATACATGTAAATCCTCACTGATACCCACAGCCCCATGGCTGTTCAGGCAAGGCACAGAACAACCTCTCAGTAGGCCAAGCCCTCTTCTGCTCTTTTGGGTGTTCCAATTTGTCTCTAAATAGTACTGAGCCTTCTGCCCTTTTCAGAGCACATGTCTTTGCTCACTTAAAGCTGAATTTTATAGCTTAGGTTAGGACAACGTGAACTCCTAGTGACTAGTAGTGACACTCCCTGTATCTGCTCTGGAAAGCCTGGCTCAGCAAAGCCCTCTGTGAAATGTGAGTTATAAATGCCACTAGTGAGAAACACACTTCATATCTCTGGAGTGCTTAGAGCCAGGCATCCTGGCAAACACTAGTTTAAGGGCTGTCAGCTTGAGGGCCAAAACTAGGTTTTAATGAAGTGTGCCTTTTCACCATGAGACCCAGGGAGGTACAAGGTGTTTCTAGGGTCCTTAAAGTGTTTTCTCTTACTGCTACACTCCAAAGGAGAAAAGCCTAGAGTCCCTTCATCCTCCCCACCCTTTAACAACGATGCCAGCAGTGAAGTATTTGTCAGAGCTACAGTGAGGGGTCAAATTGCAGCCTTAAGCTAAGAGCAGCAAGGGTTCTTGAAACCACAAGGTTATTTTTTGGTGCAAAATTCAAAGATCAGTCAAAATCCCAGTACGAGAAATTTATCTTTAAAACTTCTACCAAGTTTAAAACCCAGCAAGACACTGCAAGATGTAAGTCAGGAGATCAGTAACATCTCGAAAGCCTCAGGTTCCTCTCTGTGCCACCAGAACAGGCAAGGCAGAAAATGTTCCTGGTAGAATGCATGGCAGGAGTGGTCCTGGAGCAGCCCCACATTGCAAAACCTTTGCTACTAAAAGGCATGGAAATGCCTGCACATCTTTTGGTCTGATGACTCTGGAGAAGCAGGTACTTCACTGTGCTCACAAGGAGTGTGCAGAGTGGTGACATGAATTTCCCCGGGGGTCAGAGCAGGTAAACTGAAGGCCTGTAACTCATCCAAAGAGGAGGTCAGGGTGACATCAGCTAGTGCATAACTGGATCAGAGATTTTCAGTCTGCTGTTCCTTGGAATGAAAGCATCCTTCAAAATACCCACTGCACTCTCTGTGGTTGGTCCACCAGCAGCCCTGTTCATTGAATTATAGAATAAAGTTTTTGTGGCAATTAAAATAGGCTTTTCCCCCCCATATAACCCAAAAGCTGGAGTTTAAAATTCCTATTGTATGAACATTAATATGAAAAGAATGCTGTCTCCTATTATGGAATTGTGTTATAAAACTGGAATGCTGTCCCCGCCCCGCCTGGCTCACAATCACCCGGACTTTGCCAAAAATCATCCTGTACTACAGAGCGTGTCTCACGATGGGAACTGCCTCCTGACTCACAAAGACAAGAGGCCTCAAATGTGTAAAGCTGGCAGAGGGGGTTTTTTAATCTGTCAGTAACAATCAGGCGACGTGCTTAATTGCTCTGAATTCTGATCTCTCCTCTGTGTGCAGCCTCCCAACCAGCAAGCTGCAGCTGTGTGCCTCTGCCTGTGAACTGCACCCATTGTCCCTCCCAGGAGACTGAGAAGAGGTCCAGCTAATACGCCTTTGTCTGCCCTGCTTGGTGCTCTCGGCTTGTAAGCAATGACCTAAAAACATTATGTCCAAAGTTCAGAGCCTTGGAAAGCTGTCAGGAGCCTTCCTCTTCAGTGCTTTGAGCTTTAGCAGTGCACCTTGAAAAGGCAGTGTGTGAGAAGGGACTTTCAAGCATTCTTTGCATGCAGCAGGGCTTGTTTCTAAAATCCCTCTTTTGGAGCAGCAACTGCAATACAAAATTCCCGAGGCCAAATTCTGACTGCAGCGGTGCCCATGTTTGGAACTGAGTTACCCTGGATCTTGTCTGCTGGTAACCCACTGGAGCTTGTTTACTGCATTAGGGATTGATTTCCTCTAGCCACAGTTTAAAAAATCTAGATGTATCATTTATTATATGTCTGTGCATGTCTTTGCTTTAACGACTTGTTTCTCGCTTCAGATTTTTCTTTCCCCCCTATTTTAAACCCCAAAGTTATCAAGTCAGCTCAGGAGCAGCCTCTTGGGAGGGCTTTTTCCTTTCCTGCCCACAGGGCTACATCACATACCTCATTCCCCAGACAAGAACTGGTAAAATTGCTGGGGTATTTTTGAGGGAACTTGTTCAATTACACAGAGCACATTCTAAGCCATACAGCCAAGTCCTCCTCCGCACAGGGATGATGTAAGCACATCCAGGAAACTTGGGATGCCAAAAATCTCAAACTGGAGGAAATATTTGCAGGTCGACATGGCTGCAAATTGGGCAGAATTTAGGACCCTGGGGAATATTCCACTCATAGCTTCAACCTGACCCTAGAGAAGATCAACACAAACAAAGACAACACTGTACAGGTCTCAGAACAATCTTACTAGGATGGGCTGAAAAGAAGCTTCTGAGACCAGGGCTGAAGAAAGAAACATTTTTCACAAGCATATGTGTCAGGAGTGTGCACAAGGAAAACTCAAAAGGTTAAGAAGATGAAAATCGCTAGGATTTAGCATTGACAGAGTTGAATAAAATATTTGAATAGAGAACACTGGATGCAAATAAAAATAGGATTGTACTACTCTGACAGCACTGAGACATGTGCCAATGGCAGATACCAAGGCAATAGATGGTCAGGAAATATGACACATGGACCCACTTGATTACTTGATAGATGCTTTTTAAAGCCTCTTGTCTGCCTTCATTCAAAGTTATTTCCTATGTGGTTCCCAAAACGAAGGAATCTCTGGCAAAGATAAACAAGACCAATCTGCCTTCCTCTGCAGGCTAAAGCAAAGATCAGAAAATACAGCCCAAGCAGAGAAAATTAAAACACAGAAGAGGAAATGCCAATCATTTTCCTGGCTAATAAATGCCAGGAAGAGAAATCCAAGGTTCACAGAAGGACCCATGTCTCTATGGAGTCTGCAAATCTCTGAACTCCACGACACTGACAGTTCAGTTTTGCCAACTGTGCGACTTTTTAATGCTTTTTGTTACTTTTATGACATGCGTCAGCTGACCATGCAATCAAACCAAATAAGACTACAATAATAAAATAACCCACATGAACTAATTATCTTAATAACAACTCCGTAAAGACTGAGACATCTGATAGGAGAGATAGAAGCAATAATAAAAGGGCACTGTCAACTGCATGAACAGACTTGCGCTGCTTCCCAACACAATGCTCCAAGGATATTAACCCTTGGACTGCTGGGTGAGAAGTCTTGGGAGGTACCAAAGGGTGAGGTTTTCTGGAGACTCTTAAGGAATCCAGACCACAGGGAGTAAAACTAGGGAAAAGTCTGAGGGTGGAAATGAGATAGGAAAGACATGCCAACAGAGCTATTTCCTCTGTTGTCTGTGAGCTGCCTTCTGCAGCAGTTTGTGAGCAGGCACGTGGGCTGCTGGGAATGAGCCCTACCAGAAAATAAACACAAGACGTACGGGGCAGGCTATGTAGTGAAATCAGACTTAGTACATATAAGGCATGAAGGATCATCCAGTGAAATCTTGCCTCTCCTTCATCAGGCTCCGCTGATCACTGGGATACAGGAATACTGCTGTCCCCAAAGCCTGCAAGAACACCAGCCTCCCAAACCTGGAGGAAAAGCACACAGATATAACACCAAGTACTATGTCCTTCAGACCCGGAATGTGAGCTGAATCAAGACAGAGACAGTGTCTCATTTCCTCCTGGAAATCCTTCAGAGGTCTTCCAAGACTATTCCCTCGGGTGAGAGTAAGTTTGCCCTACACACACAGCCAGCACAATCTGTTCCACGCTTTATAGCCTAAAATCATCCCTCAGGGGCTGAAAACTGACCTGATTGATGAGAAAAATGAGTTGTGCTTGTCAGGATGACAAATAGAGAATCTTGAACATCTCTGATTTTTCTTCCAGAAGATCTGATCCAAAAGTTTGCTTCTGCACTGAAAACTAAGACAAGAATATGTCCAGGCAAAGTCTGCTTTATACAATCACTCTTCTTCATGGTGGTATCTGTCATGCTCTACTGGCCTGAAACTATCAGAAGGTCCAAAGAGATGCAAAGCTCTTAAATTAATCTGGAGGGTGATTAACAGAATGAAACAGATCCAAAGACACCACAATAGGTCTTAGGGAGGATCCACACCACCATCTAATAGGATCCTGCTTAGTTGCCTTCACTGAGCATTCCCCTCTGTACCTAACCTAAAGACATGAAGTCTCCAAAGGTCATGCAACAGCAGCTCATGGGTGAGTTGTTTTCTCTCTTCAATGAATATGGAGGGAGCCCAGAGCAACAATCACAAAGGCTAACATTAGCCTGGGAAGGCTAGTCCCCACAAGTTTCCCCTGGAGTCAATGAAGGGTGAGAGGCAGCTTTGGCAGGAATTTCACATACCTTATATCTCTGCACAGCTCCTGCTCAGTGTCATCCTTCTCCCCAGACTGCTCAAAGAGAGAGGTAAGGGAAAGTGACATCTTTAGATCAAATACACTCTTTATTTATAGCAGTCTCAGTTATTTCCATCTGCCATGCTAATCTCTGGGAATACCTCTGCCCCCAAATCCAGCTCCCTGTGGGCTGTGCTAGGGATGGGCAATTTTGATGACATCAGCTGGAACAGCTTCCATGCCTGGCTCTGTGTACACTGGTTTCCTCTGGATGGGTAATGGATTGTGTATCCTGTGTCATAATGTTACATAGCCCAGTGCAATGCAGAATCTTCAAATTAAATCTTTAATTTGAACACCAGCTCCTGCCCCTTCCCAGCTGCCCTGTTGACTTACTCTGGCACGTGTGGTCAGTGTGTGCTGCATGTCAGAAGCAGATTCACTGCCATGGGTGGGCAGAGGGGAGGAAGGTAAAGGGCCTGCATGGCACTGCCACTGTCACTGGGACTGCACCCATCCCCATTTCCCACCTGTTTTGGGCATGTTTCTCAGGAAACAGCACCCAGGATCTCCTCTTGGTTCAGACCATTTTCAGATACCAGGTGGGGCAGTGGTTAGAGAGACCTGAGTCACTCCTTTTAGCCATCACATATCTAGATGTTGTAGACTGAAGCCTTCAAGTGAAAATAGATTTTCATGCAACTCAGGCTTACCCAAAGAGGTAGGGACAGGACTTTTGTAAAATCACCTGCACTGTCCCTTCACTCCAACCCACGTTCTGGGGCTTTCCCACCACCAGAAACCTGAGTGCACCACGCTTGTGAAACTCCTGAATAGGCAAGAGGCTTGCTTCTCTTCCTACAGAGCAATCTTCATTATGGAAAATGAAACAGGCTGGAGGAGCATTGATCTGCCTCTTCAAGACTTTCACAAGCACAGTCAGCCCCAGGGCACAGCCCAGCAGTCCTTGGGACCATTCAGGGACTGGCAAAGCCACAAGGTCAGATGCAACCATGACCACAGTGCAGGGGCTGCAAGGAGACTTCTTCCCAGGTCATGCAGGGCAAGCACTGAGACCAGTCAAGATTTCACCCAGTAGCCACAAGACTGTCACTGCTCTCCTGAACACATCTATGCCCACCAGGCCATCAGATAGAGGGAAAGTTCTGCATCTCCACCTCCAATGGCTAAGCAAATTTGGAGTTTCATACCACAGAACCTCAGTTTAAATTAGGAGTGAGCAAAAGTCAGCTGGGGTCTCATCCTTAAGGACACAGAGAAGCCATGTGAGAGTGGATATGTGAAGGGGGAAAGAACACCTCGAAGACAGTGTGAACTGAGTGGGTGAGAAGACTGGGAGTTTGCTTGCTCAATCTGAATTTCTCAATCTTTCCTAGGTTCAGCTCTCACTTCTACCTGAGGGTAATTTACCATGTTCAGAAAGCACTGGGAAACAGAGGTGTCTAGTACAGAAAAAAATGGCAAACACTAAGCAGTGGAGTTCTAGAAATTCCTGTCTTGCTCCAAACTCTCTGTTTTAAGACACTGTGGGGATATTCTGTGACCAAAGTCTGTAAAAATATGTATGTTCATAGGAGTTAGCTAGAAGCCTTAGCCATGTGGTCATTCCCTCTCCCCTTCACACAGACTTCTCATCTTTAACGGGGTACAGAAAAGACTTCACCCCTTGGTGACGAGGCAAAAATAGGTCAGGCATCACAGAGCACCTTCTTCCCAGAAGGGCATCCCACCAAAACTTGCCCCAGTCACATGAGATATGATTAGCTTTTGGAGTAGACCTAACATCCTCTTCTTCAAGCTTCTTGCTATATTCTGCAATCTGAAATTAGGAAAGAGGCCATCCAGAGTCTCAGAAGCTACACCTGTGTTGGGAAGTTGATCCAGGACAGGGCATAGTGCTCAAACATGAACACGAAATCATCAAAAGAGTTTAAAGGCTTCCATCCTCACTACTACAGTTTGCTTGATTTCTCAGGCAGTGCCTGGGCATAATTTAGGCACAA
Source organism: Melospiza georgiana (assembly GCF_028018845.1). NCBI lineage: Eukaryota > Metazoa > Chordata > Aves > Passeriformes > Passerellidae > Melospiza > Melospiza georgiana. The sequence continues at coordinate 56,024,111 of NC_080431.1, read as the reverse complement.
ACTAAGCATCCTTGCTAATAGAGAACATGGGTGAGACCACCCAGCTTCTGACAGCAAAGAAGTTTAGCCATATAGACAGCCACATGTAAGCCATGTGGTACCACTTACCCTCTGAGTCCAAGTGGATCTGGCCTAATAGCCAAGAGACTCATCTCATGGAGAGGCAAATTCTGCTGACCCACACTGACCACAGACTCTGGCAGCCATGCATTAGTGAGAAATAGCCCTCATAGCTACACTTTCTTCCACAGACATCAGGTGCAAGAATGTCTTTTAAAAAATACATCTCACAGAGAATTCTCTTCCACTATGTTAGCTTCTTCCAGGAGCCACAGCCCCTCTGAAGGGATGACATCCCAGCGATGCCAACAGCCCAGGACAACATGCAGCACTAAACAAGGGAAATATTTGCACTGTTGACAGTAGTCTTTTCATGTTGTTTAATAGCTGGAAATGGAAAGCAGACATATGAACAATCAGAATGTCTTTGGCAGACTAGCTTTGCTTCGTAGGGTGGCAGCTAAAGGTCCTTCTTCTGAATCAAGAAGTGAGGTGATGGGCAGCCTGTAAGCCAGAACCATATCTCCTTTCATAGAAGCATGGAACGTCTTGAGTTGGAAGGGACACAAAAGGAGTCAAACTCCTGGCCCTGACAACCCCAAGAATCACACCATGTGCCTCAGTGTGTTGTACAAACTTCATCTTTCTTCTCTTTTAAGATCTGAAATCAACAGGAGATTTTTACACTCTATTGACTAATTGGAAGTGTGTTGGGCTGCACAACAAACCATTCTGCACAGAGGCAAGCACACCTTTTTTCTGAAGCCTTTCACAGAAAAGGTCAGTCATGGAGAGAGTAAATATGGTAAATACAACTTATTCCCACCAGAATCAGATATATACATACCTAATAATTATACTTCATTATGCAAAACATAACTGACAGACAAGGATAAAGAAGTCACTTATAACATTACTTGTGGCAAAAACAATGGCATAAAAGTAGAAATCTGCCCCCTACCCAGCAGAGATTATGCATGGGCCATCTCAACATGCATTCTGGCAGCCCAAGTCCTTCCAATTAAATGACATCAGGGAGGCATTACAAATAGTGTGGGCCCTTTTACATTGCTGCTTCTGACTAACTGATGTAATGCTGAACTGTTTATCACCATAATCCCAGCCTACATATCCTAACCACTGAGTCAGTATTTAACCAAATCTCTCAAATCATAACAGTTTTGTAGCAAATACTGCATGTGGTTTTCATCCCGTGGGCTCATAAACTTCAAATAATTATTACTTACATTACTCTAACAACACGGGTCAGTGCCTGTGTGCTGGCCTTGGGCAGGGTCGTTGCACTGGACGGGGAACAAAAAGATGCCTTGCATTCCAAATAATGTATGTTACAGCAGCTTCTCATGCAAAAGGTAACAGAGGGACAGCAGGATGTTCAGAGACAGCTTGAGCCACCATCCACTCCCACCATCACTGTGTTTGTCAGAAGTCAGAAATACAGGAATCCTCCAGGAAGGCAGCCTGGAGGACAGAGCTGAGGAATTTCTGGCCTTAATTCTGTGATGTAAAAGACAAACTGCTTGGACAGTAAGTCATGTGGGGAGTGGCTGAGAGAATCTGAGTTGTTTAGGCTGGAGGAAGGGAAATTCAGGGGAGACCTATTTCTCACTACAAGTGACTGAAAGGAGGTTATAGCAAGGTGGGGGTCAGCCTCTTCTCCCAGGCAGCAGGACAAGAGGAAATGGACTCAAGCTGCACCAGAAGATGATCAGGTTGAACATCAGAAGGAATTTGTCTATGGAATGAGTGGTCAAGGATTGGAACAAGTGTCCAAGGAAGTGTGGAGTCGCCATCCCTGGAAGTGTTCAAGAAATGCCTGGACATGGCACTTAGTGCTATGACTTAGCTGGCACAGTGATGTTCAGTTGATGATTCTTTGCTGTCAAACTGCAGCACACACTACTCAGCACGTCTGCTACGTATATGCACAGCAGGTCTGAAGTTAACCTTCTCTCTGAAGGATGACCCTCCCATGCTGGGGAATGTGCCTCTGGTTTGAAGAACCGTGATCAGCTGCATGTTATCAAGATCTCTGGTACAGACCACTGTGGAAACTCAGGCTACATCCACTAAGGATTTCCTCATGGCTGGGCCTATACCAACCAGTAGGGAGCCAGCAAGGACAGCAGGAAGATCTACAATAATCCAACCAGTTATTTCTTCTGAAGCATCACAAGTGCATTCAAAAGAGGGTGATTGATGTTGCTGGCCAATTCAGAGGTAAGAGGGCAGGCAAGATTCAAACTGGTCAGAGCAGGCAGATCTTTACAGTCAAGCCCATGCAGTTGAGTGGTTCCACAAAACCCAAAGGTCCTGATCCAAACCTGTTCTGAGGACCAGCCCCACTCAGGGATGATTGGAGGTAGGGAGCCAAAGCCTGTCTACCGCATGAGTGGATCCATGCATTCCCATGCCGTCAGCCTGCAGGGCTCAAACACAGACTCACATCCCACGTGCCCATTTTGACAACGGCCTCGTGTCCTCTCTGGCGAAGCAGAGCTGGGTTTTTCCCAGCACACAGAGGAATGCTACACAATTAAACCATGAAGGCAAACAAGCTGTGGCCAACCCAATACCAACCATGCAGGCAGAAAACACAAGGGCAATACCTTTAAACACCTCTAAGCCTGCCCTCAGGCCCTTTACCGCACAAAGTGGCAGATAGGTGTGAAAGGTGGGCTGGGAGGATGCTCAGGACCTCGTGGGGCATGGGAGGCAGGGACAAAATCTGGGTGTGTAAATGACAAGTGTCAGGTGTGTGCCCTGGGTTAAACAGGTTTCAGCTATTCCTCCAGTGGATGGGTGTGACCCCAGCTCTCGTCAGAACCCACAGATGCCCCAGGCAGTGCAGCTCAGAGAAGATGACAATGAATGTGAGTAATTCTTGAAATTTGTGGGAAGACTATTTAGACGTCTGACTTCCTGCTTCTGCATGTACAGAGGAGATGTTTTTGTCTAAAGGAGTGGTAACAGTTTACACTGATACACTGATACAAAGCCTCATACACCAGGGAAGAGGAGCACAGAGCCCAGGAGAAGGGGAAGAGGGGGGAAACACAGCAAAGTCTGCAAGGGAGCAATGCTGAGCCCATGTGAAGAGGGAAGTAACCTATGTCTGGGAAAGAGCTCAAATATAGGAATTCCCCTTGGACCGAAGGGGAACCAGCCACTGAAGTGAGACTGAGTCAGAGCTCTTTTCCCATGGTGCTGCTGGCCAAGGCAATCACAGGGTTACCTCTGTCTCAAGGGCAGATTGCATTATTTAAGGCCAGCCTAAAAGCCTTTTAATAAAGGTTAATATGGATGGGAATGTCAGCTTTATAAAACAGTTCATTGTTAAACATCATCAGAAGATCTTGACTGAGTTTTAAAGACTGCAGTGAAGGAAAACATTTTGTTTTGAAGGCAGCCAAAATGATGAAATAGGATTTCTCTGTGGAAGCTTTTGGTCTATTCTCCACGACACCATAGGTAAGAAGAGAGAGAACACCTGAAGTTAACAACAGTAATACTTTTTACAATTTGAACATGCAGAATCTCTTCCCAGCAACTGGAGCCACTTTAACATGAAATGCATCATTAGAGCGATAGGACTGTGATGATGGACGACACTGAGAGATCTCCAGAGTAACCCTGACGGGAGCTGGTACTCAGAGAATGCACCACATTAATTTACAAGTCTGCCACAGTTGCTCTGGGTTTATTTTTAACTAAAACAACCTGGCCTTCAGCAATCTATGCCAGGGATACCCTGACTTTGCAGAACATGCAGAGCAAGAGATGCAGCATATGCTTTTGTTTTCATCAGACAAAGGTTTCAAGTTAGGAGTACTGAATATTAAAGTAATGGCTGTTTTTTCCATCTCTGCTCTATTTTTAGCAATTAGTGACCACCAATAAGACCAGATCACATATAGTATAGTCATTAGCCTGCTACTGAACTGCAGAGAGCATTAGGAGGTAGAGAAAGACCATCTGATCGAACAACACCCATTGCCCAAGACAGGATCTTGTATATATATCACCCCTTCCCAGTAGATTTCTCTGTATTTGAAGAACATATTGACACCACAGGGGTGGATACCAAGGCATATTTTACTTCTGCCTTACTCACAGAATTGCCTCCTGTCTACAGCAGGAGGTACCCTCCAACCTGTCAGCCACTCATGGTAGCCCAGCCACCAGTACCCAGGAAAGCTGCCAGGTTGTGACAGTGAAGAAATTCATTCAGGTGCAGTGCAAGCACATGACAACTGCACAGTTAGGGCACAAATGCAAGCTGGGGAAGAAAGCAGGACAAACAAACAACTGCTTCTCAGTTCATGGCATAGGGCAAACACTGGAGACAGTGAATGCTTGTTGATTCAAAGGCCCTGCTGATTTCAAAGTGACCCATATCTGGGCCACTTAAGCAATCCTCAGATGATGACACAAACATCAATTCCCCTGAGGACCTACTGGCAATTTTCCAGTATTGTAAGGGATCACTTACTCAGACAAGAGACACTGCAGGTGACAACCAGAGGAAAGTCTTTGCTGGGTACAGTGAGATTGCTAAAGGAACAGACCTATGACAATGATACTGAGACAAGAGAAAATCCAGTTCACCGTGTTCACACATACTGTGGCACTCATGAGAGGAAAGAAAGCCTCAGAAGGTCAAGACTATATGAGAGAACTGCTACCTAGGACTTACATCCAGAGCTAAACCAGTGGCTGCATTATTTTACAGATCAACTGGACTGCCACAACTGGACATCTGGTCCCTGGAGGAGGAAGTCCAGTGCTATTCAGAGCAGGGCCCACTGCAAAATAGAGGCACCTTGAGACTAAACACACCAGAAAGCAAATTTTCAGACTACACCAAGTTGGGTCAGAGTGTCAGTCTGCTGGAGGGCGAGAAGGCTCTGCAGAGGGATCTGGGCAGGCTGGATCAATGGGCCGAGACCAACAGCGTGAGATGCAACAAGATCAAGCGCTGGATCCTACACTTTGGCCACACCAAACCCACACACTGCTACAGGCTGGGCAGAGTGGCTGGAGAGCTGCTTGATGGAAAAGGACCTGGGGGTGCTGGTCAACAGCAGCTGAACTTGAGCCAGAGTGTGCCCAGGTGGCCAAGAAGGCCAATGAATCCCGGCCTGTGTCAGCAATAGTGTGGCCAGCAGGAGCAGGGCAGGGATTGTCCTCCTGTGCTCCCCACTGGTGAGGGCCCACTTTGAATCCTGTGTTCAGTCATGTGCCCCTCACTGCAAGAAGGACATTGACGGGATGGAGTGTGTTCAGAGAAAGGCAGTGGAGCTGGGGAAGGGTCTGGAGCACAGTTCCTACGAGGAATGTCTGAGGGACCTGGAAATGTTTAGCCTGGAGGACATTCAGGAGAGGCCTTGTTGCTCTTTACAACTACCAGAAAGGAAGATGTTGCCAGGTGGGATTCAGTCTCTTCTCCCTCAAAACCAGTGAAAAGACAAAGGACAGAGTCTTAAACTGCACCAGCAGAGGTTTAGGTTGGATATTAGGAAGAATTTCTTCACAGAAAGATTAGTTATTGGAATGAACTGCCCAGGAATGTGGTGGAGTCACTGTCCCTGAAGGTTTTTAAGGAAAGACTGAACATGGCACTTAGTGCCATGGTCTTGTTGACGTGGTGGTGTTCAGTCAAAGCTTGGACTCGATGCTCTCAGAGGTCTTTTCCAACCTAATTGATTCTGTATGAGAGCCTGGTCAGGAGAAGCTCAGGAGGACGGCTGTCTAGTTTGCTTTCATCAAAGTCTCCATCGGGTCGTTTGGAGTCAGCACAGTGTAGACTGCCTCAGTCACCAACTTGAAATTACCTTCTTTCCATGCTCCTGGCCTCAAGGTTCCACCCTTGGTCTTCATCAATTCCTATGAGCCAGACTGTGAACCCCAGAGGCTCCCACAGAACAAGGGACACCCAGGAGTTTGCTAGCAGTAGTATAAAGAATAAACAGGCACTTGTAGTCCACTCAGCTGGGAAGCTTGGGTAAGATTTGTCTCCTCTGCTTAACATGTCACCCCCAAAGACACCTAAATATGAGGCAGTGACCTAACATCCCTTTATAATCACTGGTAGGGAAATAGATAATTTTTTAGCAAGCAAGTCATCTGGATGTCTTTGGTCATCTGAGTGAGGATATGATAAATTGAACCCAAGAACTGCTATTTCTCTTTATGGACAGCAGCAGAGAAGGCAGTGGGAATAGAAGAGCAGGAGCACTACCTATCCATCCCGCGGAGCTGGATGGAAAGCACAAGAAAGGCACTCTGTGAAACCTCTTTGGTCATTCCAGTGTGAATCAGCAGAATCTGTGAAAATTTAGCAGAATTCATGGGCAGTATTTCTTCATGTCTACAAATACAGCTCTCATTAGATCGGTAAAGCAGCTGGATATTTTTGGATCCACGAGCTGCCAAGGTTACATGTACTGAAGGCACTTCATATACAAGTGGGTGTCAAATAGAGACTGCAAGAAAATCTCTGTCTATAGGTGATTTTTAATTTCTGGTGATAAATTTGTGAAAACAGTTGTTATATAAGCTAAACCTTTTTAGCAGATGGTAAGAAAAAAGAATGCATAACAGTAAAATAAAAGGCAGCTATTTGCCAGACTTACACACAAGGACCTTAAGGAAGGAAAATGTTCTTGCTTCTGCCTTGTGAATGAAGAAATAGGCTTTGATAACCATATAAATGAAAACCATGTGTCACTGGATTGAGTTTATGGACCTGGAATAGAGAAAAAACCCAAAACCACAAATAAAACAGATGCTCTCATCATGAGTGGTTTCTGATTCAAAGACAGTTCCCCAGCAGCGTATAACTCACAGAAAGTGAAGCTAAGAGGAAGTCCAAGTTTCCATGAAGCAACAGGGAATATGGCATTGTGCAACAGCTTTTCCAAACTGAATGTACATTTAGGCATTGCCCAATCAAATGATAGCCAGCAATGTATGCAATGAAAAACTGATTGAATCTTGCTGTAAGACAACACAAATGAGGCTATTAAATATCTTAATCTTGGAGCTGATAGAATTGTGGCATGGTGTTCTGTCAGTAGAAGCTATAATGAGGCAGTGGTATTACACACACATTACCTCTTTGAACTTCTAACACAAAACTGGAGGCTGAAGGAATGACATGTGGCATCATTAGCCAGTATTTTTCAGGCACAGGAATTTTCTCACACATCCAACTGTAGGTTAGGAAACTCTCTTCTTAATTATAGGAGATGGAGAAGCACTTCTCTTCATACTCTAAACTTTTTCATTGAGTATTTTCAACAACACAGGACAATCTTCATGATTGGGATTGAACTGGTTAATTTATGAAAAAGCAGAGCAGCTCAAGCCCCACAAAAATTATAGAGCTCTCATGCTGTTCTGTGAAAGCCCATGAAAGCAGAAGACCAGAGAGCAGCAAGCCAACTGCTCTCCATTAGAAGTTATCCTCACAGACATCAGGGCGGACTGATTCTCCTCCCATTTTCATGAACAAGTCTGAAGAGGATTTTCATTAAAGTAAATGAGAATAGGCTGAGTGAAAATAATTAACATGAAATTATGTAATGTACTGAACAGCAATATTCTCAGAAGAAGGTCAGATGCATTTTGGGAAAGTATGAACTAGTGTACCACAAGTTACTGGAATGCAGGTGGAGATACATGGAAGTGCAGAGTATCTATATAAAATCACACTAGATGATTTGATAATGCTTTTCAAACCTATGAATCCATTAATTGTTTCAGGACAGCACAGCAAAATGCTCTATAAAAAAGAGCAGCTGCTCTGTGAGCACACTGATGCTCTCAAGCAGCCAGAGCAAGACCAGATGAGTAGCACACAGCCTGACTGGAGGGTGTGTGCTGTGCACTCTCGTGGGAGCAGCTCTGCTGGCCCCCCAGACCCCAGGGCTCCTGGGAGCACACCTCTCTTTTGTAATTCCCATTACACCATCACTTACCTGATGCCAAGCCTCTTAACGTTGTCTTGATCCATTTAAACTCTGCCTTACAAAAGTGGTGTTTGAAGAAAACTGTTTAAAAACAATCCACACAGGAGAGATGAATAATGTTGGATTTCAGGCAGTTTTCTCTGCAAACAGGAGTTTAAATTTCTTTTGGTAATAACCCCTTTTGACTTGCCCACATGTAGACAGTAATTATTACTGCTTTTTACAGCTAGGGTATTTTCATCCCAACACATCTCATTCCCTCTCCCACATAGACAGTCTTTGAAGCAACAATAACAAGTACCAGCTTCCCTAGGCCAGTTTGCAAATTTGCCTCAAGGCTAAAACAGTCAGAGCCGGCTTAGTAGGTCAGAATTGGATTTCCCAAATATGAACCATTCCAGAAAAAAGTCTTTTTTTTACTGTTAACTTATTAATCATTAGAGAAAAAGAGAAGTATTGGGAGGGTAGATGTCAGTCATTCCTCCCCCATCCCCTACCCCGTGTGAATTATGCATGGAAAATAACTGCACAAAATGCTCTGGCTCTGCTGAAGTCAACAGGAGTTTTGCCACCAGCTTCCAGCAGAGTCACATTTTCACCCACTGTCTCCAGAGCAACATCTCATATGTCACCATTTACTAGTAGCAGCACAGAGTTCACCACCAGGCCTGCCATTACCATATAAAACATAAAGGAAAGCTGAGGTATCTCTGTGGGATCTGGCAGCCCCCCAGAACTCATCCAGATTTGTTTGTTTTTAATTACCATTACAGTCAAGGGCACTAAAAACTCTGTGGAGTCTGGGAACAAACTGTTTTGGTTGCCCTCAGACACACATTATCCCAGCACAGCTCTGCAAGCTGCATGGTAGCAGTGCCCAGCTGGAGGAGCTCCAGTGGGACCAGAGCCAGGGGGCTTCAGCCAGGGGACCTCATCTATTTCCTACCTACCAGAGGGGAGACTGACACTTCAGCTTCCTTTCACATATCCCTGGGCACTCTCTTAGGACCCTCACAGGGATTGATGCATCTCCCTGAAAAGCATATTCTTGCTTCTCTCTAAGTTCAGTCTGGATGCTGTTGCTGTCTGTCCCTAGACAGATGTGAGAGCTGTGCTCACCTTGGCCACAGCAGGCTCAGGGAGCATGAGCCTTTGGACAAGCTGAAGAAAAGACAGAGCAGGCAAGCAGTGTGATCACTGGTGAACTGTTAAAGACAAGTTCACAATGGGCACAACTTTCAGACACCTGGAGATGCAGCCTTTCAGTCCTTGCTGACAGACCCAAGTTAAAGCCCCCATTCATCCTCAGCTGAAGCATTTTGTTCTTCCATTTTCTAATGCAGTCAAACCTTCGTGATGAAAAGCACCCCCAGCAGATATATTGACATGAAAATGTTGCTTTAATCAACTGGCAGGAAAGACAGTTTCACAGAAAGATCTCTGAGCAGCCCGATTCACAATTACTCTTCACATCCACAGGCTTTCATGCTAATTAGGAGTGACACCTTTAATTACCTGTATTGAAACCCTCAAGGGCCAGCAGATCACAGCCTAAATCCGTGATATTGTCAACCCAGAAGGCAGCTCAGCAGTTGGGTTTAGGGTTGGCTCTTTTTTTTTTTTTTTTTTTGAGTCAGTGGCTTGTTTCCCTGTGACGCCTTGAGAAAAGGTTTATTTGTGTAATGTCTACAAACCTAAAATAACAGGGAATATTTAAATCGAGGTAGAGGGCAATTTAAAGCCCAGCTAAAACTTTTCTGCTGAAATCGCTAATGGTAGGAGAAATGTGTATTTCCAACACATAATTAGGAAGAGACAAAAAGAGGGTGTGGAGTCTTACTATGGAATGTTAATTACAAGCAGATCCTGAATCCCCGGGTTGAGTTCCAGCCAGCTGAGGACACATATTGAAATGTACTTAGTGATATACTCATTTCTACTTAATTACTTGTGAGACAAAGCAGCCAAAGGATATTTCTTTAGGATGCAGGGGATAGCTCTGAGAAGGATTGATAAATGTAAAAGATACATAAAGTAATAACAGTCCACCTACTTGCCACTGAAGGGAATTTCACAACATTTTTTCTAGTGTTCTGTGTTGCCTATTTTACTGTCCTATGTGATAAGGTTTCCACCATTTCCCTTGGAAGATCAGATAAGTTTCGTGGACAGGATTTTTTTCTCCCTTTGATATTTGGCCTGTATTTTCTTCTCTTTTTTTAGAATTCAACTGTGTTTTTCTGAAAAGTAAAACCTTACCATATTAATATCTCTCTCCTCATTAACTCATTAACTGCACCCAAAGGTTCCTCTGAAAAGAGTGTCTAAAAAGACATTTTGGTTGAATTAAACCCATTCTTTTCCAAGCATGGGTGCTGGAGGAGCAACCAAGCGGAGCAAAATACCTGAGTGGGGAAAAAAGTGGAGGCTACCTAAAGACCCTTGAGACCTCCCAAATTTCATAGTGTCTGAGTTACCTGTTCCATGTACCCCATGCAGCACAGTGGATGCATTTTCTATGCTTCAGATCATGCAACAGGACTAAGTAGCAGAAGGTGGCTGGTAAAGACTGGCAGCCAAGCTACTCATCCTCACCTGCACACAGGTACCAAAGTCTCCTTAAAACATATCCCTGCATGGACTCTTTCAATTGACCTTAAATGGCAGGTGATGATTCAAGAGCTGCCTTAGCATGAAGGAGAGGCTGTGCTGCAAACACATGAACTTCAGGCTGAGGTACATAGGGCAGGAGCCAGTTACAAGGGCACAGCACAGGTGTGCACTGTGTGCTTTGTACATAGGCTCAATTTCCTCCTTGTGAGTCACTAGGGGCTTGCTGCCCTCATCCTCCCTCCTACCCTACACTTTACTCCACAAATTTTTCTGCTGCTGGACTATCTCCATGGTAGGACGGAGAGTCAAGCCTAGACTCTTTCGTACTTAAAGGACACATGTAGATTTCCCATCTCAAAATCAGACAGTTTGGAAATGCTAATGCCACATCAGGCAGAGATGAAACCTGTGTCTGTAAATACTTTCAAAGTCAAGTGGACATAATCACATCCAACATGATCAAAGTGCAGCATCAGTTGATTGCCATCCAGCAGACAGCAGAAATACCCACTCAATTTATTGCTTCCAAACACATCAAGGATCTGAGGCAATAGCCAGAACCTGGAAGTAACCACTGCTATCCTAAATCCTCTTGAAGACAGCACATTTCCACAGGCTGACAAGGCAACTTGGGAACACAAGGCGTGATGGCTCAGCTGTCACGATGCACCAGGTACAAGGTAACACCACATGTTCCCCAGTCCTCCTGAGAAGCAATGTGTACTGGCTGAGAATGCCTCCTTGCCCTTGTGATCATCCAGGTGAGGAGAGGCCCCTCTCACAGCAAGCGGATTTGCATTTCTGCCTGCTTGGCACTGGGTGATAAAGGACACAGAGATGTCACACGTGTCTGTTGGTAAGTGGCTGCTTGGCTTTAGGGTAAATGCATGAGCAGACAAAGCCAGGGATAAAGCAAAATGTTGAAAATCACTGAAAAATAAGAAAGGGGGAGAAAGTAGAAAAAGTGTAGTGTAGATAAAAAATGTTATTGGTTCCTTCTCTAAATCTGCCACCTCTTCACTCCCTAAAACCCTTAAACAAGAGGATACTGACCCTGCTGTCTGAGTCATATTCCACAATCATCTCTGAAGTACCAAAGAACAAAATCTGAACAAAACCAGGGAGAGCACTGGTTTCCTTGACCACTAAGGCCAACCCGAAATCCCACTGGCAACAGTCTTTTCTTGACAGAAAAGGAGCATCTACACAGGAAGTGGTGAATCTGAGGCAGCACACAGAAATGGAACTGGGATCTGAATGCCAGGACTGCATCTCAATCCAGATAGATACTATGAATTGAAAAATTAGAAAAAGAAGAAGTGAAAACCACGCAGACCTCACCCAAAAAGGGACCAACTCTTCCTCTTCTTCACTGGAAAAGCCCCTTGGTTGTAGGTGTGGTTTTCAGCCCAGTCCCTGTCTTTTCTTCCATGGTATTTTCTAAATCGCGCCCAGTCTGGGTTTATCTCTCCCAGCAGCCAAGACCTTTCAGACCACCTTTGCACCTCTCTTGTTCCACACCCTGGACATGTGGGACAACGGAGGCCTGAAGAGGAATCACAGGGATGAAATGGAGACAGGGGAGAGGGCATAAAAAGAGGTGCAAGACAGATCCACCCTCATTGCAGTGGGTTATGTTGAATATCTGAAAGGATCATGGGGAAAGAGAGTACAGGCAAGATTAGCAAAAAATCTGGAGTGACTGACTTAGTCCTCCTCCCTTTGAAGAGGCCTGCATAAAGTTAACAGTAGTCTAGAAACCAGGAGGAATTTCTCTTCTTGACCTGGAGAAGCGAGCCCATAGGAAAGAATATCATGTGGTTTAACAAGAGCAAGGGCAAAGTGCTGCGCCCCCTGGTACCAACACAAGCTGGGGGATGAGCAGATCAAGAGCAGCCCTGCTGAGAAGAACTTGGGGTGCTGGTGGGTGAGAGGCTGGACATGATCCAGCCTTGTGCACCCACAGCCAAAGTAACCAAACGTGTCCTGGGCTGCACCCAAAGCTGTGGGGCCAGCAAGGGAGGGAGGGCATTCTGCCCCTCTGCTCTGCTCTGCTCTGCTATGCTCTGGTGAGACCCCACCTGCAGTGCTGCATCCAACTCTGGGGCCTCCAACACAGGCATGACATGGACCTGTTGGAGTGAGTCCATAGAAGGATCATGGAGACTATTAGAGTGCTGGAACACCTCTCCTATGAGGAAAGGGTAAGAGAATCAAGATTCTTTAGCCTGGAGAAGAGAAGGCTTTGGAGTGACCTAATTGTGGCCTCCCTGAAGGGACCTTACAAGAAAGATGGAGAGAGACTTCTTACAACTTTTATAGTGGCAGGACAAGGGGGAATGGTTTTAGACAGATAGAGAGTAGACTTAGGTGAGATATTACAAAGAAATTCTTTACTGTGTGGGTGGTGAAGCACTGGAATAGGCTTTATTTACCTACATGCCATGGTGGAGCAGCTGAAGAGCAGGGAACAGAATAATTTGATGTCTGTCAGGTGAAAAGATGGAAGCATTGGACATCTTTTCAGTACTTAATGGGAGTTTATAAAAAAGATGGGGACAAAGTTTTTATCAGGACATGTTGCTGTGGAATAATGGGCAATGGTTTTAAAATAAAAGAGGGTAGATTCAGACTAGATATAAATAATTATTTTTAATTATGAGGAACACTGGAACATGTTTCCCAGAGAGACTGTGAATATGTCATCCCTGAAAACATTCAAGGTCAGGATAGATGGGGTTCTGAGGTATCTGATGTAACTGAAGATGTTCTTGCACATTGCAGGGAAGGTTGGACTGAATTATCTTTAGGGGTCCCCTCCAACCCAAACTAACCTATGATTTTGTGATATTTTAGAGCTTTTTCAATTGCTGGAATCTGAGACACAGTGATTAGAGTTGTTTTTATACTAAAGCAAATTTTCCCAAGTTAGTGACCATCACTGATACTAAACTTGTCTAAGGAAGGTTGAGTTTCGCTGTACCACAGCTAGAGGCTCAGTAAAAACAAGTTGTTTATTTTTCCTGCTTCCCCCTATCACACCAAATATGTCTTCCCACAGTCTCTCCAGAGGCAAACATATACCCCAGCTACATCCTAGAACTATTGGGGCAAGAGTGATGTGTGCAGCAAGTCTCTTCTGCCCTCCCACACTATGGTTTCCGTGGAAAAGAGAGAGCACTTCAGTGTAATTTGGGCCCCAAAACCCCAGGTAAGCTGCAGCAGGCAGGAAAGGTACAGTTCTAGAAAAGGGTATCCAAAGCCACCTGCCCAAGAGCACAGAGTCTGTGGGAACCCAGCAGTGACCCATACCCCTTATTTGCATCCTCCCTCATGATTTCTGTCTTGCTTCCTTTGTCTGTTTCAGAATGACTCAAGCATCAGCACTTGCTCATCCAAGACAGAGCATTGCCTGGTCAAGCAGTGTATGACCCAGTCTCATACTCAGCACTTGCCTGGGAAAGCATTTATGACAACAATGCTTATACCACAAGAACAATGTTTCACTTGTAAAATTCAAAAATGCCAGATTTATCTTCGCTTGAGCAACTTTAATCCTTTCCTTTCTCATTCAACTCTCTGATGCATGGAACCAGGTTTGCCCTTGCCTATGCAGCAGATGACAGATATCATCTCCATCTTGTAGGAGAGAAGCCATGCCAGAGAGCTCAAATGAGACACAAGAATGACAGACAAAAGCTACGACCAAACAGAGAGTTGTGCTTGTACCAATAAATTCATGAGGGACACCTCTGCCTCCTGCCAGGCCAAGGGGCACAGTCTGGCTCATGCAGAGGCTGCTAGCAGCCCCTGCCCCCTAAACAGCCTGCCTGTCACCACCCCAGGGAGTGCTTGGCCATGAGCTTCTCCTGGGCTTCATCTGGTACCCCACTGGCCCTAAGATAAAACTATAGGTTCTGGATAACACAAGCGTTGTCCTGAATGCCAGCAGAGTGGTGCTTCTATAGCACAGACCTGGTGGATGGAGGGTGTTGCAGAGGTGAGGAAGGTGCTGCAGGTGCTGAAGGGATGGTGTTGGCTGGGGTGGATAGTATGGGAAATGGGGGGGACCTTACCCAACACTGGTTCACTTGTGGCTCTGGCTGGGAGCAGTGCTAGGGAGAGTCGTTCCCAGATTGTTCTCTGCAGTGTGGGTGGCCAGGCCTGGTCCTTGGTTTACTCCCTGCCCTCTTTTATTCAGGGATGCAGGAGAACCCTCACAGGGACTGTGTGCCCCCTCAGAGGTCACTAAATAGCATGATCCAGAGGCAAAGGGAACTGTGTAAACAGTCACAATCTTATCTTTGGATGTTTGGACCAACATCCAAAGATAAGAATCCCTCACACTGAAGCACTGAGATGTTCTCAAGCCAGGATTTGGTTTACTTTTCCCTCTAGTTGTAGCCTGTAAGTAACTTAATTTATAAACAGGTATAAACCTAAGTAGCTTTTGTTCTACACCAGGCTTGTCACACCACTCCTTAATCTTAGATATCATAGACTGCTTATTCATGCTCTGTATTTCCCATTTTTCCTATCTTTGAACAGGTAGATGCAGGTAGACCCTTCAGTCTGTCCCTACTCACAAAGACTTACTTCAACCAAGAACCTTTTTCTGAGTACAGTTCTTGTTACAGCACCCTGTTATCACCAAACACAGGCTGTAGCAAAGCCATTTACCATTTATTAACAGATCCCAGGAGAAGTAATTTTCCTGTTTGCATACAATGTGTGTATTGCCCTCTGACTTTTCTATTGCATCAGAGCTGTCACTGAAATGTGGAGCAAATTATGTGTTGTAAAGTTCATGGTCCAGTCACATAATGACACAAATGACATTCCCATGCAGGCTCATCCCCTTCAGAATGCAAAACTGGAAATAACAAACTGTTTTAAATCTCTAAAAACACAAGTGTTACAGACCTAATGAGAAATTTTAAAATCTAATTTTCAGCACCACAAGCAGTGTTTCCCACCTAACCTATAAAAGCAGTTTAAATGGAGCTGGGAGCTGCTTAGAGGTTTTTCAACAAAGGAATATGTACAAAGGTATCTTTACTTAGCCTATGGTATTTAGGAGCTTTCAATTGAGTAAAACTACCTTTTTGTTCTCTCCTTTTTGTTTTGGAGAGAAGTGTAGCATTAAGTTAACTAAAAGCACCACCCATTCCAACTGAGTTTACAAATTTGGCACATCCAGCATGTGTGATAAACTGAGTGATTTCCAAGTGTGACCCAGCACTTACATCACATTCCAAGCTGGCCCTCAGTGAACAGGGCTCTAAGTATTTTTTCTGCTTTTGTAAGACTCTACAGCCTGATTATTCCACTAATAAAACTAATGTTCTACCAGCCTGTAATATCAATAAAGCACCTTTAGATCAAAGGAAAATTCTTCCTAGTGACTTAAGAAGATGACTGTGTCATGCATTATTTTGGGTAAATACTAGCATTGCCTCTTTGCTGGTATCTGATTACACTCTAAATTTCTGATTTATTAAGAGCAGGGAATAGAAAGTGTTCTCATGGGACCCATACATTACCTGACCGGGCTGAATTTCTGGGTAATCCTGAAGCATAGCTGGGAAACAAGGAAAACTGCAAATCCTTGTGGGAGTCCCTCCAAAGCTGCCACAGGTGCCTGCAGGTGCACCCGCTCTGTGAATTGTGGGGGTAGACAGAAGCCAGGGTAGACACCTGCTAGAAAGAATAGGTCAGAAGGGTGGAAATAGTCAGATTCCCCATTCTCCAGAGAGCCCGGTCTGGTGCAGCGCACAGCTGCCCCATGTGCTCTCTTGTTGAGGAAAGCCCTCCTCAGCCACATCATGAAGATCCTTACAGAGGCCCTCCTGAAAGCTCAGCTGACCTGTATTTCTAAGGTAGGCTTACTTTGCATGTCAGATGAGGATGAATATTATTTTCATTTTTTTCTTGAAGCTATGAACTCTTGTTTTCTTGACCCACACAGCTGTCTCAGTCCTGAGTCTGGGATTAACCTGCCTTTCTGCTCCTAGGCCATTCAGATTTATTCCAGTAGGTTTGCACCTATCTTACACATGGCAGGGTAGACTGGTGGCTGTAGCATTTGCCTGGAAACAGGAACTCCTTTTCAGTAGCTAAAACAACTGTCTGGAAGGAAAAATGTCATAACTGCATGTCAGGCTTGCCAACAGCTGTTTCACTGCTTTCTGCATGGTCACACCAGGGGCCATGGGACACTGCTCGGTACCTGAGGCTGAGAGCACATTTATGGATCACTTGCAGCAGCTGCTCAGCCAGAAGAAGTTCTTTCCTACCACAAAATAAAGACATATTTTTAGCAGCAACAAAAATAGGCTTCAACGAGTGTCTTAAAAACAGATAGAATTCCACATTCCTCTTTGATACTTAACAGGGATAAAAAGTACTGGGCTTGCACACCTCTTAGTGTGGGAATTCCAAGTTCTCTGACAATATCTGACATGGGATGGTTGCACAATAAAATACAAAATAAATATCATGCAGAAATACAATTTATCAAGAGAGCCTTTTTTGACACAGGACCTTTCCACACCTTAACAGCGTGGCAAGCCAGTCTGTGCATGAAGGCCATTCATTCTAGGGGTACATTCATAGAATCATAGAACAGTTTGCATTGGAAGGGATCCTTAAAGGTCATCTAGTCCATCCCTTATCAAAACAGATGTACCTGGAAAGGGACTTGTGGCCTCTGGAATTGAAGATATTAGTGGATCGATCATTCATCCCTGCACTTCCTTTTGAGCCATTGGAGGCCAGGCACATTCAGATCACACTGCAAAGTCCATCTCCCCTTTTGCTGGCTGCTAAGAGAGGATCCAGACATGGAGACAGACCAGCATTCCCAATCTGTCTGCAGAGCTTGTGTTAGTCAGAGGGGTGGCGGTGTGGAAAGGAGGTCAGCTATCCCAGCCCCAAACTGAAAACCAAAGGAACTGCTTCAAAACTGGGAGTAGTAGGGAAGACTGAAATCATACTATTTGAGGGCAGACTTTGCCAGTGCCTCGTAGAGTCTTCTCTTGATCCTTGAGTTGCCTCTTTGAAACCCAAATAGAAAGGCATTACCTTAGGAGTGAGACATCCCTGCAGCGATAAAAGGAGATGCAGCTGCTGTTTTAAGAGCAGTGTGTTTGGGATCACAATTAGCCTGAGTCTAAACAGTGGCTGCAAAGAAGCAGGGTGGGATTGAAGATGGTGCAAAGCAAAGCAGACATCCCAGAACTAACTGCCTTTGAATTTGCACTGGAACGGGGGCAGTGTAAACACATCACTACCAGAGAGAAAGAGCCCTGCCAAGAGACCCATGAGTCCAGAGTCGTGCTGGGAGGACACACAGGGTC
Organism: Melospiza georgiana; assembly: GCF_028018845.1. Classification (NCBI taxonomy): domain Eukaryota; kingdom Metazoa; phylum Chordata; class Aves; order Passeriformes; family Passerellidae; genus Melospiza; species Melospiza georgiana. Next base: position 56,006,086 of record NC_080431.1, on the reverse strand, counting down.
ACTCAGTGTTCAGCCAAAGATTTCCACATCGCATTTTGCTTGGCTGTCCCATGGAGGAATTAGGAAAATGAGGATGATGAGGAGGATGTGGCATTTGCAGTCAGCACAGCTGTAGGCAGAGGGGCAGGGAAACTTGTTCTTCAGGACACATCTCATGCATGGGGGCTGCAGGCTGAAGAAACCCCCCTGTCCATTTGACAAGGAGTTACCTGCCTGCAACAAAACCCATGGAGACTTTTCATGAAATGCAGAGCTTTTAGCAGTATGTGACAGCAGCCAGAGCACATCTGGGAGGTGAGGAGCTGAGATATGTGCAACATAGAGAGGAGCTGGTGAGGAGAACAGGGGCCAGCACCTGAGCCCTCCCTCTGCCTAGAGCCAAGTGAGAAAGCTGCCTGAATTAGTGCTGAACTGCTGCTCTGGTATTGGGGGGAGTGTGAGAGACCACCTTGTATGCAAGACTAAGTTAGGCTTGTTTTCAAGACAAGGGCACTGGTTAACTGCTAAAACCATCCAAAACATAAATTCAACTAGACAATTCAGCTCACTTGAATTTATTTTCCCACTAAATAAAGAGTTCCTCTTTACTGTCTCTACTTGGCTGCTGTACAGCATTGCACAAAACATTACTCCAGCTTTTGTGGCATTTCTCAATGGGAGGAACTTGCTGCTTACATATCCCCCCTCCTTTGACTGGTCTCCTCATGGCCTGATGAAATGCACTGGCAGGTGTGAAGGTTTCCTCTCTTATCTGAAAGGGTCACTTTTAAGGACTGAGTTTTTGTATCACAACCCAAGAGTGATTCCTAGGCTGTATTGCCACACTCTTATGAAACAGGCGAAGCTTTCAAGATTTCTTCACACAGGTAACAAATATGCCAAACAGTGGTGGAAACGCAGGTTCACGGTGCTGCTGGGTAGATTTTATTCTGGTCAAAACATCTTTACAGGGCCAGTAAAAACAGAAACAGCCACAGGTAAACATTTCGTGGAAATGTATCTCCCCAACAGATGAAGGAGACCTTCCTGAAGCAGAACCTCTCCGTGACTTCCTTGGCTTGCAAGCAGGGACACATCTACTTTACATCTGTGCACAGACACACATAGCTGTGCACATGCAGAGATATATTTTTACAGACACATTCATACGCACACAGGTGACTATATATACACACATGGATGCCTGTGTATATATGACTGACTGCACTTGTGTCTCTGCATATATAATTTATTATGTTCTGCTGTATTTTTGACATTTGTTATGACGTCTATAATTTGTGGTCGGAGAAGGCTGAGCCATGAAATGTGGTGAGCCAAACTGGTTTGCATGTCTTCACTGAAAAACAGAGGGTTGGTTTAAAAGACATTTTCCCCCCAGAAAATGTAATTTTTAAAATCAGAAAAAACCCTAGCTACTCTGTTTTGGTTTCTGAGTTTTCACACTGCAAGGGGAAAACATGATCCTTTGCACACTCTCTTCATCTTTCTTGTTTTAGAAGCACTGGCCAAAGGCAGAAAAAGAAACAAAAGCTAAGAAGCAGACATAGGGTTTGGTCTTGGCTATTCCATTTATTCACTTTCTTCTTTCATATTACTAGATGAAAAATAAGAGGTGATATTTTAGGAGTTACAGAAAGCTGGCCTGTCAATTTGTTTTCTTGCCATCAGAATGATATCATGTTTTCCTAAATAAAAATAATTCATGAAAAATTTCCAACAAAAGTCTCCCAGTTTTTTTCCATGAAATGTGTGTTTACTGAGCAGCATAGCTCAGTGAACACTCCCTGCTCTGGCTACTAGGGAGGATGTCACAAGAAACCCTTGGATGAGTGGGGCAAACGCTGGACTTGGGATGAGGAGCACAGCTCCTGCTCCAGGCTTCCAGCACTCACAGGAACCTCAAGGGATGTGCAGCTGAGGAAAGTGGTGATTGTGCCTTTCCCCATCATCTGCTCAGGTCTTCACACCCTATGTGAGCACCTTCCAAAGGAGAAAATTGAAGAATTGATGAACAGTGGTCAGATCCAAGCCCAACCCTTGGGAAGAAAAAATCGTAAACCTCTGTTGATCTCAGAGGATGGGAGGGCGAAAACTTATCATCTGTACATGCTGAAAAGCAGGTTTGTAGTCATTCTGGGCTGAGTTCCATGTTCTTTGGGGTATCCCTGAGAATGGCCTGACTCCTCCACAAAGATCATCTCTGCCACAACAGGCAATGCTACCATCACCAGAAAGCACTCATCATGGCTGAGGGAAGTGAAAAATTGCTGCGAAATAACATGATCCTTTAGCAGTGCAAACACCAGCCCTTTGGCCAAGGTGACTATACCTGCCTGGTAGTGTAGGAGGCCAGTGAAGGAGCAGGTGACAGGTCAGCAGTGCCAAGGGACCTGTGTGTCCTACTCCCATAGCACCAGTAGGATTTTAGCACTCATCAATTTAACCTCGGAACAGCTCAGCCATCATTGAGCAGGAGGCAGGAAACAAATACATGGACAAAACTTGGATGAGACAAAACCTCCTGTGTCATCAGGCATAATAGAATACAAATAAACCTTTAAGGAGAAAAAAACCCCAACTATCCAAGAAATTTAATGTTAGCAATGTATGGGTTCCCTCCTTCATCAAGAAGAGAGTTTTCTCTTTTTTTTCACACTAATCTTTGTGTATTTGAAAGCAGGGGTAGACAAGCTCATCTCACCCAAGACCCCTTCATCTAGATACCAAACATTGCCTTTGTAAATTAATATTTGTGTATCAGCAAGATATTAAACATCAAGGCACTGCTGTGTTAGGCATAATAAAATAGTTATCCGCCAAAACCACAAACCCTAGATTAATAACTTGAGAAGTAAAGCCAGATTGCTGGGACAGTATGTGGGAGAACAGAAAATACCTGGGAACAGTAAGAGCACCAAGATTTTGAATTGCCTTTCAACTAAATTTGTACTCCCAAAAAAAGTTTTTGAATGATAAAAACATTTTATTCATTAAAATTGAATTATAAAGTAGTTTATTCTGTTTTGCTGAGATATAAATTTTTTTTCTCTTTGAAAGAATAAGTTCTATAGGAGAAGAGAGTCATGTTCATATCCTCTTGTTTCAATACCTAATTCATCTTCTATTCCTTTTTTCACATCTAGGAAATTAAAGTACAAGAGCCCAGTGAGAAAGTTACATTCACAGAAAAGGATACCCTTGCATTCGTGGTCAAAAGAAGAAGGAGACATACTAATTAATGAAAGAGACTTTTTACCACCCTCTGAATCCCTAAGAGGAATAAAAAAAAAATACCCCAAATTAGAGTTGAGATATCGAGTAATCAGCTACCTTTGTTCAGACACAAGTGCAGATGAAAGTAAAATGTCAGTATCCTTTCAAGTGAGGAAAAACACAACTCCTTTCCCTAGGGGGAAAAATCAAATTGTTATGTTTTTGTTTTTAATTTGGCTCCTTCGATGAGCAAATTTATTTACGTGTAGATTACCACCATTCCTACAGACATTTCAGCCCACGCTGTTTGGAGCCCACGCTGTTCGTACAGGGCCTTGGCTCATGGTTCCTTTGCCATGGCACCTCTGCCTGAAGCTCAGAGTGGATAATGCTCCCTCCATCTGTCCCACCAGGACAACACCATCAGGACACACACCTTTCCTTGTGCTATCCACCTCAGGGGGCGTCAGGGCTCCCAGGGCAGAGTGAGTGCTCCTGACTCCCCAGGCACCATCGGGCAGCCGCGGCTGCACAACCAACATCTTGAAATGTGCCCCCACAGATGGGTTGGATCCCGAGACCACTGATCCCTGGGAGCTGGTGGACTCCAGGATGCCAAGTGGCTTTGGGTGGTTCACAAAAGAAGTGACACACCAGAGCCACTGGAAATGCAGTACCTGGAGCAGATATGTGTCAGCGATGGATTTAGAAGCTGATCTACTACAGGTTCTGGAGAGACTTAGGTTGCTTCTCCTTTTCCATAAACCTCTTATCCTACAGGACCCATTCAAGACAATACTTCCTATCTAAAGCTGTGCTCTGAAGGGAATCTGAGAGTTTTGTTCCTGAGGACCATGTCATGACAAACTCTATAATGGAAAAGTAATGACTTTGGAACAGGCTTATTTGAAAAAAAAAATTGAATAAAATCTGGGCCCTTATCCAGGTAGAGATCTTAGCCTGGCATTCCATCTACATTCTTTCTGTTATTAAAATAATTTAGGAAACCAGGAAGCCTGTTCTGCACTCAATCATGTTAGCCCACGCCGTGTCAATTTGAATTCTGCCTGTGGTGATAACAGTTGAAAATCTGATGGGCCAGATACTGAACTGACAAAAATCGGCATTGCTCCATTACAATCAGTGGGGTTTTGCCAATTTACCCATGTTAAAGATCTGGACCTCTACTTCTAGGCAGGCATTTTTCCAGACAGCAAAACACTCTCCTACCTCTTTGGCAAAAGAAAAAATAAAGGAACAATTTAGCGATACTTTGGAGAGTGACATGAACGTGATAATGCAACTTGAAAATTAAACCCTTGGCTTATTTTCAGCATACTTGAAATTAACTAGAACCATGTTCAGGTTCTTCAAATGTGGTCAACAGGTATTATCTGGCGCCATTTTTCAGTGTAGATGCCACCAGATTCCAAGCTGAAGATTATTATTTTTCCATTGTAGTTCATTAAGATGACTTAAGAAGCCTGCTAAAAAACTCCTCTGATGAAGAAAACAACATTTGCATGTGTAAACAGACACATAAAAACATTTTATGTTCCATCCAACTGCTTTTTTCAAGACTAAAAATACTTCTGAAGTTCATCTTTGCTGTAGAAAGTCCATAAGCCTGTGGAAATTCATGTTTTTGGCATTTGACCGTTGGCTGATCAGCAATCAGGACAGCTTAGCCTGATCCTGTGCACCACCCTGCCATAGCTCACGTGAGGAGAGAACAGGGACAAGCAGTCCCTTGCCTACCAACATTATCCTTCTGTGCCTGACCTTCCTCAAGGTGACTGCAAGTCTGCAGCATAGTCCTGCAGTAGTCACTACTTGGAGAACTAGTCAAAAATGTTAAGAGGACTGCTCTGTTGGTCACACTGCTTTGGCCAAGAAGCAAAACCTGAAAAGCCTTCATGGTTACACCTCCCCTCATCCTGTTGCCATCTGCCATTGCAGGAAGAAAGGGAAAAAGAGTGAGGAAAAAGGGACTTTGAACTTCAGAGAGTTATTTTCATCTGAAACATGACAGGTACTTTTTACTCGGGAAAAGGAAAAGAAAAATACATTTCCTACAAGACTGGTTTCATCAAAAGATTTGAGCTGGTTATAGCTCTTACACAGGAGCAGGGACCCAACAGTGATCACAGTTGTCTAAATGCAGCTTTGAAACTATCCTGAAGGTTTTGGATTCTATTAGTAAAGAAAAGGGCCCAGGATTTATCTGCAGCTCTAAAAGCAAATGACAGAGAAGATTTTGCTTTTATCAAGCTAAACACCCTTCCCCAAAGGCTTCATGCAGAGCAGTCTCTGCTGTCCGGTGAGTCACACTCTGGAATTTGTGGGGACCCCACTTGTGAGAGCCAGCCAAACCCATGACCAGGGGAAATGCCCATAGCTCAGCTGTAAGGACAGTCACCGGACCATGCTAAATCCTGTGCCTTCGCCCTGGAGCAACAGGAGCCTGCTCAGTTTTCTGTGCACTTACATATTACCTTTGCAAGTCCTGGCCAACACCTGTGGGTGCTGCCACAGCCAATAACAGTGCTGAATGTGCACCAAAATGTTGTCTCCAACCATCCCCCTGACAGGCAGGACAACATTGCTGAAGGAGAGCCAATTCCTCCAAGCTTTTGAACAGCATGTACTCACCAAGAATAAGATGTGGATAGGAAATCCTCCAACAGTTTCCCAGAAAGGCTAAATTTGAGCCAGTCACAACAGGACTAATACAGAGATACGGTTGAGTGGAGAAAAGGCATTGTAGATTGAATAATAGCACTCAGTTTCTTTATTTGCATGTCCTCAGAGCACTAGGATGGCTTCAGCAATGCAAAGGCTTCAGGTCTGCCTGATGGAGACCTTCCCTTAGGAAAGATGACCTCCAGTGACAGCTCCCATACCAACCCCTCTGCAGAGAGCAGGGCTGTGAGGAAGACTTTGCTCTTTGCAGCAAGACTACCCCCAGCCCAGCTACTGGCACAGGCCCTGCTCTGAGTTAACAGCTGATATAAGCAGCAAACCAGCTCATCAATTTATTCAAGTAAGCTGGACAATATCCAGCAAACCTTGCTTTTCCATGGAGCAGAATGGAGCTGTACACCTGTCTTTTCTTGCCCCTCCTATCTTTGGTTTCTGCAGTGAACTGTAGAGCCTGCTCTGACAATTCAGAGCTGAACTGAGACAATACTGGGTAGTGGGTTAGTCTTCATACTTCAGCAGATACCATAAATCCTACAGTTTCTTTACTTCCTTTGCAGGAGTTTCTGTTTTGTTTAGTTTTCAGAGCAGATAGAATCCCATTGATGGCATTTAAATGTATCCATCACAATGAACTCTAAGATGCAGGAAATAACATTTTCTTGTACTTAAGCATCTCAGGAGACTGCAGTGATCATATTAAAATTTTAATCACAAATTCCTTGTGTTTAAATCACAAAGGATTCACTGTGCTGGAGAATTTTACAATATGAAATTCTTATAAATTTTTGGCAGATAGCAATTTTATGTCTGGGAAATGTAAATCAGTTATTAATAAGCCAAATTGCTAACATCAAAACTGGTATCTATATGCAGGAAAGAGACAAAAATCTTTCATAGGCTTATAAAGTTCTACATGTACTAGCCTGAACAATTTTTCTCCCTTTTTCCTGAACTGAGAGACATCAAACTGCATCTCAGTCTACAGCAATACGTCCATTTGATCCATGCACAATATTTTAGGGCTTTGGAAACAATGATCTGAAAATTAATAGCTGAAAAACTATTCTGAAAGGCATATACATATCAGACTTTATAATTAGAGACTGCTTTTTGGTTCAGATGAATGTAGTTCTTGTGCAGGCTTAAAACAAGGCAAGAAGACAGTGAGGTCCAAAGCAAGCAGCCAGGCAAAGTTTACAGCATCCTCTAGACCCATGCAGGCTCCCCAACAGCTACAAGCACAGATCAGAGTTCAAGTCCTACTCCAGCAATTCTGCTTTGACCTGAGCGTTGTGCTCTGAATTTCAGAGCTGTCCTCGAATATACAATTGCACAAAACAATTGGGTTTTAGCAGCTTCCATATGTTAGGCTCCTAGCTGAGCTCAAGCACATTGCTAATAGTACTTGAAATAAAAGTATTTTGTTATTTTTTTGAGTGTAATAAAAAATCCATTACCATTGTTAAAGGGTGCAAAAGGTGGCGAGTAATACAGAGTGGATTCTGGGGATGAATTTGCAATGCAGCTAGAAACTTAGTATTTAGATTTTAAATCCCAGCTCATTATTGGAATTAATTCTGAATGTTTGCAACTCTTGGCTAATGCCTTCATAGAAAACTACATAGTTTGCATCACTATGAGATTGCCCAATTCCTTCACTTGCACAATTGTTCCAATAAGAGTGGACTTAGTCTTTGCAGGTGCAAGAGCATCTCCAAATAACACAAAAAATTCAATAAAGGAAGTGGACCTTATGAGTAGCAATGTACAGGGTGGTGGTTCTTCTGCTCGCTGATTTTTTCAGCACAGCTTAAGAGATTTGGATGGAATTGCCATGAAGATTTAAATTTAAATGTAGGGCAGAGGCAGATAAACTGATTAATTAACTGATCAATTCCATAAGGAGCTTAATGCATATCTTGTAATTTTACAGAGGAAGGCGTGGGATGCAGTGCTGTTTTCAGGAGGGTATCTCCTCGTGTTGGAGTGTGTCCCACGAACAAACCACGAACAAAGCAGTTTCATTTCTCTCCCAGCACTGACACAGCTTCAGAGGCATGCGGGTGGAGAATTTGCCTCCTGCAGCACCGTGCTTAAGTTTGCCTTAAACCAGATGGAAAGACAAAGATTTGTTGTTTGGGGCTCGCAAAGGGCAGCTTCAAACCAGGGGCTCCTCAGAGTTGTCAGCGTGCTGGAGCGTGAACTCCAGCCAGGATAGGCTCAGTGCAGCTGTCTCTCTTGCACACAGGCTGCGGTGTGTGTCTGCAAGTCAGCCGGGACCACGTTCAGACATCTCCTCGAGGTGCCTGCCCGCGTTGCCATGACAACCAGTAAGGCACTGATGGGCAATTCGGGCTCCCCACGCTCCGCGGCTGCCAGACTCCATTCCTTATAGAGGCAATGGGAAGGAGTAGGCATCTAAATCAGGCACCCAACATCAACAGGCTGACTGCACCCCACACACAGACCCCCAGCCAGCTGCTAGATTCCTGGCTGCTCCCTGCAAGCAAGAGGGACCCGCTACACCCTCGCCACTCCTGAACTCACTTCCTCGTTTGACTTCCTCTTCCAACGTGTCAATCAGAAGTGACAATGCGACATCTGGGAAATGCTCCAAATCTATCCGTTTTTAAAGTGAAGTGCTCAGTGGCAGTTAAGCAGCCAGAGCTTTCTGCTCATTGCAATATTAGAAACACTCTGCAGCTGGGTAGAGAATGGTAAATGCTACCATTGCACCCAAAAGGTTCTTACATGCATTTCCAGATCTTTCATCCTGCAAGTGTATTCCACAGATACAGAATCACACAGAACATCCTTTAAGTTTCAGAATAAAGAAGAATTAGTTTTAAAACAAACAAATGCCAACCAAAAAATCCCAAATCTGCTGTAAATATAAGATCTTGAGAGAGCTTCTAGCCCTGGAAGTAAAGAAAAACATTCTCTGCAACTATTCATGCACATTCCAGGTCAGTTCACATCTTTTGGAAAGATATCAAGCCTCTTGCCATCTTCAGTACCTCTTCCATTTTTACTGGTTCTTCTGTTGGGCATACATACCTCCCCACCAGACCTTTAGTGTCACTAATACCTGTCCTGAGGTGTTTTCTTTTTCATCCCCTCTGCAGGTGAAATCTGTGGAGTGTCTCACACTGGAAATCTGTGGCTTTTTGTTTGTTGAGCTTGGAGGTTTCTGTCTTGCTCTTGTTTGGTTGCTCTTGCACAGGCACTTTTACAAGCTGTTTATTTTTTTAATCGGCCCGCTGCTGTGTTTTTATGACAGGGATGGCCAAAGAAATGACCTTGTAAAGAACTGGACCATACACTTGGAGCAGAAGGAGGTGTGATTCATGACTTGCCTTAATTCCTGGAGGAATTCATTCCAGATGTTAAGATGGCAAGCTGAAGCTTGTTTCAATGACCAGGAATTACATTTTTCCAGCAGAGTGAAATCTGTGACAAGGGTGACCACTCAGGAGCTTCAGCAATTCAAACAACCTTCAGGAACATCCAGAAAGGGCAAGCTTAGGCACTTTACTCACACTGACTTCTGCTGGGATTCAATCCTCTCTCCTCACTTGATCCATCTAAAAGCTTAGTACATCTGCTGAGCTCTTTCAACTGCTCATAGGGAGAGACAGATTTCTTCAGGGAACAAAGAGAGCAGATGCCTCTTCCTACCCCCACTAACTACAAAGAGTTGGCTTTTTCCAGATGCCTGGTTGTTAGGCAGCTAAAGAGAGGAACAATAAATCTCCTGCTTGGAGTCAGTGGGCAGTAGGCACTCCATAGGAGTCAATGATCTCAGTACTCTTTCGGGCCTCAGCAGGAGATTTTGATTTGATGATCCATGCAAAGACATGGTGGAGAATGTGAAGAGGAAGTCCAAAGTGCTCTGCACAGCCTGTGCTGCTGCAGAGGCTCTGCTCTGTAGAGGGCTAGAGGCCTCTATTCCCAGACCATCTGAATCGTCACAGTCCATCCAAGGCATTGTGAAATCGTGGATAACTGAATTAAGTTTATTATTAAGGGTAGGATCTGGACTCTGGATCCACCCAAAGCCCATGGGGACTGTTTTTCATGGAATCCTGGAACAGTTTGAGTTGCAAGCAATTTTTAAAGGCCATCTAGACCTTTACTGCCCCTGCAATGAGCAGAGACATCTTCAACCAGATTAGATTGCTTAGACGCCTGACCTGGAATGTTTCCATGGATGAAGCATCTACCGCCTCTTTGGGCAACCTGTTCCAGTGTTCCTGCAGTTATCCACTGATACTGCTTTGAGTAGGCAGGAATTCAAGAGTATTTTTTTAGCTACAGTCCCCCTGCTCACCAATCTTCCTGCTCAAGCTCATTTTCAGCCATTTTGTGGATGAGCCCTTCCAAGACACAAGAGTACCAGGGTGACAGGAAAGGCACTGGTGTAAATCTCTTGTTGCTAGAACCTGGATTAAAATTAATGTAGCCACTCACATTCTGAATATTAAAAAAAGTTAAGGAAAGGAATAGTTCTTGTGGGAATCCACCAACAAAGGGCCTGGTGATAGGGATATAATTTCCCATCATTGCAGCATTCCCTTTACCCAAGGATACCCAACTATTCTGACTGCTTCAAACTTGTGAGCTAAACCAATTATTTCAAATTATATTTTCAAGATAATTTGTTGAACATATGTGGGACATTTTTAAATATTGGCTAGGTTCAAGAATTGCAGAATAAATGGAAAGGTAATTCGGAGACCAAAAAAAGAATTTTTTCAAATTTTTGGAATGTGTCAGTCACACTTAACTGCTTTCTCAGCATGCAGGGGTCACTTTGGCACACCTGGACTGAAATCAGTGACATCCATGGCTTGAGTCAATATTGTTTGAAAAGAGCAGAGGCTACCAACTCAGGCTCTTTGATGTTACTGCTTGGTCATTATCTTGTTGAAATGTCATTCCCTTTGACATTTGAGGCAGATACGCAAATAAATCAAAGGAAGGGCTTATTTATGCTGAGTGCATGAAAATGGCACTTGTGCATTGAAATGGATGTGGAAACTGCATTTACACGAGCATTTTATCTGCAACAGACATCTCCATAACTAGATGCCTGCCATGACACAGGAACAAGCTGCTAAGGCAAAAGGTGTATTTATCTATTCTAATGTGTAATTCCAAAATATAACCTTTCCCTTCAGTTATTATTTGTCTAATTGCACAGCCAGATTCAGTCGGTGCATTTGAAAGCATAATTAATTGCAATGCACTTGGTAATGTTCCATTCTGCACCACCTGTAAGTCAAACTGCTGTAATACAGAATTGACTTTTGGAAGGGTTTTCATCACACTGTGTTCACTGAAAATAATTAGTGATCCAGGAGGGCAGTTCCTTTTATCCTCCTAATTGGATATGCTGGCAGTTCTTATGCCCTTGTGGTCAGATGTTAGCCTCATTTGCACAGTTCCAACCAGTAGGATTACTGCACTTGGGTGGTCATGTGCGTATTAAAGAATATAATTCACACTTTTCAGTTCTGCAGCTGTTGAACTGGTGCAAGCCATGAGTTTGCTCTGAAAAGATCAGAATCTGTGTTGTCTTAATACAGCACTGAAAGACTACCTATGGCTGAGGCTTAGGGGTGGTTCTCACAAGCCCTTGCAGCTACCATCAAGCCTTCAAAAGCATTCTGGTCTGGAGCTGCCTTCTCCACTGATGTTCCCCACTTGCTAATGTTTGGAAGAAAGTGTTTACAGAGTGTGACAGTGTGACAGTTTCACAATACTTTGGTTCTGGCAGCAGAATCAGCTTAAGAAATTCTCTCCTTTCTCCTGCCTTTGCCATGCAGGTCACTGACCTCTCAGTTGTAGTAACACAACTATTTGTAAAACAGTGTGATGCCCAGGATAAATGACATAATTCAGGTTAAACTGCCTTCTTTTCTTTTTCCTTGCTTCTGGCTTTTAGGGACGAAAATGGCAAAAGAAGAGGAAAGCTTTGGTGAAAGAAAGAGTGGCTGTGGAGAGAACTGTCTCCAGAGATTACCACCAAAAACCTCAATATTGTGAAGATACCCTTCTGAACCTCTCTTTTTTGTGTTTGGAGTTTTGTAATGGTTTGGGGTTTTTTTCTAAAGCATACTAAGTAGTAAGAGGAAGCTGGCAAAAACTAAAAACATGAGACTCATGTCTTTTTATCTGCCTCAAGTGCCGATTAGTTGTTCAAGACTAAAATGCCCTCTGTGAAAAATTCTCAGACATATTTGGGGCTTTTCTTGATTCACGGAATATGCTCAGCCAGTAGCTTTCCCATCCCATGTTTAGAGAGCTGCTGCTACGGCAGTTTGAGCACTGAGCTCAGATCTGGATCCACAGAGCACACCTTCAGTGCGCACTGCGTGGATGAAACCCCTGAGAGAAGAAGCAGGACTGAAAAAGAGGAGGAGGACACCACAGGGATTGGGATAGAGAGGATGAACACCAAAAAATCTTCATCTCAAAATAAAAGAGCCACTGGGCTGCTGGGACCTGTTAGGGCATGAGCCTCCTCACAACTGGAGGTCCTGGGAAGGAGTGCAACCATGGGAGGGCCAGGATGGTTGGCAGGTGACTCTGAAGATGAGGAGATCCAGGAGCTTCATGTACTATAAGGCTTCCTACTGGAAGACTGATAAACCTGAGATTTTCCACTGCTTTTGAGAACTTATTTCTTTTGAATGAGCAGGATTACGCTGGTTGTCTGAAATAGCCAAGAGGCAAGATAACGAGGAGGGAAAAAGAAGAGGAATAAGAAGAATACAGAAGAAATATGTGGCTGAGGAAGTTAACACAGTTTCAATTTGCTAGAAAATAGCATTCAGTGTGCACAGCTTAAGAAAAATGGGAAGCAAGATGAGCACCTCTTATAAAATGGTAATACTTATTTTCAAGTACCCACACTAAGAGTCTCTTTTACATTATTTTTCACTGGAATAAAACTTGGCAAGTCCAAGAAAACATATCTGAGAAGATTTTCCTCAAAACCTATCAGATCTTACATGGAAAGTGTACATAATTCCCAAAAAGAAAGTAATGTTGATTGCAAGAAGAATGAGAAAGAGGTTTCAACAGCTCAGAATAAGAATATGCTGGTATTTGGTTTTTGGGGTTTCAATAGCAGTTAAATTTTTTTCAGAAGTCAAGAGACTACACTTTTTTCATGGTTTGGCTTGTTGGTTTGGGGTTTGTTTGGTCACAAGGGAAATGAAATCTCTTTTCTAAACTGATTCAATAGTGATGATTTTAATGTCATTTACAAGCTGAGCTCTCTGTGCATGAACTATTTCCATAATTGTAATAAGAATATAATGAAAACCCAGGTAGATAGTCATTTGAGCTAGTTACAGCAAAGTTCATAAGCAGTGGTGGTGGTTGTAGTAGTGGAAACAGTCATGTTTCCTAGGTGTTCACAGCACTAACATGCATTCAGAAATAATAAAAATTTTATTAATTAATCCTAAATATGGAAGATTTTTTAAATTCCAGCTTGTTTGGGTGATAGAGACAAAAATTTTTTTTAAATGCAATAATCAATTTTTGAGAACAATCTCTGACACAGATTTTGACTCGCTTTGAAATGCAATAAAACAGAATAAACTAAAATAGATTAAAATAAAATGTGCTAATAAAAATACTAGTTGGAGGATTAAGGACAGATGGCTTAGAAGTCAAGGAAATGGTCATCTTTTTCCAGGGACTACTTCAGACAGAATTGAGGTTATCAAGAACAAGAGTGAGGTGAGCCATTTGCATGCTAGCTAACCAAGCTATCCTCTTCTTCTGCCTGAACTGCAATCACTAAAAGAAAATAGATTTTTGGAAAATAGCATGTTATCTGTAACACCCCAGCAAATATTTTCCACAAACAAATGCCAGCCTGCTCTCTGTGGGTAAGGATGTAAGAATTCAGTATGAGCAAATTGCAGAGAGTGACTGGTCTTCAGAGACATACTGAAGAGATGGTCTTCCCACTCCCTGACCTGGATGATAACAATTCCAGAGTTCTTCAGAGTGTAGGACTGAAACCAATTTCTTAGAGACAGCATCGGAGTTTGCAGGCTTCACCACCTGCCAAGCTTTCACCTGCAGTTTGGCAGGGATCACACAAGTACGTGCACCACAATAACACGTTTGCTTGTAAAATATTCTCATATAAAATATTACTTGAAATACTGTTTCAGGAAACCAGATAAAAGGTGTTCTGAAAGCCAAAGCAAGTTTGCAAGTCTTTGTCTTCTTGCAGACGATGGAGAGAAATACTGTAAGAGGGTAGTTCAATCTGTCTCTATTAGACTCCATTTAGGGGATGACGAACCACCCCCTGGAGATACACATATCTCTGGATTGCATAGGGAATACAGATGATTAGTTTGGAGAGCACACTGCTGAGTCAGATTACTGCTGTTAATGAATTACCTTTTTGCCAACTGACACACCTTGGACAGGACTTTCTGGGAGAAATCAATGGCTGTGATCCATGTTGTTGGTGCCAGCCATCATTCTCTTCCATTTGCAGTCACACTCATGGGGTAGCTGAGTGCAGTTCAATTAACACACAAGGCATGACTTGAGAGGGGTTCAGCTGTGGCAACCACCTGCTGACAGGAATGATTATTACACAGCTGAGAGTGCCCCCACGACCGCCTTCCACACTCACCTACAGCAGCCATTTTCAAGGCAGGGCTAAGAGATAATCCAATATCCAGCTGCTAGAAGGACAGCTGCCAAGGTGATGGAGCAAAACTGCTTTTGGTAGTGGCAGATTGTAGCAAGAGAAGTCACAAACAAGAAGCATAGATTGGGAGGTTCGAGTAGGAAGGCTTAATCAACAAGGCAGGGCATGCAGTGCTGGAACAGGTTATTGAGACGAGTTTTGGGGTCTCCATCTTGGACAGACTTCAAGGCTTGACTGAAGAAAGCCAACCAAGCTAACAAAGCACCAGCGACAGTCCTGCTCTAAGCAGGCAGCTGGACTGGATGAGATGAAGAGGTCCCTTCAAACCAGCCTTTCTGTGGGAGGCTGGAAGTGTCTCAGAAAAATTCCCCACTTGAGAGTGCTGTGTGTGCTCCCTTCCTGTTCTTCCCTTCTTCTGCGCTCCACATACGTCAAGCAGCAGCTCCCAGAGGTCATACAGGAAGGATTATTTCCTCAGTATGCCTTCCTCTTCCTCATACTCCTTCTTCTGACCTCTACAGAGCTGCACACATTTGCCTATAGAAAGAATGTGACCTTTTGACAGTAGAGTCATCCAGCAATTTGTTCTAGTTTTAAGCTATTTCCCCCCCATTACCTCTTGGGTTTTTCCTCAGCCTCTTTGCCACCAATTGAAAGATTTGCTATGCCTGGAATGTGAAATTTTGGTTACCACTCACTGCACTGTAGTGCCCAGTTCAACAACATGTACCAGAAACTTGTTTTCACCCAGGAGTTTTTCTCTTCAATCGAACTTCGCAAACATTTTTGAGGAGTTTTAAAGCAGAAATGGTAGAGAAAGGTAAGTATGTTAAAAAATATGCACTGCATCATGGAAAAGCAAGTAAGCAAGGCTGAAGCAATAGTGATGGGATATTACCAATTATGAAGTTCATAATTCAATTCATATTATAGATATGAGTTGTGTGCATTTATAAATAAGTACATATTCATCTCCAATTATAGAGAGATACATGTTTACATGTGTGTGTATATATATGTATGGCAAAACTAAATACAAATATTTGTGTGATTAATTGGTTTCTAAGCATATGTTTTGTGGTTACAGAGGAAAAAAGGCAGATACTGCATAATAATGCAACATGTAGGGAGCCACTTGATTTTGACTGCCTCACCTGCTCTTTCTACAATAGTTGACTTGCATAGCATTAGTACTTAAATTTCATGTCGACAGCCATACAAACACAGAGCAAAATAACTACCTGACAAGATTTTATTTTTCCCATTTCAGTGTCTCACCATGCCATAGAAGTCAGGTGATACAGAATATCCAGTAATCCACCATGCACAAGCTGAAAATTGGCACGCACTTAGAACTTACTCAGAGCTGAGATCAGACATCAGCGAAAGATGCAAATTCTTTACTTTACTGCCCATTTTCCTTCTAGAAATTCCCAAAATACAATGAACATTCTTTAAATTAATTACAAGTCTATTTTGATCAGAAGCAACCTCTCTCTCTCTCACAAACAAGTAATGTGTTTAAGAAAGGAAGACACTTTTCCAGGTAACAGATATAGTGACTTTAAAACCATAATCTTATTATATACATGTAAAGTTTTGATGGATATTTTCAGCTAACATTTTTACTGGCCATAAACTATTATTCCCTGCCAGACTGAGACAGCTAGCCTGAGGGGAAAAACATTTCAGTCTTAGAAAGTAAGGCAAATTAAAAAAAAAAAAAAAGAAGTGGGGAAAGGCTATTTTAAAACAGACTATGAGCATTTCTTTAATAGGTTTTGTGTAAAATATAAAATACATTGTGGTCACTGAGTACATGATGTGTCAGAAAGCTTGGACTGGTGTTCTTTTGGGTTTCTTGCACAATTTGCTCTTGTTTTTTTTTTTCCAATACAGATCACCAAAGTTTCCCAGAAAAGCAAATTACCTCTGTTAAAAAAATGAGAGGGGGTTTTACTGCTATGTTTTCCTTTTTTGCTACAGCAAACATCAAAGGTATAAGTGGTTATAATGGATGGTCAATTCCATCGAGTTTCACTCACCAGAAAACCCAGAACACACAGAATCTCAGAAAAAGCTGAGTTAGAAGGGGCCCTCAACCAGGTGTTGTTGCTAAAACACCTTTTCTGGTTTTCAGCTGTAGGCTTTCCTTGCACCTGACGTGGCACCAAGGAGCTGTGCACTGTCAGAAATTGGCCTGTCCAGCCACATCCAGCACAAAGTGCAGGTATCAGACATCCAACACTACATAGGTTGGGATCCTTTCCTCTATATACTCCTCTGGGTATTGCTGCAGAGCTGCACCATTCTCTTTGTTCAGCTTGTAGAGTCCCTCCCTGAGAGGTGACAGAGAGAAGATGACCCACCAGCTCCAGTGCAGCCCTGTGCCAGTAGTCACTGTCCTTCTGTAGCAGCCCTAAGTCTGTGGAAACCTCTGGTGCTCTTTCAGCATAGGCTAATACACTCATACTGACTGAGCAGAAGCACCAAAATCCATATTCTGGTCTCCAGCACTTTGTCTTCATGCTATACTTCACCATTCTAGGGCATTTTTATGAGAACGAAACAGCACATGTCTTCATCAGTCTTTGAAGACAGTAGAAGGATGTAACAGGTACACACATAACACACATCTTCTAGGACCTAGACACTAAGGTTGCTCCCCCTCTGTGCTACCTGCAGAGTTAAGGGGTAGGTGCCTGTGAGAGACCATGCCAGGTCCTCATCAGGAACAGCTGTGTGCTGTTTTCAACACTGTCGCTGCTTTGCCTGGTGAAGACATACCCTGGAGTGGGCTTGCTGTGACACAAAAATTACTCCAGGCAGAAGCAGACACAAAAGCCACCCACCTTCAAAGTCAGAGCCCTAACCAATTAAGAAAACAACTCCAGAGTCCAGTCGTCATCAGCTGCTTATAATTAGGCTGCATTTCTAAAACATTGCCTTTCCCACCCACAAGCTTGAGACACACAAGCTGTCACAAGGACAGCATAAAGGAAGAGTGGGATATTGATGACCTGTTCTCCCTTGAGAAACCCATAGTACAGCAAATGGGAATAAAACCTCCATAAATATCAGCTAGGGCTGGATTATCATTCACAGACACCCCAAAATCAAATAATTTGTTGACTACTGTTAATTGTTGAAGGGATTTTCCTACAGAGAAGCATGACGTCAAAGGGAAACCCTCCCAGGGGAGAGGACCTTCCCTTATTTGAGAGCTTGTGAGTTTCTGCAGGCCAGTGATCTCAATCATGTTCATTGGTGAAAGCAGTCGGAAGCCAGCAGTGGTTTAGGAACCTTTCAGGAGACAGTTTGATCCCCTGGAGTGTCTGTAAGTAATTTTGACGCTTTAGCTGAAGGTCAGTGCTCTGTGCACACAGCGACACGGACAACCCAGGGCTTGGCTTGACTAGAGGCACCAACAAGAGACCGGAGGAATATGAATCAGCTGTCTGGTTACTGATGTAGCCTCTTTATGCATAATCTCCACCTACTTCTTTACTTCATCAGCATGAGACAAAGGCTATTGTACTAGTTCAAAAGAGCCAATTCCTCCAAGACAGACATCTCTCTCTTGAAGCACAGGGATTCCCAGTTCTGTGCACAACCACAGGCAATTTGTCAAGTTCCCATCTTATCCCATTCCAGTTTTCCTCAGTCCATTTGGCAACAGGTCAGCAAGTAAATCCAAACAGTGGTATTTAAAGCTGAGAACCTCTCGTTTCCTAATCCTCTAGATAATTCAATTCTGTGCACATTTTATGCATTAACATTGAAACAGATATTTCCCTTATTGTGCATTTTTAAACATGTGTTCCAATATCCTGGAGAAAGCTGAACTACAAGCCTCAAGTATGTGTATATTACAATATACCCAAAACAGATTAGAAAGAAAATGTTTTCCATCTATCAGCTTCTTCCTTGGGACAGAGGCAAAGGCAGTTCCATGAAAATCTTTTTACAGCACCCACCATCATTTGCCACCTAATGCCACAGTACCCCAAGGGAAGTCATGTATTTTACTGCTTGCAGTGAACTACTGGGGCCTCTGTCCTTCCAGAGCCTCTGCCAGCCAGCTGGAACATCAGGACCTGCAGACAAAAGGTGCCTATTGGAGGGTCACATTCTGTTGCCATGGGCTGCTGAGGGTCTTCTGCACTCCAACACACAGAGTGCCAGGCATGCCATGGCAGCATCAAAGCTCAGGCCACAGGCTGCTGGCTTTGCTCACCCACTTTCAGGGGTCATTTCACTGTTGTGCAGCAGTTCAGTCATTGTCCCAAATGACTTTAGCCTGGGTTTAGCTTCTAATGAATATCTATTGTCTAGGAAGTGAATTCACTGGGTCAGAGTATGGCAAAAGTGTTGCTCCTGTCTGCTCCAGAGGACAACCCTGGGAGATCTCCCAAGCCCTTCAGACACCAACAACTTTGCTGCCCTTCCTTCCTTGGATTATTATAATCCAAGCCAGATGTTGCTTGAAGATCCTGCCAGAGTTATGAACTGTGGGAATACCTTACTCTTTGGGCTTAATGAGTAAAACAAGACGAGAGATTACTGCAGAGTATAAAATACTGAGTTTAGCCTTGGGTAATGTGACAGTGTGTCCTGGGTTTCCAACAAAGTACTTAGATAACCTAATGACCCAATCTTACGCAGTAAGTATTGCAGATTTGTTAGAGGTAAGACCACACAACCAGGAGGAAAACATCACTTTGCACCTTACATCACAGCCAGAAGAATGTGTGCACAAATTGCACCAATATTCTTATACCTTCTTGTGCAGATGACTCAGAAACATACCTTACAAAATAAGAATAACTTTTCTGTCTTTCAACAGGTCATTAGGGAGAGGCTATACTTGACTTTCATAGGTGGATTACCTTGGTTAGGGACTAACAAGGCTGGGGGTATTTTGAGGCAGCAGCACAAATCTGAAGCCAGAGCAGCTGCCTTCACTCTGGCGATCCTTGTGTGAGTACCACAATTTTGTACCTGGCCTCTGCTTTCTTTACAAATACTCAACGTGTCTTGAAACAAGTTGATTTGTATTAGTTCTGTCAGATTTCAGGCTTTCCTTTTTTTGAGGTTAATTTCTCCCTTTCTCTTCCCACTGAATTACAGAATCATAGAATATCCTGAATTATAAGTGACCCACAGGATCACCGAGTCCAACTCCTGGCCCTGCACAGGACACCCCAAGAGTCACACCAGGTGCCTGAGAGCACTGTCCTAATGCTTCTTGAACTCTGTTGGGTTTGGTGCTGTGATCACTTCCCTGGGGAGCTGCTCCAGTGCCCAAACACTCTCTGGGTGAAGAACCTATAATAAATATCCAACCTAAACCTCCCCTGAGACAACCTCAGGTCTCTCTCTGTTCCTGGCACTGGGCACCACAGAGAAGAGATCAGTGCCTGTCCTTCCTCTTCCCCTAACAAGGAGTTCACAGACTTCAGCGAGCTTTTCCCTCAGACTCTGTTTCTTCAGGCTGAACAGACCAAATGACCTTGGTCGGTCACTTGTGTGACTTCTCCTCAAGGTCCTTCCCCATTTTGGTAGCCTGCAAGTGAGACAGGTGGCAGGTAGAGCAGTGCTCTGGGCAGGAGCTGCTCTGCAGCAGCCTGCCAGCTGCCTGGCAGATACACAGCAAACTGCTGATAACCAGGTGCTGCTGGGGAAGGCACAGGGCGCCTGGCAATCACCCATCAGGTGTTTATTAGACAGGTGCTGTTCTGGCCAGGCAGAGGAAGATTACAGTCAAGCTCAAGACATGCTTATTGAAGCATAAGACAAGCAGCATACAGTTCAATGCAAAAATTTCAATCACAGAACAGTTTCCAAGCAAAAATTGCTTCTTTTGTTATTTTCGTAACTTTTCCTCTCACAGGCATTTGACTGCTGGCCTCCCCTAAAACTAACCACTGAGCTTCAGGCTGGATAATGAAGCAAGTCACTTAAATGCACTTGTAATTAGGAAAATAGCCAGAATCCTCTCTAGCAGAAAATCTCTAGGCTTGCCCAAGAGCTGTGTTCTGTCCAGAACTGTGATTTACCTGTACCCGTAATTTCACAGGGAAGACTTCCAAAGAGCATGTCAGAAGAAGCTACTCTTTGGCCTAAAATGCACTGTCCAAACTTTCTTCACATACTTTCTGGTAAGCCTTTTTATGACATGCCTCAATATACAGGCTGGCTTTTCTTCCTTTCCAGGTGCCAAGGCTCCCAGTGAATTCCTACATAAGCAAAGAAGACACTGCCACATTCAAGGGGGACAAAGAGACTTCACCAGCCCTTCACTTAAGCAACATTTCCAGAGAAAGGGGCAAGACCAATTTACAGCATTCCAGGTGCTGGTGAGGAGACCACAGCCTGACTACAATCCATGGGAAGCCAGATAAGTGTCTGCTCCCCTTCTGAAAAGAAGCCAGAATATAAGAACGTGAAAATTTCTGGGCCTGGTCATGCCCATCATGCTCCATGTACTGAAGCAAGGTACCACCAGTGACCATTTTGGTCATTTGGGGAGGTTTAGGTTAGATAAAAGGAAAAATGTATTCCCTGAAAGGGTGGCCAGGCATTGGAATAGGCTGCCCAAGGAAGTGGCACAATCACCATCCTGGAAGTGTTCAAAAGATGTGTGGATGTGGCATTTAGTGCTATGGTTTACTGGTGAACACAGCCATGCTGTGCTAAAGGTTGGACCTGATGGTCTCAGAGGCCTAGTCCACTGTTAATAATTCTATGATTAGCAAAGCCAAGTCCAGCCTTGATCACAACCATGAACATTGTCCATCTTGCCCCTGTTGTTAGAGTAGCTGGTCTGCTCCAGATAGCTAAAGCAAATGGAAGAGGCATTAGCAGATAGAGAGAGTGCCTCTTGTTGAGCTTCAAACTGTGCTGTAGGTGAGATACAAACCAACATTTTTTGTGTTGCTCTCTTCCTAGTGACCAGCAAGACCAGCATTTTCTGGGTCTAGTTTCAAAGCAGCAATCTAGTATCCTCACTGGGAGCTATCCTGAACTAAATCCTTCCACATGGTTGATCCTCCTCGAAGTCTTGATAAAATCTAAAATTAAATAACATGACCATGCTCCTGCTCTCATCCAAAGTAGGTATGGAGTTTGCTGGAATGTCTTGCCCCATCTGGCCCTACAAACACAGCACCAGCACTGGCCATCTTCATCTGCATGGTCACAACCACTAGAAGGAAGGAGTTGTATTGTGATATAAAGGTAGCAGCTTCTACCCTGGCCCAGAGAAGTATCTGGTGATTCCCCAAGCCCTCCAGGAAAAGGGTGGGGAACTGGGCTTGTACAAGTTCAAGACTTTCAGGTGTATCACAGTGTGGGAATCCTTTTTTCATGGCACTTAATGAGTCAGCTCCCTTTTGCAAGCTTATCAGGTTAAATCACTATTTTTCTGCATCTCAGCAGGCTTTGCTCAATATGAAAACAGACTACACAGGGCATTAACCTGTCTGTCCTGGACCTGCTCCAGCAAAATACAGAATTCACAGCATGTGAGAAAAATTCCCACCAGGAGCATTGCTCTTTGTGAAATTACTATATTGAGTGTTGGTCTCTTGGGGATTTTTGCAGTGAATGTATTTGAGTTCAATACCAAGTTGTTGGCAGTGCATTTTTGCAAAGATCAGACCCTTTGGGAAAACATTTCAGGATACATTGAATTTTACAACTCATTCTGCAACTTCCATGAAGGAACAGTTCTTGGTCCATCCCTACTAACTCAAAACTCGGAAGCAAGTTTTCCCTTGGGCAAGTTTGCGCAAAAATAAAAGAAGCACTGAATTTTCCACATAATATTAGAAAGTGAAAGCTGAGCTGAGGCCCAAATTCAAGTCACCTCCAGTGTGTTATCAGTTAAATTGGCCCCATTGGCCAATGGCACATGCAAAGTCATCTGACTGAATTCTATTTCATAGTGAGCTAAGGTTAGATAATAAAAATACATCGCATTTGTCAAATGCTGACAGTCCACTCATGGACCTTCAATGGCTTGCAGTAACTTGTTATGGCACTGTTGAGTGGGTTTGCATCTGAGCCTTGAGATTTCTTTGTGATTTTCAAATCTTTCAGCTGCTTGTAATGAAACAATTCATATACCATAAAAAGAGAAAAACAATTAGACACTTAACTAATAAAGAGGCCCATATGGGCCCATGTACTCATCAGTGCATTTGAAGCCATGCTGTTTTACAGAATAACAACAATTACTTAACATTCCAGCACCTTGTATTTGAAGTTTCAATGCATTATTGTTGATTGCATTAACCAAGGAAAACTCTTTTGGTTAATAATTGCATATTCTGGTTGTAGATCCACTGGGAGCCCTCCCCATTCTCGATCAGGAAGAGACACCCTGTTGTACCAGAGCTGCTCCAAGCAACACGCAACATGCTGCGTGGCTGCAGAAAAGCAGCCTTTATTTTGGAACTGTTTCCCTCTTCAGCCTGCTTTGCAGTGATGTGTGGTCACCCCACAAGCACTGATCTGCTCCTGGTTGTGTGACCACACTGCCATTAAAGTTTTCTCCTCTCAGGCCGCAGCACTGGGCCAGCCAAAGCAGGGATGCTGGCAGTCTGAATAGCACAGAGACCATCTGGGGAGGGAAAGAAGTACTCTGGCAGCATTGGCAGCTACTGTGGGGTGAGCTAGCCCTGCCCAGCTCTACCCTCACAGCCAGATAGGGACAATGTGCCTTGGCCCATGGGTCTCAATGAACATCAGATCCCATGCTCATCTGGGCATCTTTCATGTCTCACACACTTTTTTTGACTCTTCACCTTTCAACACAAATGAGGACAAATGTGCCCTGGGCAGCAAGTTTCTGGGAGCTTTCTTCCCTACTTAGATGGTGGAAAGCACGCAAGTTTTGGCACCTTGCCCCATTTTCCCCAAGACAGCCAGACCTCTTGTCTCTTATTGTCTTTCTTTTTCCCCACAAGGCATTTCAAAACAAATAAAGACAGGTGCCAAAGTCTATTTGCTCTTGCTTCCTAATCTTTTTGCATTTATCATAACACGGACCAGTGCTTTATTACATGAGTTGCCTATTTCCTCACATAGGCACCCCATATCTGAACCTCAAACTGTCTGCCTAGAAAAACAAATCCAGGGCAAAAGCAGAAAAGGTCTCCCTTTGCTATTTTAAATCCATTGAACAAATACCAACAGCTTCACTTGTCCCAAAGGGACCAAATGAATTCAGTATTTCCTAGGATAAAAGGCCTTTGTTAAGCAGTTCTCCCTCCTTCAAGCCCTGAGCCAGTAAAACCTAGCCTGGCCCAAGTACTCTCTAAAGCAGCCTAAGAGAAAGATCTTTGGGCAACTAGGAAAAGACAGAGCTCAGAAAAAGCCATTGTCTGCCATGCAGGGGGAAGACCAAGGCTGAAGATCCTCCTTTCAAAAAGACAGGAGTCTCCCAAAGATCAAAGTTTACTTCCCAAATATATACAGCTGCTCTTCATGCTGGCTCTGCACAGCAGCTGCTGTGCCTTATTCTGGGCTGTTATTGTAAGTGTTGCTATTGCACTGGTCAGAAGAGCATCTCCCAGACTGTGCCATTCATTGTGTGACCACCCAACAAGGCCACCTGAACCTGCTGGTGTCTGCTGGTGGTGGCACTCCTTTGCAGGTGCCCCAGCCCTGTGCAAGCAGTGCAGTCCCATCTGTAGCCACTGCCACTGCCTTGGCAAATCAGGAATCCCATGAACCCCATAAGGATGTCCTAGCCCTGGAATTCCCCTGCCCTTTTCTCAGGCTATTTCCACTTCATTGTCTGTAAGTAGTCTCTCTGGTTAATTCCTTGCTGGAGGAGAAAGAGATTACCCACATTTCAATCTGCTTGATCCAAGACCATCCCTAGGGGCATCTACTACGACATGTGATGAAAGTATTTCCAAGAAAGAAGGTATTTCCTGGCAGAGAGAGTAGCTCTTCTGTGCTGTGACTACAAGCACCAGAATTTCATGTATCATATAGAAAAACTCACACTGTCATGTAAGGGACCAATCCTGCCTCTTCCATGGCCTCTTATATCTTCTTCTTATGGTTTGGGGTTGGAAAGGACCTCAGAGATAATTAATTCCAACATCCTGCCATGGGCGGGGACACACTTTCTATCTAAACAGGTTGCTCAAAACCTTCTTTGCACTGAAGGTCTTCAGTATAAAACATTTGTGGACACTCACTTCACTGGACCATTTGTCTGGTGAGTGTCAGCCTCTCCACCAGCACAACCTGCTGTTTCAAGGCTGAGAGCTAGATTGGTTTGCCCAAGTACAGGTGAACAAGGCACTGCCAGCTGCCAACAGTATCTGAGGCATTGGCACAGTGACAACTATCACCCTACTAAGTGACAGCCAGAGGCCATACCAAGCACCCAAGAATGCCTCAAATGGCACTACATGTTTGGGTTTAGGCAACTGAATCAGGTCCACAGCAAGTACAAAGCACACTTCTCGCCTTGGGCAAAAGTGCCAGCCTTGTACTCAACCACCTGCAACCTCAGTTCAGTAAACCAAACCAGGGATGTCCACATGCTTGAGAAGGAGCATTTTGGGGCATCCAAGCCATGCCAGTGTGGCAAAAAGAGCTGCATGCTCCAAAGCCTTCATTTGAGAGGACACAGTCTGAAATTTTGTCATGCGTGGAGCACCAAAAGCTACAGGGGCAAATTGCTGAGCTTGGAACTGCAGGCTGATGCAGCAGCCTCCACTTTGGTTTCTCTCAGTAGTAAGTTTGCTTCAATGGCTGATGCCATTTTAGAATGCTGCCTTATATTTATTTCTCTTTTTTATCTGTGCAATAAGTTAAAAAATGCCATATGCCTGTTTTTATATTCCTCGGGCTTCATCCCCACACACACGCCATGCACACACAGTTTCCAGTTGAGTAAGGAATGCGACGCATTTATCTGTGGCTCAGCACAGACACTGGTATACCAATGCATACATCCAGTGTGGGTGTAGGAGAGATATAGGTGCCATATGGAAATCACATCTGACACATACAGCTTGGGACAAATGGGAGAAAAATCTGTGCCGCTCACGTGCACCATGCAAAGAACTTTTTCTGAAAATTGTTGTTAGCTTTGGCTTTATAACTCTCTGATACACCAAAGCACAGATGCCAGCTTGTTATCAGAAAGGAGTTGGAGGGAGAGATGGGACTTGACTGTGGCACAGAAGGAGAATTGGTCACCCTCAGCTTCCTCCCCTCACCCAGATTTGCAAACAGGCTGGACCCAGCCTAAGGAGGCAGCTGTGCTACACCCACCCACCGACTGGCAGCTCCACATCGGCATTCCCATGACTGCCAGGAAAGAGCTGGCTGCCATCCTGCCTCCCAGAGCTCCCTCCCTTCAGGGGACAATAAACACTTCACCTCCTAAAAACTGGATTGCCAGATACTTTATACAGCCAAATGATAACTGATAGGCAAAGAAGAGAAATCAAGCACGGCAAGGAGTTTAAGGTGGGTTGAGAAAAAGATAAGTTAGAAATAGGATTTAATTATACAGATGTTATGGTGATTAGGGTCATCCAAGTAGGTAGATGGATTTGCAAATCCAGGAAGTTTTGCTCTGGTGACAACAATTCCTTCCCCCTCCATCTTGCCTCCCAGACAGCACAGCCCTCAGAGTGCCTAGAGGGAGGCGACCTTGGTAGTATCCCTGCTCCTAATGACAAGAGGGGTTGTACCAGCACTGATGCAACTTGTTTGGATGCTCAGGGCAGGCTCAGCCCCCAGCAGCACTCAGGCAGTCTGAAGGGAGGCTGCTTTTCCAGGGGTGGGGAGTGGGGAGGAGGAAGACGTGATTTATGGAGGAGGCTGGCACGGATCCACCAATCCAGAGGTTTGCAAGTAGAAGGTTCTATCACCCACTCTCTATGCAAAGAGACTCATACCACCATGAGTGAAAGTCTGAACAAAGACCCAAGGGCTGGGCTGGTGGAGGGAACATGTTGTTCTCTAGTATGAAATGAATGTGGAGTTGAAAAAGTTGGGTGTTGGGTGGAGCTGGGGTGGTCATGCTTCCCCGGGGGCTGTGGGTGATGCACGCAGAGGCCTTCCCTCAAGCCCCACAAAGCCAGAACTGCAACACCGGGAGCTGAACTGGGCAAAGTCATTTGTTTAACCCTTAGAATGCAGCTTCTAACTGGCAGCAGTTGCTCATAATTGTCTCAGCTGATGTGAATAATGACAAAATGCCCCAGTTTTTATCTCCCCAGCACCAAACCTGTTTTTATTACTTACAAAGTGCTTTGGGGGGGTGTTGGTATCAGCTGTTGGCATTTTCCATACTAACATTTCCCTCAGCAACCATTATTCTCAGTCAACCCAATCAACCCAAATCCTAGCACTAACACAGTCCTAGAGAGGGCACCAATTCTCATCAGTCCAACAGCAATGGAGGAGGAAAAGGAGGAGGAGGAGGAAAAGGTCAGAAGACAGATGCAGGCCAGGTTACTAAAACAGAAGGGAACCAAAAGAGTTTCACAAAACAAGGGCCAAGGAACGTGCCTGCTCTCCTTCTCCTTCAAGAAACTGCACAGCAAGGTACTGACTGTAAAAACAAACACAGCATTACAATGCAGAGGCAGGAAAAACCAAATCCCAATCACAGAGGCAGAGAAGAAAAAGATTAATCAACTTATGCCAAACCTAATAATAACATAGTCCTAACCATTAGCGTCCCCAAAAGAGAGGAAAGAAAAACAAAGGCACTGAAACATTAAACACAGGAATTAATGGAAAATATCAGGCAAATGTAAGAATAACAAGGAGTGCAAGACTGCACATTGGCCTCCATTTCCCTTTCCCCCATTATGCATACAGAGACAGAAAGAAAAAGAAAGCACCATTCCCAGCCATAGTAATTCTGGAGTTTGTAGTTAGGAAAATTATTTGTAAGCCAATTGAACTAAGATAGCTAAATTTTGTTCTTCCAAATGCTCTTGACTTGGTAGAGTCATTCATACCGAATTAGGTATGAAGTCAATGTGATTGCATTTGAATCCTGCTCTGAGCTCTTGCAGAGACAGAGAGACCTGCATTGCTGGAGCTCAGGAGCTCTCAGGGAAAAGCCTGAAGTGGAGTGTGTTCATCCTTGAATGGCATCGTCCAGCCAGGAATAAGGACAGGCTTCTGCACAGCCAGGCTGTTGGGTCTGCTGTGTTTTATCCCACCCAGCACAGTGCCCAGGCTCAGGGCAACATTTTGCCATGTCTTTGGCAGCTGTCCTGACTGAGGGATGGAATTAATTTCACCCAGCTGTGAATCTCTACAGAGGAGACATTTCCAGATGAAATCGTCACCTGAGGGATGCTCTTGGCAGACAGTGCAGAGAAACAAGCCTTTCTAAGGTGAGATTCACCTCACCTTCAACAAGGTCTAAAGTAAATCAGGTGAGTCAGTCTCAACAAGTGCCAAGTGCCCTCCATTGCATACTAAGGGACTGTGGGTGTCTAGTTCAGGTGAAGGTACATATTTGTATGAGAATAATTCCATGTCTACTTTATTTCCTATGCACATATTCAGGAAATGCATTTATTTATATTGAATTTATTTTCTTGCATAAGAGCAAGAGAATGGAAGTAAGCACATTCTCCTCCAGCAATGAGAACCAAAACTCATATTTGCTTTTCCTTCTAGCTCCTAAGCCTCTTCCTATTATGTTTTTTCCAACCTCAGCCCTTCCCACAGCTCCATCATCCTTTTAGTCATACAGTGATTCCTCCTAAATGGTCCCTTTCCTCTTCAATCTTTCCCACTGGCTATCCAGCCCACCCAGCCCAAGTTTCCCCAACCAGCCCTCTCACTCAGCAAATCCAATCCATTGTCCTTGTTCCTCCTTTGCAAGAGCATTGAGACTGCAAGAGGAGTCCAGTCCAAATGTCCATGTTTAGACATGGATGTGACAGGGGAACCAGCAGTCAGGGTGGAGGAAAATCTCTGTTCATTCACTTGCTCCCCTCAGTTGCTCCTGCCATGCAGGAAGGAGCAGATCTTTTATGGATATAAGTCACAAAGCCAGTCATTTATAAACGGATGAGAGTTTTACAAGCACTGGCAGATTTCCACACAGATACTAAGGTACATCCCTGATGCAAGACCACCATCCTGCCAAATTTTGAATCCATGTCACGGTGTGGGAGATGCAAACATTCTCAGAGAAAAAGCCAACAGAGCTTTTAAATACTGATATTTATTTTCCCCACTGTTCCTCTTGGAACTGGATGAGTCTGGCTGGGTTTTTTTCCTTTCTCCCATTTCTCCACATCAGTGCAAAACACTTGAGACAGGTGAGGAAATTCTGACATGGTTATGAAGACTGTCTCCAGCAACTTAGCAACTTCTGTAACAGTGAGGCTGTTCCCACTGGCTGTTCCCAACTAATAAAACACAGCATAGCATCATTTACTCACAAACTTCATTCAGCTCTGAAGCTCATATGACTGCTTCTAAAACTTTCCATGCCTGCTTTCCAACAGACAAATTCTTCTCTCACAAAGAGATGGACTTTACTGACAACCATGCCAAATCTTACATAAACAAGGTAAAAAATTTGCTCACACCAGATCTTCATCTGGCTTATTCTTGGCCCTGATTCAGTAGATGTAAGTACGCTGAAATACTGAGTCTATATGGAGTCCATACCTTAAGGAAGTTCAGCTCAGTACCCACACATGGTGGTTTGTAACATGCCTTTCTCAAAGAAACCACGGCAATGTTCCCAAAACTTGTTCAGAGTGCAAGGATGACATGTAGAAAAGGGCTTTGAAAAGCTAGGGGGATATCCTAATATACTTTTAAGGAGTTCTTCTTGTATGTGAGCATGCAAATGGGCTCCCTGGGTTCTGGTCCTCCACTCTTGTACAGATTCTGTTCACTTCCTACACCTATAAAAGTATCACATTAGCTATTTTTCTCACATAGAATCATTAAGCTAGTCATTAAGTTTCTCCAAAGCAAAGTCACCCCTGCATACTTGTGAGGGTCCAACGTACCCTAGAAGCTGGGATTCAGCTTCCGCACATAATTTCCAGCAGTATTTCATTCTCCCCACCACTGATCTAACCCTGACTTTCCTTGCTGCTCTTTCAGCTAAACCTGTTTCCCCACCATGGACCTGGAAAGCAGATGGTTTCCTTCCATTTTACAACAATCTTACAGATATCTGAAGGCTGTTACCACACTAATTCCCAGCCCTCTTTTCTTTCCATTAAATCAGACCTGTCATTCAGATTTTCTACACAGCACAGGACTTTCAGATCCTCAAGCACTGGCATGGATCTCTTCTGAATACCTTCCACAGGTTGACTTTTGTCACAAAGCCCAGTCTCCACAACCAGCTATGTCATAGCTGAGGATCCACCAACAGTGGGCAGGATGGACAACTGAGGGAGCATGTCAGGCAAGACTTCTCCATGCACATCATAGACTGGTTTGGGATGGAAGGGATCTTAAAGATCATCTAAAGTTCTAACCCCCCTGCCATGGGCAGGGACACCTTCCGCCAGGTTGCTCAGAACTCCATCTCACCTGGCCTTGAACAGTCTCGGGGATGAAGCACCCACAACTTTTCTGGACAATTTGTTCCAGTGTCTCACCACTTCACAGTAAAGAATTTCCTCCTAATACCTAATCTAAACCAACCCTCTTTCTTGAGCCCATTCCCCCTTGTTGTGTCACTACATACCCTTATAAATCATCTCTCCAAACTTCTTTCTTGTAGGCTCCCCTCAAGTACTGGAAGGCCACACTTGGGTCACAGAGTGTAGTTAATAGCAGGGGCTGTGTGATGAAGCCTGTGCTGTTGCCATGGTCCTTACAGCTCTCTCAAGGTTGTATGGCAGAAATAGAGTTAGAATATCGACTGAGGCTCTTAAATTAGCCTGCCCAGGTGGAAAAAGAGATAAGACATGCCATTCAGGAGGGGGTGAATAAGGATAGGCAGAGTGCACCCTGGAACAATGTGAGAAAGAGCTGACAAAGAGGCCCAAAGGTGTGACTCACGATTGAACAGTTGGAGGACATTCGTTTTTGGTTCATGGCATGTGGAATGAGTGCCCAGCAGACAGGATACCCACCAGACCTCTCCTGGGAGCTGGTAATCCCCACCCAACGGCACCAGTCAGGCTCCTGCATCAGTACCACAAACCGTAGGAGGGCACCTTGCCAAGGGTTTTTTTCAGGGTGTCCATATACTTGGCATGGCTACACTCACCAATTTTCAGCAGGCTTCGAGCCTTTCCTCGCATCATCCTCTCAAACCACAGAGCCTGGAATATCTCTACTTCTGCTTATATAATACTCCCAAATTGGCTTTCACAGTCTCTGTGAACCACACACAAAACCTTTGCCTTAAAGCAAAACACCCTTCTCAAGCAACAAGGAATCATAACAGGCACTGGGATCACAGGACCAGGTTCCCACTTCTCAGTGAAGGGCAGCCCCATTCCACATCATCCCCCATGTGCAGGGCTTGGAGAGGTGTGTGAGAGGAAGCAGCTTTTCCCCAAGCACCTGCTGCTCCCCCAGACTCCCCCGCCTCAACCTCAGCATGCATATAAATTGCTGCAACTGTGTCAGAAGAGCAGGAATGCATCACGGAAACGCTCCCCCTGTAACCATGGCTGGATGTAACGCTTGCAAGTGTGAAAGGCTCATGTTTGTGCAAGAGCATGTCCGTACACCGTGTTCCACCTGGAGCACGGGAAGAGGAGCGCACTGTGACCCTGTCACAGCATCATATTTAGGCACAATCACACTCTGCTGCCATGAAGGAGGTGAGGGAGGGAGCGGGGAGCTGAAAACTCTCGTTTAGTGCCAGCTGAAGCAGTAAGTGACAAAATTCAGGTTTCCACCCACTTCCTTCTAAATTTGACATTTTGCAGCTATCATTTTCCACAAATCTGAGGAAAACGTACTTTTAGGAATAGCAGCACGATTCTAGTCCATAAAACTCTCAGAATTCACGTCACTTTATTGATAAATGTGCCAAACAGCAATGCAGGCAGCTAAGAGAGAACATCAGTAAGAGTACAGAAAAGGTCAGTGCAACAGGACTGCAGGAGGGACAACACAGTGACTGCCATGTCAACAAAAGTACTCAGATGCACCTCGCAGTCTTTGTTAGAGGTTGAATCTGTTATCACTCCAAAAAATATGTGATGAACTCCATTTCAGTGAGGGATAGATGCATCCCTATTTAATCTCCCCTTAAGCAGAGATAAAGAATGCTTTCATTAGCTCAACTGTCTCTTTAGTGTAGCTACTACCTGGCATGTGGCAAAGCAAATGGAGGAGAGACCAGACAGCAAACTAGGCTGGGGATTTACCTGTTGTTTGTCAATTTTGCTATGGATGGTTCTTGAAGAGGTAAAATCCAGTGGCAGAAAGGCAGGTAGCTAATGAAACCAATGAAACTAATGAAAATGCTGCACAGATTGAGTGACCACACACAGGTGGTGTGTGGGGTTTGAGGCTAAGACATGCTCCACTGCCCAAGGGTCCTTGGAGAGCTATGAGGAGCTGTCCCCCAGTCTTCCACTGAACTGTGGAACAGCTCAGTGCTCCCTGGAAGGAAACAGGGTCCAGGGACTGACCATACAGCAGATCATTAAAGCTGGGTCAGAGGGATCCAGACAACATTTCACTGTTACGGTTAATCACTCTGTGCAAAGTGCAACAGCTAATCGGGAGAAATAGGGAAGAAGCCATCTCAAAATGTTCAACCAACTGGCAACTGAAGGACAGAAAGGAGCATTCAGGACCCATAAGAAAGCAAAGAAACACATATCCAAATCTACTAGATGAAGAGTTGCATATTGCTTCCCCATTATTTTGCATATCTTTCTAAGGAAAGTTTTCAATCACATCTGTTCCACTAATTTAAGTTAAATTTAGTTAAATTAAATTGAAGTTAAATTAAATTGAGTCAGCTCAAAACTGTATTTCTCAAAATTATAAAATTATTTTTCACAAAAAAATAATAAAACAGTAAGGTGATGGGAGAGGAAATGTGCAATCCCAAACTGCAGCTCCTGGAAACAGATGGAGCTGAAGATGACTTCAAGGAGAAGAATCAGACTCTTCTGCACCTGGGGAGCTCAGCAAAGCAGAGGCATTGTAGCAGTGTCCTACCACTGCTGCTTCATGTGGCAGCAATTTGTGGTCCCCTGGCTCTGCTGCAGCTCCAGCTGTGAGGGTGGGTGATTCTGTGATGCACATCTGCCAGGGCTCCATCAGTGCTAACACACCTAATGGTTGTATGAAACACTTCCCATCCCTGCCAGAAGCAATTTAACGAGGTGTAGATTGGAGTTTTGTCCTCCACTTGGCATTTATCCTGCCTCAAATGGAGTAAGATGTTTTTTAAAGGAAAATATGTTTCCTCAGTTGAAAAAAACCCACTATAGTCAGAATTTTGTACAAGCTTATAGATGTTGCCAGACAAAGCCTTACCAAGATCACAAGATTTGTGTAGCAGAATTCAAAATTTTCTTTTTGGCTACATACTACTCTTTGTTGCAAGGTCCCAATATATCAGGGACTTCCAGATGCTCTGAAAATAAAATACCATACTTAAAATAGCAATATGCTCCATTAAAGCTACCAGTGTTACTAATTATATTGCTATTCTATCTAACTCTAACTGGGTATTAGTACCATTAATTATGAAAGCAAAGTAATAATAAGCCAAACTGAACTAAAACTGAATTTTTAAAATGGAGATTCCTGAAATCTCTTGCATTTTAAGCAGTTTGCTGAACAAATCAGTGCTAGTCTGTGAAGAAGCAGCTCATTTGCTAACAAGTCATCAGAAAGGCTGACAAAATTCAGTACATGGAGCATTATTGTATTTGTAATAACTCCAAAGGACAGTATCTGGATAAACAGGTTTAAGCCTATCCTTATAGTACCTCTTTCTGAAAAATAGATCAAAACTGTCTCCTTTGGCAGCTAAAAGTAGGAGCTTTCTAGGGTTTGAAAAATGTAGTATTGACCTAGACAGTCCAAATGTAAGTTAAAGTCAACACTGAGAGGGGGCCAA
The DNA here is from genome assembly GCF_028018845.1 of Melospiza georgiana. NCBI lineage: Eukaryota > Metazoa > Chordata > Aves > Passeriformes > Passerellidae > Melospiza > Melospiza georgiana. The sequence goes on along the minus strand of NC_080431.1, from coordinate 55,972,391 downwards.
GGCAAAACCTCGGACCTAAATAACTCCAGTTTTAAGAAGTTCTAAGTCTGGTTCACATAAGATGCTTCACATAAGAGGGAGGTGCTCTCTGAGCTTCCTTTGTCCTGAGGACTTCCATAGTCCTGCCAATGGTGACACGCAGGTTGCACCTTTGTATCAGGCAGCCCTCCCCATCACCTGCACCACCAGGAGGGTTTCTGATCTGCTTTTGGCTCTCAGCCACCTCAGGCTGGCCCAAGAGCTGTCTGTGTTGTGGAGGTCCCTGCAAAGGAGAGTGCTGCTCTCAGGTATGACCTTACATGGCAGGCACCTGTGCGTCCCCTGTGTCCCCCAGCTGCCTGTCTCTGCAGAAATGAGCTCCTTGATGTAAAGACCTGCTCAGAGCTTCCCATCACGTGCAGCCCCAGTGGTCACTTCAGCCTCCATCAGCTTCCTGATTTGTTGTTGCTGCTGCTTCTTTGGAGGAGTGTGGGAGAAGTCAGCACTCATGTATGAAAACAGAACTCACTTTATGTTACATCAGTAGCCTATTGACATGGAACAGCACAGTAAGCTTTCTTGCTGATAAATAAAAATGATTAGTTTAACTGATGGTTGTATATTCATCATTCTTGATACCCAGCAAACATTCTGGTTGTCAAGCAGGTAATATCTGACACACCTGCCCTGTTGTTTATCTCTCAGGCTACACTAACTCAAGCACCTCATCCTTGTCTTCATTCTTTGCCCACCCCCTCAAAAGGTCTGATTGATAGTATGGCTATATTTGCATATTTGTTATGTTTGGGTTTTTTAATTCCAACAGTACTAGTCTAATAGTGGACTTCTGAAAACTCCTAAAACCCGCAGCTTACACTTAGTACCATTGTTAATTCCAACCATTTGCTACCTGCTAATATAATAAACACATGCTTAGGGTTATATTCAGACTACCTAAAATAGCCTTAACACTCCAGCTTTGGAGCCAAAGCTCAGGAAGAGAGGAGCAGTTTGGCTTGGCTCCCCGCAGAGCCTTGGGAGACAAATAGTCACAGTGTCCACATTAAGCACTGTGTAAGTACTGGTTAGAGAACACAGCCCCTATATCTCTGTTGGCTGGACGAAAAGCCAGCTCTGTAGCCCTGCAGAACCAGTGGCTTTTTCAGCTCTCTGCTCCCTTGAATTTAGGATTTGTATGTAAGTGCAACTCATGTGAGGCTCTCTAAAAAGCAGACAGGGTACTGCTTGAAGGGTCCCATTCAGAGCGAGTAGAATTTTAGCTAAGTTTGTATCTAGAATCATTAAAGCCTGACAGGCACTTATAAAACCTTTTCAGAGCAATTTAGAGAATTTACTCAAGCTGCTGAGTGCCATCTTGCTACATTATTGGCATAGATTCAGAAGTCAAACAGTTCTTATGTGATCATGACAATTTCTGATTAATTAAACTACGTTCTTTACATCCAAAAGTACATGAAACCTGACTCCAACCTCAGCTTTCACAATCAACAAGTACAAAACTGTGGTTCTTCCCTCTTCCACCAAGATTTAATGAATTTCCTTTTGGGGCTGTTATATACAAGAACAGCAACTGAAATATGAACCTTATAATAAGATTGGTTTATACACTCATTACTTTAGCAAAAACTGGAAGGAACATAGGCAAAAACAGAGAAGATTTTCAGTGCTGGGTCTCACTTGCAATTGGATTTTAGACTCCCAAAACTGATGCAATGCCACATGCTTTGTCCTGGAATCGTTTTTCCCAGCTCTCCCCTCAAAATTGCCACAAGGTATAACATTACCCCAAACTAAACATGGAAAAGAAGAGGCAGAGGAGAACACTGACACTTTTGGGTGATAAGTGGACAACCAGTAGCATCAGTTCAGAAGCAGCAGGGCTGCAGGGCAGAGAGGAATAAAGAAGGATGTAGACCCAAGAGGAGATAGATGGTCCCCACTTCTCCCTGCAGAGGGGAGGCTTTGGATAGCAGTGCAGGAGGAAGAGGATTTTAATTGGCTGAGCTTTTTAATTTAATCAGTAGCAGCTCTTATGCTATGTGATGCTTCACTGACCACGTGGCCCCTGTCTCTGACATGGGTGATTTCTGCAGGTAGAAAATATACAGGTGTGCACACCTTTGGCTGAGCTCACGTCAGGCAGCTGCTCTGCACAAACCTCACACTAGACCAGGACCCTGGGCTCTTGCTTGCAGCTCACCCAGATGGGTTCAGATCCCAAGGAAATCAGGGAGTCTGAGTAGCGTTGGAACCCACGTGTGGTGGGAAGCTTACCCTCTCAAGCAAAGTGGAGGATGGATTTTTTTTAATTCACCTCTTGTTTTCTCCACTATAAACAGTCCTGCTATTTCTTTTCCAAGGTTCTATCAAAAGTTCCCATGTCTTGATAACTGGACAAGATCAACAGACAGTAATTGGAAGGGTGTAGCAAAATAGGAAGGACAACTGGGAATGAGAGAATTACAAAAAAAGCCTGAGTCTGGAGGAAGAGATGGGGAAAGTTCCTCACATCCCATGACTGACTATGAGAGAGATTGCTGAAGGAAAGGCAATGGACAACCTGACAAAGAGCTGTGTTGTGCGTGAGAACTGGGCAGATTCATACTGTGCAAAACTTTGGCATCAGACAAGCTGCCCCAGAAGGAGTTTGGCCCATGGAGCTAATCTGGAGAGATGACCAGGAGCACAACAAAAGATGGGGAATGTCAAAAGGGAAGAAATCCTCAGCAAAGAGAAACAGATGACAAAATAAAAGTGATGCAATGCCAGGTGGGAATCATAAAATCATAGAAAGGTTTGGGTTGGAAGGGACTTCAAAAACAATCTAGTTCCAATCTCTCTGCCGTGAACAGGGATACCTTCCACTAGACCAGGTTAGTTCCAGTCAAAACCAACTGGGGAATTTACATTGGGAGGTCATTAGAGCACCTGCTGAATGAGGAAGTGGGAATTTGACACAGGAGAATTTACAATGAGGAAAGAAAGCTGGCTGGTCATGGAGAGAAAGAATTGGAACAGGCAGCCAAATTTGGCACAGGATGAGGCAGAAGGATGTGTTGATCCTGCACACTGAAGTAAGCAGTGCTTCTGAGCCCTTCATCAGGAAGTTAAAGGCTGTGCCAGGAAATAGACACGAAAATTATTATTAAATTAAAACCCAGAAGGAGCCTTCACACTTGGCCTAATTTGGAAGAGCTGGATTTTGCAGCCTTGGAGTTCCTGTAACATGCTTGGTGCATGTATATGTTTGTACTTTGGGGCACGGGAGGGGTTCTATTCCATGCCAGTAGCCAAGAGTGCGAAACCAGGGCTTTCCTTCTTGGTGATTTACAGCTTCTGAGTCTTCCACTGAAAAGTTCATTGGCCTGTCTTGCTTGTGCTCTACATTACAGTACCTAATCTCACATCTGATCAGTTGTCAGACAAGGTTCATCAGAGCTGTCTCATCTCCATTACCTGCCCCCATCCCAGTTTTTCAAGCTTACTAATCCACCAGTTTCTCATTTCTGTGGGAGGAGACCTTGCATCACCTCTACAGGACTGGCTTATTTTTACCTACATTGAATTTCATTGTGCTGTGTTTTCCACATATTTTGAACACTGATATATCTCTTACTTACTGTTTGTCTTTACTCAGTGAGACTCGGATAATCACTTTAACTTCCTGGGGACATGTCACCATCATTCATGAGTCACCATTCAGCAGAGTCCTTAGCAGGCCACTCCTTGGGGGTGCAGCTCTGGGAGGCCACCAGACAGCCAGGTGCTGCTGAAGTGGCAGGAGAACAGACCTGAGAGCAGTATTGAGAGGAGGGCAACAGCACATACAGCCCCAGCTTTCAGTCCTGCTTCACAAGCAGGACCAAGCTTCTTGTACAGCACCCAGTGGTGTGCAGACACATCCCAGCCTGAGCAGAGCACTTTCCCTAGGGCTCCAAGAAATTCCACACAGATTAGGAGTAGCCAAGAAGACTCATTGTTAACACCAAAAAGCGCATGGTATAACAGCTCTTTCCTCTCTCGTGCCTGTTCTGGTGGAAGCCCTCTTCTTGCCCTTCATCAAAAGGGCAGGAAGCTCCAGCCAGCTTGGCTTGGGCCAGCTCCCCAAGCCAAGACCCATAGCCCATACAGGTAACAGGATTTCTGATTCTCATATTTCCCAAACCCCATACAGCTTCACACACAGCCTCAGTGCCTAAATGTCTGCTTTCCAGCTCTTCCTACAATTACTTCAGAGATGAAGCACTCAGTGCTGACCTCTTTCACACCCCCTTTCCCTTACTTTCTGAGCCCATCCCTCTCCACATCTTCATCTGAAAACATAGACTCCAACATTCTCTAAATTCCTCACTGAAGTGCTCCAGGGATGGCCGCAGAACAGATATCACAGCCAAACTCACCATGTTACACAAGACCAAGTTAGCATCCCTGAGCTGATCCTTGCTCAGCCATAACAGCTCCTTTGCTCACCCACATCATTGCTGCACAGGAATTTCTTCTCTATCACTACCTAAGTGTTCCTTAAGTCCATGCAGTCCTAAGAGACTAGGCAGGAGCAGCTGATATCTTCCAGCCACCTCAGAACTAAGACATATGGAGAGAACTGCTGATGAATTTTGAGACGTACTATGTGACAGGTGCTTTTGGCTCTGGTTATCTCAAATGAGGGGGAAGAGGTGGAAAGGGTCTCAGATGGAGAGTTTTCTAGTGGAGGTTTAAATATGCCTAGCCATGAATCATTCTTGTCTATGCTGACCACAGAGCATCACATCTGTTGTTTTTATGGTCAAGAAAAATAAAAAAGGAAAATGACTAATACATCCTTATATAGACAAGCCACTTGAGTCAAAAGACTCTAAAGCAGAGTCTGCTAATTGGACAAAACCATGGCTCATAATAGCATTTTAACATTTCTCCTACTTACTGTTTGTCTTTCGGTTAGTTACTGAAGGGTGTTAACCTAGAAGTGGTCACCTTGAGGGTTTGAAGTTACAGTAACACCCCATTAAGCAGTACATGGCAAATTTACTTCACACCTGGCTTGTCAGTGGTAGCATTTCACACTCTGAAGGCTGCCAGCCAAGCCAAACAGCAGCACAGGCATCCACGCAGTGACTGGCAGGTTTACAGCCAGGAAAGCAGGAAACATTGTTCCACCCCTAGAAAAAAGCATGGGGGGTTTCAGGCACAGACTGTGAATTGATCACATTTATATCTGAAACTCAGATTTGTCTCCTCTGTCAGCGCTCATTGTACAGAAATATGTACACATGTGCTCCACGGTGGGCAAAACCAGCCAGCGCATGTGACAGGAACAGCATCCGCACTGTCGGGAGCTCAGCACATGGAATCATACCCCAGCAGGGATAAAAGCACATGATAGCAACACACACAACACTGAGCCCTGGAAATAGATCAAGTATTGGCTTGTAGGAGTGAACCTCACCTTCCTTTGCTGTCACTAAGCTGGAGCCTATGAGGTTTCAGCTGTGCTCTGGGTAATACTTCTGTGCACTCCAGAGCAATCCTCATGGCTGGGTCCGTAGCTTTCAGTCCTCTTTGCCCTTATTCCCTACTGAGACACTTAACAGATTACACCACTGTGGCCTCAAATCTCCTCCACCACCATTAGACCAGTAAAATTACAGCAAGGCAAGAAAAATATTTCTGTATTCCTGTAGTTCCCCAGTCTCAGTTCCCAAACATCTTCTGAATTTATGCCAGCTGCTTTACATAGGTGCTATTCATGTTTTTATTTATGTATGAAAATGTATTTAACCTGCAGGGTGGGGTTTGCTTCTTGTCCACCAAACAGTGCTGTCTTCAAACATGCAAATTTGATCTGTTTGCAGCATCCAAAATAGAAACATTGCACTAACAGTAATTAGATCAGAGTTTAAAAGGATCAGATCCTCATTAAGGCTTTTCCTCAAAGACTTTACAAGCTTAGAGCTTGAATCTAATCTTCAGTGTCAGCTGAAAGGGAAGCCAGGGGGGTTGATAGAGGGGAACAACCATATCTGGCATTGGTTGCTGTTGGTGAAAAGAAACAAGGAGTGAGTGCTGCAAATAGTTAAATCCATAACATCTTTGAGGGACAACCACATCCTGGAGGCTCTCCTAAGAATCCCTGCTTTCAACAAGACTTTGGTGTATTGTAAAGAAAAAAGCTGAAGTGTTGAGTGCCCTGGCTTCCTCACCCTTCCTCTCCCTCCAAAGCAGATGTCACTGCAGGCAGCCACATTGAGTATGTGGAACATCTTGGGGGAAAAATTTCAAAATTAAGATGTCAAACCAGCCAGATTTACTCTGGTCTGTCTTAGTTCAGTCTCCCAAAGCTTCATTCTCTCTTGTTTTTTCCTCTCTGTTTCATCTTGGTTGGTTCTTCCCTTCTTCCTTCTTCCACATCCTATTTCTAAATAGCCCAAATGAGTCCCAAAAAACCCTGGTGAATTTGCAATGGTTTTATCATCCATGTTTTACAGATAGAAAAGTGAGGGGCAGAAATATTAGGTGCCTGACCAAATCCATTCTAAGTGTGTGTGTGTCAGGGCTACAAACCACCTTTCCTGCCTCTATCCGTTCATTCACACACAACGCATTTCTTGTTGCAACCAGCTTTCTTGTCTTGCCTCCTGTTGAAATCTTCAGTTCAATTACCCCTCTGCTCCTTAATATTCCTATTCACTTCTTGATCTTTTGTTATTGTCCCCTCTTCCATAGGTCTTTATTGGTACCCCAAAACATCCCCTTATTAGGGTTCAGTAGATTGTGTCAGAGCTCTGCACAAAGGAAAGCTTTGCATTTATTTATAAAGTATGAAAGGCAGCAAGAACTTAATAGACAATGGCAGATTTATTTCAAACTATAGGGGTGGGTTTAAGATACAACTGATTCTTAGAGCCTGGGATTTAATATGGAAGATGAGATGGAAGAAGTAATCCAATTGATCTAAGTCTTAAATATGGCCCAGATCTGCTTGTAAATTAAAAGTAATAATTATGCATTACCTGTAAAAGCATTTGATTTCATTTTAACGGCCTTTGCAAATTGCACTGCTAGATCATTTGTTTACAACAGTAATACACACATTGAATGCAACAAGTTGTACAGGACATAAAACTGAGTAGAAATACATCCACATGTTTGACAATGATGAACTTCAAATTTCCATCACATAAGAATAATTTCCTATTTTAAAACCCAAGATCTTTCTGGTCTAAATCTTACATTTTTAAGAATTGTATTTGTACCAGATGAATGATGTAAAAATGCTGGTACACAAATGAATGGATTATAAAGATTCATGAGGCAAACTGCAATCTCTAGCCAGAGGAAGCTATTCTACTATGAAGTCAGGATCACAACACCATGCTCATGAGCCACTGAGTACATGTGACATTGTCTTACCTCTTAAAACTCCTCAAATAAGAAGGAAGAATCTAAAATATTTTTTCAGCATTGCAACAATGCTTCTTCTGCATTACATTTCACTTCCATTTATTAAGATGGATTATCCACTTCATGCTAAACCCTGACATCCTTTTAGTCACTAATTAGGTAAATTCCCATCAGGCCTGCTGCTACACAGTTCTGAGATTTGTGTAATCAGTTAGGCCTGGCCTAATCAGAGTGGTTTCATTGTACAATCAACCTCAGAGGTATAAAAGTACATGAATGGATAAGAGAGAAAAACCCAGTGTTACCTCATATTGATTTCAGTGACTCAATGGGAGGTCTGAATAAAGACTGAGAAAGAGACAAGGAAATAACCTGATAAAATATTTCTCTTAAGTGTTGGTGGCCCTCTTTTTATTTACTGGAACAGCATTTCTATAAGTTGGCAATGTCATCTGTATTGTGCTAATTTCAGTGCCTCCAACTTGAAGAGAAGCAACAAATAAAAAAATTAAGTATTCTGTACAGAAGGCCAAGGATCTTAGATGTCAAAGCAAAAAACCACAGTGAAGAATTCTCTTGTTCACAGGTCTTCATAATGGAAAAGGAGGAAAAAAGAGCAGACTATCAAGACTTCACCCCTGACCCTTTTTTCTCCTCTTTCTAATAGACCCCTGAGGATCATTCATAGAATCACAGAATGAGCTGGAAGGGGACCCACAAGGATCATTGAAGTCCATCTCTTGGCTCTGCACAGGACCATCCCCAAGAGTCACACTGTGTGCCTGAGCATTGTCCAAATGCTTCTTGAACCCTGTTAGGGCTGGTGCTAACAGGGACCACTTCTATGTGGAGCCTGTTCCAGTCCCTGACAACTCTCTGGGTGAAAAACCTTTTCCTGATACCAAACTTGAGCATCCCCTGACACAGCTTCAGACCAATGCTGAAGGTCCTGTCACTGGTCACCCCAGAGAAGAGATCAGTGCCTGCCCCTCCTCTTCCCCTCACAAGGAAGCTGCAGCCTGGGATGAGCTCTCCCCTCAGTCTCCTCATCTCCAGGCTGAACAGACCAAGTGAGCTCAACTGCTCCTCATACAGCTTCCTCACCATCCTTATTGCCCTTCTTTGGACACTCTCAAATAGCTTAATGTCTTTTTTACATTGTGGTGCATGAATCAGCACTAAAGGTGAGGTAGCCCCAGCTCAGAGCAGAGCAGGACAATCCCCTCCCTTTCCTGGCTGGCCGTGCTGTGCCTGATGCACCCCAGGACAGGGCTGGCCCTCCTGGCTGCCAGGGCACTGATAGCTCTGTTCAGCTTGCCACCAAGCAGCACCCCCAGGTCCCTTTCCTCAGTGCTTCTCTCCAGGCTCTCAATCCCCAGTCTGTCCATACATCCAGGTGTGCCCATTCAGCTGCCGAATCCAGCACTTTTCCTGTTAAAATTTATATGGTTGGTGATTGCTCAGCCCTCTAAATGGTCAGGGTCTCTCTGCAGAACCTTTCTTTGAGGGATTCAACAGCTCCTTCCCAGTTTATTGCCCTTAGGATTAGCTGAGCCTCGGGAAACCAGAGTCAAGCACAGTGTGAATGCTACATCCAGACCATGTACAAGTCCAATGTCCCACCCTTCTGTGGGATCTGGAGCAAGACCCACACAGGAACTTGCCAGGATCACTGCAGCAGAAGGCAGTGTGTACAGACACTGCTGACTGCTGTACTCACAGAAAGGTAGAAAGTTTGGAGGAGGGGTTAGTGAGGCAGAGTAGAGGGTAGGTTTCTGAGAAGACGAGGTCTGGAGGCAGGTAAGAGAAAGAAAGACAAATTATTGAAATGGAAATAATCCAATTAAACTATTAGTGAATTTAAATAAACTTGTGGTTGTTTCATTTTTACAATTGAAAGCTATGGAGAGGAAAAAAGAAAACCTGACTGAGAATTGCTGTCCTGCTTTATAGATGTGCAATTATACCTGCTGAGTGAAACCAAAAGTAATAGGACCACCACCTTATTCAAGACTAAAAATTCACCTGCTAAGTGAAAACAGATGTCCTGTTCACATAGGCCAGCCAGGGCTCTGGGCCCAGATCCAACCAATAACAGAAATAATAACTTCATTTTTGCTTCTACTTCTTATTTCACTTTTAAATTATAAACAAAGTTTTATACCTTTAGTTTGGTAATTAATTGGACCCCTTAAAATTAGGCCTTTTAGATTTAAAAAAATCTGATATTTATACCAAAAAAAGAAAGCAGTGATATGAAAAAGAATAAAGAATCTAGGCAGTGAGACACTATAATCTCAGTGATGCTAAAAGAGAGAATTTTGTCCATGGCAATGAGACCATGCTCCTATCAGAACTAGGATCAGGTACTTTGTTCAAATCTTTTCTGCTTGTCAAAAAAAAAAAAAACCAAAAAAAGTCAACAGCAGCAAGGATGAAAGATGTAGAGAAGTCTCACAGGCCAATATCTGCTGTCTAAAACAAGCAATGGTTCATCTGGACTTCCATCAGATTCCTAAGGGATGCTGTAGCTCAGGCTGTGGCTGCAGGTGAGCAGACATTGTGCTCAACATAAATATATCCTACAGTCAGAACGAGAAAGAAATCTTTCTGCATGCCAAAACATACCTAGTAACTGAACAGAAACATATCATGGACTACCTTGCATTAACCATGCAGATCCCCTCAGTGAACATGTGAAGATACTTGAAAGAAGTCAGACTTTGCCTTTCTCTCCTCATGGAGTTTTGCCATCTTACTTTTCCAGCCGCAGACATTGAATTTCATCCCTATTCTGGTTTGCTTGGCTGCAGCCACCCTGTCACCCATACATCTGTTCAGCATTCTACTGTTGGGTCCTTCACACAAAAACAAGCAACAGCAGCAGCTACCAAAAATTAAAAACCAAACAAAATTTCCTCCTGAACTGTGAAGACACATGTAATACACACACAACACAAACTGTGGTATTTACTAAATGACCGTCCTTCACTTTGTCTTGTCGTTACATTTTTTTACCCATATGTCCCAACCCTGACCTGCCACATAAACAGTCTCTGCTCTATTATCCAAGATCACACTTTTGTGCCTTTAAGTTGTCAGAGCCTGCTGGGATGCAATAAAATGTTTTCTTTCTTTCACATATTTTGAATAAGGGGCTCCTATATAGGAAGATGTGAGATAAATCTCTGTCTCCATCAAGCTCTGCCTTAAATTATGGGTCTAAGGCCGTGGAACACAAAGCCCTCTATATCTGCAAGGTCTGGGTAAGAGGTGAAGGAAAGTTGTAACTTAAATATACTTCAACACACTATCTTAAAACACATTCTCCAATCATACATCTCTCCCTTAAGCCCTATAAATGAAATCTCTTGACAGTAACTGGGCTTTCTCTAGTTGGTTTTTTTGATTGCTTTTTCTGGAATTCCACATTCACACCTAACTTCCTAGGTCTGTATCTTTGCAGATGTCTCTCCAATGATTCAGATTTTTTTTTTAATGGAGCATCATATACAAAGTGTGCTTCTTTATTCTATTTGTTCTTTTAATCCTTACACAAGCAAAATATTGGTTCCAATTCCCTGGTTATAATTTCTTGTTGATTGATTCATTGTTCAGCTATAAGATCAGGGATCAAAATATTTAGAAGGCTTTCAGGAGGTCATCTAGTAGTGCCCAAAGGCAGAATTGACTATACATCAACAGTTCTTGGCAGCTGCTTGTCTAACCGGTTTTTAAAAACCTCCAGTGATGGAGATTTCATCATTTCCCTAGGCAACCTGTGCCAGAGCATAACTACCCTTATCATTAGAAAGTTTTTCTTCCCAGAAAGTAGGGTCATCTACTGGAAGACATATCAGTCACTGAGAAATGCTTTGAGATAACGCTGTGCTGTCATCCAAATCCACCAGGTGCTTACTCAGGCTTAACATTTGGTAAGGAATATGCCATCCTTGAAAGATACAGAAATGTTTTTGAGCCACTCTCAAGACAATAACTGATAGCAACCAATTCAGATTCAATTATCCATTGGCTCCTTAGTGGCAATAAATATCTCAGTGGCTGCTCCTGGATATCTTCCACACAATGAATAAGAATGAACTGGGAACTACACTTCTCCAAAATATTTAATTCTTAAAGAATAGACATTAAGGGGGGAAAAAATTGCTTGGATCAAATACTGAAAACATCCAGCCTGTGATGAGATCCAGATGGCATTGTGAAAGATCAGATTAGGCTGGATTAGGCCAAATATATATTCCAAGTAGTTTTGCCAATGAGCAAAAAGAAGAAGCTTCCAAGAAGGCCCACTGAGTTTGCAATTTAAACTGGCACTCCCTGCAACATAATCAAACCTCTTTAGTTACAGATAGCCTCATGAATGCGTGCTTACTTCATACATGCCTGTTTTAAAGCAAAAAAAAAAAAAAAAAAAAATTAAAAAGAGAAAGAGCAGTTGTTTAATGACACAAGAGAAAGGGCATTTTCAATGGTGTTATGGCTAGCAGCTCTTATTTACTCTCCACATTTCAAGAAGGAAAATGGAGGCCAGGAGAAACCAATCCATTTTGGCTAGTTCAATTTTCCGTGCCTGAGATTCTTGACTTTAAAAAGAAAGAAACAGAGATGAATCTTATTTCTTCATTAAATTTTTTAAGAAAAATATTGAAGCTGTTCTCCTGCTCTATTGAAAAAGCTTTCCATGGTAACCAGATAATGAGAGTTAAAAAAGAAAAAGAAATACAAAAAAAAAGCCAAGCAGAAACTCCAAGTCGCAATCACAAACCCTCCATTAAAATTTTATTCTATTCAGTTCCTATCATTCACTTGGTCCCCATCCAAATGATGGCTGAGCCACCTCCTTTTTTTACTTCCATTATCTGGCAAGAATATCTGCAAGCTCTGTGCTTGTGTGGAGGCTCAAACACGTGCAGAGGCTATGATGTAAAAGAAAATCCTAGAACCCCTAGAATGAAACAGATGGCACATGAAACACTACAGATGTGAGAACAGATGAACACTGGAGTGGTTTTCAGTGGTCCCATTCTGGACTTCCAGGGGATTTGTGCATGAATTCACCCCCTCTGACTCAGGCATGTGATTGAAGAGACTCTTCACCCTTGGTCACCTCATTAGTCAGTGGAAGGAGATAAATATTTCCAGTCCACTCAGGCCCTATGTTGCTCTCAGAGAGCTCATTCTTCCACCATTGCAGAAATTTGGAGCATCCAGATTCCTACATTAGATATTTCCTTTGGTGGAATGCCAACAGGGCAACTTCACGCCTTGTGCAATGTGGGTATCTCAGGGGCTTGTGAACCTATGAAAGAACAGACAGGCCTGTATGTTTTTCTAAGAAATAACCTCTGAGAAAGTTCAGCGCTTGACCCCAGAGCACAGAAAGGGGTTTTCATCCCTTTTAGATTCTCTGTGACAGGGACCACACAGGAATTCTGTCTCCTCTAGGCTCAGTTGAAAAAAGGCAGTGCAAGAAACCAGAGTATTCCCTGCGGACACCAGAACCCCATGCCAAGCCCTCCTCCAGTCTGAGGGCATCTCAGACCACTTCCCCTACAGGACAGCTGTAACCACAAAGGCATGGAGCATCCAGAGGAACCCTGTCTGATTCTGGTCATAGAGTTCCCATCTTGGCAGGCCAAGTGACCAGCTCATTTCTGTAGCTGTGATTAGAATATGTCAGCAAGGTAGGTCCTAGAGCAAAACTGAATATACCAAACTGAATGTCTGCTGTCTGGCTCTCTTTGTGTTTGTGCACACAGGCATGTCTGCATGTGTCTCTCCCTGTGGATTCCTCACCGAGAACCAAGGGCCTAAAAAGCTGAAATCAAGACTGTCCCAAAATAATGCATCCCAGATTTTAAATCAAACCTCTCATTTTCTGGCAGTAGGAACTTAGTCAGTATATTGTTAGTGTTCACACATTGCAGACATGATCATTTAAAAAGGCTTAGGGTTGTCTGCACCCCAGATTCCCTGTCATTTTGCAGCACTGAGGCTTGTGTGCTGGAAAGGCTGTGGCAGCACCCCCTAATCCTTTAAACTCAGCCCTCCCAGCTTACCAACAGCAAGCAGGGTCGATTATGGCTCATCCTGTGGCTTTTCAGTCACATGTCAGGCTACCTCTCTTTCACTGTCCCCAACCTGAGGCTGATATTTTCGGCTGCAGAGTCTCTGGTGTTTACCTCAGGGAGGGGCTGCCAGAAGGACACTGCCCTCCTGCCCTGGGGCAGCATGGACTGGGAAGAAGCAGGAGATCCACTCCATCCTGCAGCCCTGGAGGAGCTGCCCCTGCCTGGCTGGGGAGCAAGCACCTGACTGAGCCAAAGGGCTTTCCCTGCTCAGGCTCCGAGGTCTGGGAGCGCCTCACCTGTCATCTCCAGCCATTATCCCACAACAGCCACCTCTCCAAAGCAGTAAAAGGAGTAGAAACATGTGAAAGTAGGGAAAGCAGAGTGTCCTCTCCTCTCCATGATATATTTGCCCAAACAATTAAGTCTATAAGAAAAAAAAATTATAAGAATTCTTTAATCTTAGTTTGGGCATGACGAGTAATTAAGCTAAGTGTTGTATTACCAATATGTACACTGTAATGAGATTCAGTTTCTCGGTGATGAGCAGAACTAGAAATTATGTTTTAACAGACATGCTTAATTTTATTGATTGAAAAATCCAGCTAAATATAATATTACTAATATATAGCTATCAATTGGTCTGTTTTCCATGTAACGCAAAAATTGCCCTTGTACTGCCTGGCAAAAGAAGAAAAAGAAATTACACAAGTTGTCTGTCTCTCTTTTCCCACCATGAGGTCATGCAGAGACATGCATTTTCCTAATATGGGTTAGCTAATAACTCAATTTAGAAAGAATAAGTATGCACACTTTCATGTCGTGCCATGATTACTTGCTAATGATAAAAATAAATCTGATCAGGCAGGAATTTTGGAGGGTTCAAAGTAGCTAAAAAGTCATAATTTCCCAAAAGGGTATGTTGAACAATTAACATTATTTTCCCAAATTCTTAGTGAAACCATCCCATCTGCAGGTCTGACACTTTGAGGTAGGTCAGGGCTCTATGATCTCTTATGGGTTAAAATATATCCAAATTATAAAAAGTACATCCAAAGGGAAGCCAGACAAGTGGGAACTCAAAGATTAATTCATGGGTCTGGTAACTCTCAGCCTCCAGATTCCTCTCCTGCAGATACCAAATCGGTACAAAGCAAAAATCCACTTCATTATTCCATTCTCCCTTTGCTTCTCAATGAAGGCAGGTTAGATAAACTTGTTCCATGTGAGACTGCTTTGCTGTTTGATGTAAGGGGCTTGTTCTGGTACCCTTGAAGCAGGGATTCATATTAAACATTCATTGCCATCGTAATCTTGGCTCAACCAAAACTGCAGGGGTAGTTTATCATTACCATTGCAATCACAAATAGAGGTGGCTTTATCCTTCTGAAAAGGATCTATCAGCGACGAAATACAAAAAAACCCCCAAATGTTTGATGTGTCAGGATCTTCCACCATTCCCTGCTGAGAAGTTTGAAAGGACAGTAGGTTCCTGGCAAAATGATATTCAAGCTAAGATTGGCTTTTAGGTAACATAAAAATTTTTATTCCTCAGTGATCAAACTGTTGTTGTGATTGGCCAGAATTTGTGTGTTTCCAAAATAAATGACTGACTGCAGGGGATGGTCTAATGGGTGGAGGCTGGTATCCACTCACAAAGGCGTATCCATTTTTAAATAAAATTATATACTTGTAATTGCACTTTGGCTCTCATTCACAATGAACCAAACCACAATAATTCTCAATAAGACAGTCAACCATCAACTACTGAGCCCCAAACAGCTCAGACTGAGTTTGCCCTGAAGGATTAAGGTCAGGAAATCGCTTCTGCTAAGATGCGATGTTATGAAAATGTTTCAAAATACAAGCATTGGGACATAAGGTCAGCTTTGGGGCAATCTGCCAAGCAGGCTTTGCCTTCAAAGCCTTGCTTCCCACTCACCAGGCTAGGGAGGGTCTGATTGGGTGTAGATGTCCCAGTTTATGCAATATCACCCAGCAGAAAACCAAAATGCACGTGTCCCACACTGACTCGGCAGAACAGGGCTACAGGGATGTGGTCCGATGAGGAGGGATCACGCAAAAGCTCAGGTCACTGGTTCCCCTTTCATGGCCTCTCTCCTCCTAGGCAAACAAACAGCCCACAAGCAGCCATGGTATCCTGGCAGCTACTCAGGATGTTCTGTAGCCCACAGACAGGGCAGCACAGCAGATTTGGGAGCACTCAGTCACTACTGACCCCAAAGTGCACCTGTGGATATGGGACCAACAGCCCAGACGCCAGAGACCTCTGTGAGCTCAGGGATGCAGATGCATGGGAACCATATCATCCTCCTTCCCTCTTTCTGGGTTACTTCTTCCCTCTCCCAAACCCACTGTCCCTCTGCCTTTCCCCTGTACCCTGCTCCCACCAGACCCACATCACGAGAGGCATTTCTTAATCTTTTCTCATAGTCCCACTTCCTGCACCTCCTTGCACCTCCTGCACCATTGCAGATATGAGCTGCAATGTGTGAATGCCAACTTTGACATTTCTGGTTTGTTATGAATTCATGCTCTTCTTTTCTTGAACTTGAGCTCAAACTCAGCTGGTGGGAACAGCTGTCCTCTCTTTCTCCTTTTCAGTTACTTGCTGAGGGACTACCCTTCACATCTGACTCACCACCTCACAGGCAGACCCAGGAGTTGACTTCCTTGTCACCCTGCTTTGAGGTTTCCTGCTTTGATACTGCAAAGAAGGAAAAAGAAAAGGCAGAGGGGAAGGAAGCCTCTCCTGTAACACCTGGTCACTATCTGCTTGCATGAATAAAAATTACACTCCTTTTTCTCTTGAGTTGGAGGTGAACAGGATGCTGGATTAGCATCCAGCCAGACTGAGTGGGGAATGAGGAGCTGCAGTTCAGTGTTTGACACACCAGCTGCTATTGGCAGCATCAGCTCTGCCTGCACACTGCAGGTGTGGGATGTGCTGACCAGCCCACATTCACAGTGCTGTGGGGTTATCCCTGGATGGCAGAGGGGCTCTGTTATACAGCTCATGGCCCCAGATCTCTTCCACTGGGGTCCCCTACAACAGCATCAGACTCATATAATCATGAAGTATTTCAGCTTGGAAAGGACCCATAAGGATTGAATTCCTTGATCATCCCAGGACTACCTAAAGCTAAACCATATGACTAAAAGCATTTTCTGGATGGTCCATGAACTCTTCACAGGCTTGGTGCCATGATGACTTCTCTGGGAAGCCTGCTCCAGTGATTATTAATAATTTTCATACATTTCTTAAATGAAAATTTCTAAAGTAGTGAGGATTTGGCTCCAGCCCAGGTATAGTGCTGCGGCACTATGAGAGGGCCCCTGCTGCATACTCCTGGTGTGACAGGAGGTGTGTGGGCACGGCTGAGGACACACAGCCCTCTGGGAGCACAGAGTGACTGTGCAGGGCAAGGGCATGCTGCCCTCCTGGGGGACAACAGGAGCTGCTCCCAGGACTCTGCTGGGACTGTGTCTTGGGCTCACTGACAGATTTCAAAAGAGACCCTGGGAATAAGTCAAGCTGAAGAGTCAATCATGGCCCCAGTGCCCACAATTCTTTCCTGGCCTTTTCTCTTTAAGACTATGGACATACCCTGTGGGGCCAAGGCCATGGAGAGCCATGTGAGCACACAGCCTTTCTGGGAATATCCACAGTGGCCTGCCTGCAAGGCTCCTGTCACTGGGAAACAGGAGCCAGCAAGTGTGCAGGACTCATTTAAGCCAAATGAGCTGATCCATGGCAGCTATGTATGGGTTTCTGTCTGCAGCAAATGCAAAGAGGGCCTGCCCAAACCACAGTAATAGGGGGCTAAGCTGTTCAGATTTCCTCCCATGTGCCAAAGGGTTGGAGCATGCACTCAGTCACTGTGCCCCAGCTGATACTCAATATATTTATTGTGCTACAATATGCTGATCATATGTCTGAGCCTGGAGAAATGATTAACATTTCTGGTTTGATTAAGTGAAGGTCCCTTTTGAAGCTGCAAATGATGCTGCTACAATCTATCAAGCAAATATGTATTTATGAATATTTAAAAATGCTAGTTATGCAAATGTGCACTTAGGGAATTTAAAAATACATGTAATTAATCTCTTTGGGGTTGCTGTGATCTGTTGAGTGAATACATATCCAAGGAGAATAATCAAGTCAATAAGCCAACAATGACTACTGCAGAAGGATACTCAGTTGTATCTCTCTTCTCCACAGGTGATGGTAACACACAGTGGTTCTAGAGTAGACTGTCATCTTGTTCTTCAGTCATTTCTCTGTTAGGCTGCAATAACTCAGGCTGGCTGACAAAGCAATCCCTGCCACAGCCACACTTAATCAGGGTGTTAAGTCTCATAACAAAATCATTGCTACACAAAAGAAAGAGAGTGTGCAGCATCTTTTCTAGGTTAAATGTTTGTGTTTACATCCTTCATTCCACTATTAACTTGGTGAATGTCCTCAAAGATACTCCAAGTCCTCAAAAATACTCAGCTCTTCTTTTTGCAATGTCTGACCCCACAGCACCCCACTCCACAGTGGAATCCTCGTCCCCAAGTGCATGCAATTCCCAGGGAGCATGGATTATCCAAAGAAAGAGATCCTGGAAACCAGCCAGGGTGGGATTCACTAAAGCTAGCAAAGACACAAAGGAAAGAGATGGTGCTTAAAACATACAAGGGTTGTTTTCATTATCTAATAGCTCTGCTTCTGTGCTTACTCTGCATCTTGGTCCTCTTGCATCCACATAGCATTTCTATTTCTTCACATCTGGGATCTCTTTTGTAGAATTCCACAAGATAAAACATCAACACAGTAATAACAGGACAGACATAGCCTAAAAGTCTGAATGGATCAGCAGCATGTGTCTCCTGGCCACTTAGCATTCCCACACTCCAGCTGCCCAGTTGCTCTCTCATGACTAGTACTGAGCCTATCAGTCTGTCCTTGTGCAGCAAACAAATGGCTCTAGGAGCCACACATCATCTCCAGGCTATACAATGTTAAGGACCATTGGAGGAATATGGCATCTTTGAGATTTCTTTCCATTTTCTTCATTTGATTGAAATTAGATAAAGGATTTAAAATTCATTGGGTGGGGAAAAGACAGCAAAAACATGCATCCAGAATATATTCTCATCAGACTGTTGCATAATTTTCTCAGAAGGCAGTAATTTAGAAACTGTATTTGCACATAAATCTCCGTGGTTACTTACCTGGTAACTAAGAAAGAATCTGGAGATTATTCTACCTGATTCATCTCCTCTTAAATTTTCAGATATTCTGGGGTGTGCTTCTGGCTAGAGCTACTTCACTTCTTCCCTTATCCATGTCAAGTGGTAATTGGCTTTATTATCTGCTCAAGAGAGTTTCCATCTGAGGTACAAGAGACTGAGAATCAGATCCTCCTCATAACTCATTTCTGCAGCATTCAAAAACTGAGATTAAGAAAGCCTCACACCATAATTCTCCACAGATTCACTTTGCTAGCAAGGAGAAGAATTTGAACCTGATGGAGGAAGCTTTTGACTGTCAGGGTTCCATTCTTTCTGCAGAGGATTCAGTCTGCAGCAGGCCCCCTGTCTCTGGGGGCCACTGGCATCTACTGCTGGCTTGTCCATGAAGCCATCACCTCTCCTGCCCACGTGCTCCAGCACCTGGGCTCCAACAAAGGCACCCAAGAAACTGTACAACTATTCAATCCTTACACTCAGATGGTAACATTGACTCCCAAGTATTGCACACCAACAGCTCTGTATAAGCAGCATAGCTAATTTTTTATTTATTTCACATCTCAACTAAGACAAACAGTCAATTTCCATCTCCAGACTTGCCACAGTAAAACAGAAAGCATGAAAAACCTTAAATTTTCAGTGACAAAAGTGAGAATGCAGTATAGGTATTTAGAAATAATTGCTTTAAAATCATGGGAGCTGGGTCCATTTTTTCTGGAAGTGAAAATATATCAGGATCCTCCAGAAGGTACTGAAGAGGCCACAGAGCTGGGACAGAGGGAGAGTAAGGGCAGTGTTGACTCTCTGGAGATGTCTACAGTAAATTTGAGCTGCACTGAAGCTCACAGTCCACACAGACCTGCGTACTCTCCATCACACTCACTGAAACACAAGCACTCTGCACTCAGGGCAGCCACCCCACCCAGGAACAGGGCTGGCCCAGAGCAGGCTCAGGAAATGTAAGGGCAGCTGGGTACCAGTGCAGAGCAGCAGATGAGAGTGGGGAGGGTTACCTTCACTTAGAAATTCCTTTCCAAAAGCATTGAAACACAGCACAGACTTCCACAAAACTGATGGTGAAATCTAGACCTGGGCCAGGCTTGTGCAAAGAGGTGAAGCTCATCCTTTAGGGAACAGTGTTAGCTTCACAGACACCTTTATTAGTTACATCTGAATCCATCACTACCACACTTGTGACCACAGGAACAGCACATGTACCTCTAAACCCTGCCTGGGAATCTGATGGTGGGAACAGGACTGATGAACTGCAGGCAGCATAGTTCAGCAGAACTGACTAAAGTTTAGGAAATGGCAGCCTGTTTCTCATTTCAGATGTCTGTGAGAAAAGGCAAAATCAGGACTATCACATTCAGCAGTGCACTGACTGATATTTTCATATGCTAAGTTTCAGTAACAAAACCACATCTCTAGTGGAAATATTGACACAAATATGAACAGTGGCACTAAATGCTTTTAGAAAAGCATTTTATTTCTGAGCTTAGGACTTACTGTTTCAAGCAGCCACAACTAGTAGTTCTCATAAGCAAATTAGGTCCAATTATCTGATGTCTAAATTAGAATCCTCTCCCTCCTCAGCTCCATTTGCAGCAATTTTTAGCACAAGAGCAATAACAGTTAAACACACTTACCTAATTATAGATAATGATCTTTATAAAGAGCTGCTAGAATATGCTAAGCATCTTAGCATAAACATACTCATTCATTCCTACAGGAAGATTATGGTAAAGCCTAGTGATCGTGGCAAATAGTACCCCTGTGGAAGCAACCTGCTCAGTGCAAGATACCATGTTAGTCAAATGACCTGCCTCCTCCCTTTCCTCCACCCCATCAGCTGCAGGTGTTCATTTCCAGCTCAGAAAGGTCTCTGCCCACCCCTCACATCAGCACTTTTGTGGAAAGCATCCTTTATTGCCTCTGATTTGTGACACTGTCTCTTACTGCTGCCATGAGACAGGCCAGCTTGAAGATTCATTTTGTCCCAGACCTCACAGTGCTCCTCACACTGTTAGATAAAAATAATGACCAAATTCTTCTGCCAGGGCAGATTAAAGTCATCACTTGTCACAAAAGGGCCAAGTTTCCTCAGTATGACTGGGACAGTCAACAAAATAAAATTCAAGTTCTGTCCAGTCCTCCTCCTGCCCTTCCTGACACATTGCATCCTAGGAGCTCAGGAGCAGATGCTGCTGGCTCCCAAAAGGGACTGTGCCACACTCTCCACCCCTCCCTGCTTGACAAGACCAGTTTCATCTCACAGAGGGAAGCTACTGGAAATACAAGCTCTCCTCCTGTGACCATGAACTCCCATTGGCATGTCTCTGACAAACACCAGTGCTGCTGAGAGAGAACTACCAGGAGCTGAAATGGCCCTTGCACAGCAGAAGCAGCTGCCAAGGCCCTGGGGTGATCCTTCAGCCAGTTTTGGAGGACCCAGATCCTAACATGCTGTCTGAAGCACACATAATTTTTTTATGTCTGAGGACCAGGTCTGCAAGCTCCGGGGAAGCAGCAGGCAGAGCAGCAAGAGCATTTCCTCCCTTGCTGCCAGCAAACCTGAAAAACCACAAACTGTGGGGCTGGGAGGGACTGTGGGAGCAACCTCTGCACTGCAGACTGCTCTGGCACCTGCACCTGACACAAGAGCCTCCTGAGAGAGGTTGTACTACCCAAAAAGTTTCCTCCAGAGTGGTCTGGGCTCTTGGAGCTTTGATAGCACTGGGCTCACTCCCCTGAGATTTTATTCCTGCTTTGTATCCCTGTGAAATAATAGGAGAGGAAGCCTAGCGCAGACCCTGGTCTGCAGTTCTGTGTTCCTGCCCATCAAATTGCCAGCAGCCACCTCACCATTTTAGGCAATGGCAGTGGCCTGCTGCAGCAAATTAGGCTATCCTGGTCAGAACAGAAACAGCAATTCCTTCACAGAATATTGTGAGAAGCATCATACGGGACACGTAAAAGATGTGTTGCCATCACTTGTTGAGGGTCTGATCTCTTGATCTGTCAGGGGAAACACATGAGGGAAGCACCTTTGCTGCTGTCAGGAACAAATGAAGAGGCAACAATAATAAAAATCAGAAAATGGCCCCATTAAGGCATCAGCCGTTTGATGCTGCTAAATTACAAGGTCTAGTCAGAGAACAGCATGGTACTGAAACAAAACTGCTTTGAGAGGCCAAACCCATGCTTGGGAAAAGCAGTAAAGATGAGCTGGTTACAAAAGGAGTACATCTGGTGAAGGACCTGCTTTTACATGTGGTATACTATCTGTGTGAATATCAGCACATCTGATGCCAGCACCTATGACAAGTTACTGTGCAAAACCTTTCGTAACCCAGAGGTGAGGTTGCAAGACTGCTAAGAACACCATCCCAAACCTCAGTACTCTGGGCCAACTCATCTCAAGGCTGCTGCTTGCAGCCTACAGCCAGACCCTCCCCATGTCCCTGCACTAAACTGCCATAAAAAAATGGTTTTGGGAAAGTCACATACTAATAGCGTGCAGAGCAGATGAGTATGTGGCTGGTGTGTTGGGTTCTGAAGACTTCCTGCCTCTTACCCAGGAAGGGCAGGGTCTGCAGGTGTCATCTGAGGTGAAAAATAAAGTGTGACTTATTCCTAGTTACTGTTTTGGCTTTCAAGGTCTGTGTTAATGAAAGAAACTGAACTGTATTTATATGGAAATACAAATGTCTAGAGAACACATGTGATAGTAGAAAAAAGAAGGACCATATGATTTTGGGCAGGCAGAGTGCAATTCCACCTGCATGCACACAAAACTCCAGTCTTTGCAGTGACAGAAAAATGGACTGGCCTGTTTCCTGCACCTGAAGATGTGTCTGCAGTGCCTTTGCATGACTGACCAGAAAGCAGAGACGCCAGGGTTGAGAGATTTTGCACCTCAGCCATCAGCATCATCACAGGAGCTCTGTGAGAATCCCCCAAGAAGGGCCTCAGCTGGGTGGATTTAACTGAGAAGAAAACAGGCATTTCCTGCTGGTATGAGCACAGCACTGATTCTCTCCTGCACAGAAATCTATTTGTTCCATTTTACATTTAAGAAACAAAGAAACAGAAAAGGGCTGGTTCCCCTAACCTGGAGTCAGGCCTAGGACCCATCTGAACTGGTGAAGAGCTTGCACCATCTGCTCCCAGGATTCAAGGCTTTCTCTTCAAGGGAACACACCAGAAAAATCAATATTAATAGCATCAGCCAGGAGCTATTCGCCTTCAGTACCTGAAACTGCAGATTTTCTGCCAAATGAGCTCTGATAAGTGATCTGAAATACTCCATCAAATACAATCTTGAATAAGATGAACTCTTCCACAAAATACTGCTTCTGTATAACTAGGAAATGTGAAGGGCATGTTCTCTTCTGCATACACAGGCCTCTTGCTGCATAGGTCCAATAGGCATTAACAATCCTAGTGTTGATAACTACTTGCCATAGACCTAATCTGAAACAACAATTCTTGCAACTTCCCTGAACAGTTTCAAATTATTCATTACAAAGCTCA
Organism: Melospiza georgiana; assembly: GCF_028018845.1. NCBI lineage: Eukaryota > Metazoa > Chordata > Aves > Passeriformes > Passerellidae > Melospiza > Melospiza georgiana. The sequence goes on along the minus strand of NC_080431.1, from coordinate 55,949,106 downwards.
TTCATGACTTTCAGTTGCTAATCTTTTTTTCCCCCAGCTAATCCTATACTTTCCAGAAAAGATGGTGTGCCTAATTTGTGTTATTACTGCAAGAATTTATTAAAATGGAGGTTTAATGGGATCAAGGCACAGTGGGTCAGGTTCCTACCTCCAAGGCCAGAGCTCTAGACCTCAATAATGCCTGTTTTATTGTGCAAAATCTAAACTAGCAAGATGCTTTGCCAGCATTGGGAATGGGCATGAAGTGCTTTCTTTCTCTTATCCTGCCTTTTTCAAAAGAAAAGCAAACGCAGCATGTTCTTCTAACTAGCTCAAAGAATAAGGAAGTTGTTCCATAGTGGAACACATCAATGGGCATCATATTTCACCCAGGGACAGATGAGAATTTGGCTTTTTTTACAACACTGTCAGTGGAGAGCATTAAATCCTCTTATCTACTTCTAAGCATAGTTTTCCTCTGGTTCAGACAATTAGATTAAATGGACATAAAGGAGCAGAAGCCACAGTGATTTGCAGACTGATGATGATATCACATGCAATAGTTGAAACAAGAAGGTGGCCCTGGCTGTGTTGTACTTGCCTGTTATGATGCCCTCAGCCTCATTCCCTCAGGAATAATTCCCTGGCAATGACCTGCTCACCCAAGCTCTGGAGATTCCTCAGCCAGGGAGTAAGGAGCAAAATGACCATTTCCATTGCTACACCAAGTGGGAAAGATGGCAAGAGAGGAGAGGAGAGGAGAGGAGAGGAGAGGAGAGGAGAGGAGAGGAGAGGAGAGGAGAGGAGAGGAGAGGAGAGGAGAGGAGAGGAGAGGAGAGGAGAGGAGAGGAGAGGACAGGACAGGACAGGACAGGACAGGACAGGACAGGACAGGACAGGACAGGACAGGACAGGACAGGACAGGACAGGACAGGACAGGACAGGACAGGACAGGACAGGAGCTGGGGCAGCCCTTGAGAACACTTTAACTGGGACAGTTCATGTGTGGGCATTGTTTCTGTGATCAGAGCTCAAGCATGTTGAGAGACTACATGTGTTCCTCAAGTTCTCAATTTATTTCCTAATTGTCTTGATGTGTAAACCTTATGTATTACTTACATGTAAGATTTAGTTTTGTGCCTATGTGCAAAGCTTGTTTCCATTAAATGTTGCTACCCTCTGAGGTGCTGAGCTTCAGCCACTTTAATCCACTCAGGAGCTGAGCTGCAATTCACAATGAGCTGGAGGTGATGGTAACTGCATAAACCTCAGGAAGAGTGTGTTTTCTTTCCAGCACAAATCACTTCACTCCAAGCTAGGTCTTTGCCAGTCTCATTTACAGAGGTGAAAATATTTTGCCTCTTTGGAAATCTACAAACACAAACGCATGAGATAAGTGCTAAGTATTAGCTGAGGGATTGTAACACTTCAAAGAGACATTGCCACCATGATGGAATTTCCTTAGCAATGAGGAAAAGACATTGCTTAGACTAGAGGAAGAAAATATAATTCCCTCTTGTTCACTCACTGAAAGCATAATTGTAAATCAGCCTTGACCAGATGACATGAGAGGAAGAAATGCTGTTTCCAAAGTTGCTTAGAAATCAGTGTCTAGCACTGACTGGCCCAAACAGTTGTTTTCAAACTGGGGACAGTAAAATTACAGTCCCTGTCATGCACACCAGCAGTGACAGATAATGTAACTAAACAGCTTCTATTCTGCAAATTAAATGCAAAATTAAATGCAAGTGCTCTCAAAGGGATGGGTTTATATTCATTCAGTGAACAGCCACAGGCAAGTGATTACTGAGTGTGTACACTAGAAAAATTCCCTTTCTCTGCAAGCAGGTGGTTTCAGCTGTAGATCCTGTACTGCTACTAGGAGGTGCACATCCTGAGACCTGTGGTGTTCAGCACTTTTATGCCAATGGGAAGTCTAGCCAATTATAATCAATGTGCTTATCATTGTTTGAGTCTGTAAAACACACACACACACACACACACAAAAACCACGGGCTGGAGGAAATGACCAGCGAGCCATTATAATGATTAAGTAACCGAGCAACCTCTTGATAGGTTCCAAGTAATTTAGTTTTCCCTGGAGCCACACTGTTGAGTCCATAGAGAGAGCAGTGCCAGCAAGACAGTGAGGGTCTGGCAGGGAGGGAAGCCATCAGGCAGCTCTGCTCATGCATGCAGAGTTTCTGGAACATTCACCTCCTTAATCACTGAGCTATCCTCCTTATCCACTGAGCTCACTTTTTAAAGCTACAATTATGTTACACACTCCTGCCAAAAAAGCACCTGACACATGATGAAATTTTAAAGAATTCCATTTCCTCTCTGACTGCAGCACTTGTCCTGCCCCACATTATTTTTCTTGATAACTTCATAGAAAGGCATTCATTTCCTCTAAATAAAAATCTGAGGAGCAAGCACCTGGATGGCAGATTCCAAGTCTGCCAACTTTCTTCTTTTAGAATGCTGATTTTCAAGAAACAGGCCACTCTCTTCTGAGACAGAGAGGCTGACAGACTTCTTTATATTAAAACTACTTCTTAGTCCAGTCTGGGTAATTAAGAAACCAAGTCTTAAAGATGAATTGCAATTTAGCTAGGAGCAACCCTGCAGGAGAGGAGCATGGATATGAGCTTCCAGAAAAACCTGGCTTAGCATGTGGAAGTATCTACAGTGCAATGTTCCTCTGCCACAAACCCAGACAGGACCAGAGCCCAAGTAGCACTACTCCATATGCACAAAAATAACTGCACAGGACTCACATGCAGACCTCTTAGGCAACTTCAAATGCTAGGCAACTTCAAATGCCTCTCACCATGCCAAGAAATACCCAAAAGGCACAACCAAAAGGTTGGAAGGAAGGAAGGAAGGAAATGGGTATCAAAGCACTGGAGGGGCTCCCTGCTCAGTGAAATTGGTCCTTGGAAGCATCAGCTCCAGTATTCAAGTGCACCTTCAGGCGCCAGATACTTCTGCAACTCTGATCCTAAACGAATTTCTATTGCTGGGAAACGACATTTTCACAAGTGTTGTCCACATCTTCATCTCTAAAATAATCAGAAGCTAGTCACCCTTTTTTTGAGAGTCAAGTGTTTTACTTATAAATACCTCTTAACTTGCAGGAATATAGCAGCGTCCCTGTAACTTGCTTCACATTATATGGAACCATAGCAACGAGAGAGCAAAACCTTCTGGTTTTACCCACAGCCCATCAGTTAATGTTGCATAGGTAAACAGAGTTCAGAGGCAAATCAGTTTTAATCAAAGATGATGAGTGTCACTGTGTCATTTTTCTAAATGGGAGAGACGCAAACACCAAAATCCTAACCTAATGCAATTTTCCATGTTTTCCATGAAAGAAAACATATTTGGCTGTAAAAGTAGATCTGCTCTTTCAAAAAAAGATGTGAGTGGCATTTTTTGCAATCTTATGCTAGCCCACCCACCACCATCACCAAAGCCAAAGGCATGGGGAGACAGCAGCTGATTTCAGTAGCGCAAGGTTAAACCTGTGCTGCCTTCCTTTAAAGACCCAGACCCTGCCCTGAGGGTCCTCTATGTGCAAAGGCTAGGAAAAATCAGGGTCCAAATAGCAGAACTTCAAGCAGGAAGGAAGTAGGTGAAAAAGAGACTGCAGTGAGTTTTGATGAAAGGGGAACTATCAATATGAGGAGAAGCTACTAATAGAAATACTCAGGGAGCAGCCCTGGGTCTGTCGTCTTTAATGTTTTTGCAAGTGACCTCAATATGCAAAGCAAGTGTGCTGCTGGTATTTGCTCATAGCATAAAGGAGACAGGCCCCATTTTTCTAGGAGAGGCTTGCAAAGCCAAGAACTGGAGGAGAAGGTGACAGGAAACACCAAAATGGGATGAAATTCAAAGCTACTCAACACAAGATCATATATCTGTGGAGTAACAGTGAGAACTGCCACCCTGAGCTGAGAGCTCATTAACTGGAGATGACTGAGGAGAAGCAGAGAGCATTAGTTAATTATAGGATGACTTAAGCTACCAGGTGATGCAACTATGAGAAAAAGCAAATGTGATCCTAGGATATGTCAGCCAAGATATTTCCAGAGAAGGCAGGTAGTGGTTGTCAGGACATAAAGCAGTGGTGCAACAAGGAATGGTAATAACATTAAAATGGCTGTACTAGTTCAGGCCAAAGCTTCTCCTAGCCCATTACCCTTTCTTCCACTGTGGCCAGAGTAAGAACAGGAAGAATAAGAATAGGACAAGCACATCTAAGACTTCCTTCTGATACTCTCACAGCCTTGAAACATTTTCAGCTGAGGGGATTTCCTTCGTTAATTGTCGTTTGACTGTTAAGCAACCCACAATGGATTTTTCTTCTAAATTACTTTCTATCTACTCATGAGCAAGTGTAAATTTCTTGAATCCACTTTGTCCTTCTGCAAGGACTTCCTTACATTTACTTATCATATGAATAATCACTCCCTTTTTTAATGTTTTGAGCCCATTTTCAAGTAACTTCATAATGTTTCCCCTAATTCTTCTTCAGGATGTCACACAGAGTAGCCAATCTCCATCAACCTTTTCCCAAATTTTGTAGTCTTCTGTCACAAGTTCCCAAGAGACCTCTGTTTCAGACCAAACAAGTCCCATATATTCAGTCACTTTGTACTCCTGGTCATTCCTGCTGCCCTGCTTTCATTATAAATAGACCCTTTCTAAGCTAAGGAAAGCAGGATAGCTTTCAAGGTTGGTTAAGTCACACATTATGTCATGAAGATGTGTCCTCCTTCTGCTCCTAATAGTTCCTATATTTGATGTGGATGGGAATTTTTATTTTGCTTTCTGATGGGTAAAAATCTAGTGTTTGTATGTCTAATCCAGTCATCCATGCCCAATAAATATTATCTTCACCTTGAAGAGGAACTGAAGTACAAAATCAAACTAAGACAATGAGTGACATGGAGTCCATTTTTTTAGTTGAATTTAAAGGAAAAGTTATGATTCTTCTCTGTACATAATTACTGGGGCTTTTCAGTAATTTTTAAGTCTATTGGGACTGTGCAGGGACAAAAATGTACATTTAGTTTGTGTGTAAATGAGGCTTAGACATAATCAGACTGTCGATTAGAACAAAGACCAGAGACTCTGAAACAACCTTTCAACAGAAAAGAGGGTAAGAAACTAAATTAGTTTCAGGATGGGCCAGAGTCAGTTTGTGAAATGTTGGTTACCTGAGGTACTGGGAGATTCATAACACAGGAAGGCCCCACCTAGGTATGCATTCAATAACAAATAAGGTGCTTCCCACCAGCTCCCTCCCTCTGTGGCTCTATTTAGGCCTTCCCAAGGGCGATGCTGCTTGCTTTCCTTTTAGGACAGAGTACAATTCTTTGCACACAGGCACCCAGAGATCTACCAAAAGCATTCACAGAGAAGTAAAGGCAGAGAAAGCAAGAAAGGCTGTAAAAGGTTGCAAGCCATTACAAGATGAAGAAATATTGAGCAGATAGATGGGAGTAAGAAACCCACATGAATTCTGCTGCAGAGGAATGTGGTGGGAGGAGGAGCAGGCTACATAATCCCTAACCATTTAAATAATTCTATACTTATTAAATAGTTAAATCATTTAAGCAATTATTTATGGATTGACCAATCCCCTCATTTATTGTTCTTTGTGTAGACAATCTTGGAGTAACCATTACTGCAAATACTGGAGCTTATAACAGGCCAGATAACAGAAGCGTGTAACTAGGCACCAGATAGGCAAAAAAAAAAGAACTGATTTGGTTTGGAATAAGAGGCTTTTTGGTAGTTTTTTTGGCTTTTTTTTTTCACCAGTCTCAGCATTTACAAAACGTCTGACTACCACCACACTAAAGAGAAGAGGGGGGAAAAAAAAGAAGACAGAGCTGCCAGAAGTCTTCAGGATCACTGTCTCACTTATCACTGGATTTATAACTAAAACACTAGAAGATACATGCTGGAAAGCTAACTAGCCAAAGGTATTATTCTATATGCTGGCATAACACAGACACATTTCAGAGAAGCATAAAGCAACTTTAAGGCATTTCTCTTGGGAAGTCAGAAAACTGGGAGGACCATTTCCATATGCTCAAAGAGGCCCTGTCTCACAGGCAGAGAAAGTAAAAGTCTTCTTTACTAAATTGCCAGTAGAGGTGACAGCCCTAATTCAAAAGACTAAGACTGGTGCAGTGAAACACTCTTTACCACAGCTGCCAGGCTCTTTAATGTTGATTGTAATGCTGTGTGCCAAAGTCACCCAGGCAAAACCTACCGTCCAGAAGGACAAAGATTAGAAGGTGACTACAGGTAGAGCTTGTTAAATAATCTTACAACATGAAAATACGAAATATGAAAAAAAAAAATCATGTCAATTTTCTATTAGGTGCATGGAAAAATGCGTGTTAAGGTTGTTTAAAATTCTTTTTCCTTTGGCGTATGCAGGTAATGCACAAATCATTATTTTCTCAACAAAAATATACTTTTCCCATCACAGAAGCACACAAAGGTGGGTCTGATAATCACTCTGTAATTTTTCTTTCAAGGCTGATGAGGGGTGTATCACAAAGGCAGCTGCAGAGTTGCAGAGGCAAAGATTCCCACCACCCACCTATAAACACCTCCCAAATGCACAGGCATGGAGATCAGCAGAGCACAATGCAACCTCTCTAAAACACAGTCCAATAAATTAAAATGCTTGAAATCTTGTTTGGAAAAAAACAAAGAACAACAACAACAACAAAAAAAAACCTTCACAATTTCTGTTCTATTCCCCCGGGGTTGTGTCATCTCATCATCAAGAATAACAATAAAATCAATTCATTACATTCCATTGAAGGCAGTCTCAGGAGAGAGATCAAAGAATAAGAGGAAATGAAAGCTGACCAACTTTATCACCTTTGGAGTCAGTCCCAAAGATCTCAAATTAATTTAGATTGGTGGGGCAGTGCATAAAAGCTGGCAAGTTCCTCTGCCAGTGCACAGCCTCTATACAAACCACTGAAGTGCTGTTATCTCTGGGGCATTTCAGTAAGCCAAACGTTTTTGTGAGTACTAAGTACTTTTTCCTTTGGCCATTTCAAGTTTATTATCATACACGGGAGGAATATTTTCATGTTTTCCTCTCGAATCCTGCAGGGAGCCATCTGTCTCTCCTGAAAGACCCAGCTGTGACATTTCTGCATGAAAACTCTTCCCCCATGGGAGGCTGCCGGCCGTCAGCCCTTTCTGCTCCCAGCAGCATCCCTGACATGCCAGCCACCCTGGAGCACCATCCCAAGCAGACAGCAGTGCCCACAGGAGCTGGGAGCTGCCTGCAGCAAACCTGTCTCTCTGCTCAAGAGAGCAATGCAATTCTCCAAAGCTGCAAGTCACAGGGAACTTGCCAAGGTTGCTGCAGCACAGAAACTCTCTGGAAAGGGGCTGTGACCAGAGGGGGCTGCTCACATGGTGAGCGTGGATCCCCCCTCCACTGACTGCAGTGGGCAGCACAAAACCTGGCTCCAGCCTCTGTTCTCTCATCCACAACAGGTCCCGGACATTCCTCACCCGGCCATTTATTTTTGTCTCTTTCCTATGAATTTGATCTCAGATGCTTGAGAGCAGCTTTCTGAGCACTAGTTTTCCCTCTGGAGTTTCCTTGCCATGCCTTATTGTATTTCATTTTCAAACCAGATCACTATTTCCTTTTCAGCCTTTGTTTTAACACCCAGGCCCTAGACAACCAGACATGAGACTGGCTCTGTGCAACTTCTGTCTTATCTCAGGCCAAATTTCACAGCATCTGTGGCACCACATGCCAGAGAGAGAGACATTCTGATAGACACCTTCCCTTCCCTTCCCTTCCGTCACTTCCTTGGCAAATAGCTGTCTCTTGGAAACACCCAGTTAGTCAGTGGATCCCATTAGCCCCAGTGATTCAAAGCTGTGTAATCTGCAGCTGCAGACAGGCACTGCCTTTTTCCTTTCCACTGTGTGCAACTCACCAAATGGCATGAAGTTATTTAGCTTCTCTGCCCTGATTTCTTAGCAGCCAGCAATGTGGAGCCTGAGACTACAAGGCTGCAGCATCTCCTTCGAAAAGGGATGTGCTTGATGCCTTAACACCTCCTGTGTGAGCTGTAGAATGCTTTGAACTGTGTGGTTTAGAGAGGCCTCCAGGTACCTAGGCACTCCTCACTGTGTGATCAAGCCCCACCACTGAAACCAGAGCCCTGTGAAAGAACTCTCTTTTCAGCTACTCACCGAAAATAAAAAAAAAGAATTTTAAAAAAAAGAATTCCTTCATTCAGCCTCAGTTCTACATTCAGTAGGAGGGAAAATCTCACTAAAAAATTGTATTTTATGGAATAGTTCCTAATCTTCCAATTTTACTTCTTAACTTACCACCTGAGGACTCCCACAAGGGAGTCCCACAGTACAAAGTTTACTATATCCTACTATATAGGCCAATTTTGAAAGCTCAGTCATGAAAGAAAGCTGCTCTAAAGAGCTAAGAAAAGATGAATTTACTGCCATCAGAGATCTATACTCTTCATAACTAGTTTGAAAACCAACACTTCCTTTTGCTAGTGCCCCACTGGAGAGCAGCTAATATTTCTGGAGGTTCTCCTTGCCTGTCACTCAGCATGGTGGAAATAGATCATGAATAAGCTTCAGCATGAACTGTGTGCTCCAAAAAGTGAAACTCTGTCTTAAGTCTATCTATTCATCCAATCCACAAGCATTCAAACTTGTATGCAAATTAAAAATAAAATTAAATATGGAATATTTTTTTAACTGTCTGATCAGCTGTTCCTGGACTTGAATGCGAGGAGTCATTTGTCCCAGTGTAGCTGCTGATGGATAGATCCACATGATCAAAACCACTTTCAAAAGCAAAGTGTAGTCAGGCTGCTGGCAAGCTTAGAGGATAGAAGGAAAGAGAGACAGAAGGACTTTTGAGCTGCTTTTCCTGGTGGTCAGTTCAGCTGAGTGTCAAAGAACAGCAATAGTCTAAAGCAGAGATGCTGTCACAGGCGCATGCCAGCCTTGCCTGTAAATAAATAAAAGGCATCATTTTCCTCTGCTATGAACCTGGCACTTTTCACCAACACTAAATTGATTTAAAACCTTCCAGAGGAAAAGCCTCAATGTTAATTTCTCTGGCTAGCCTTAGATTCTTGGCCCTACTTTCATTTTCCATAACATCCAGTTTATTTTTTTTTGACGTTTGTTATCCTTCAAAAATGCTATTGTAATTAGATCATGACACTCTACAACTATCTCCAAACTTAAATATTCCCTTTCATTTAAGAGACTTTATGTGTAAATTTCATGAGGTTTTGAACAATGTTATCTTGAAAGTACACTGTGTTCAGAGCCAAGGTGAAAGGAAAATAAACTCACAGAAAATAAAAACCAATTCAAACTTCTACCCCAAAACTCAAATTAAACTCTTTTGATCCTCCAGAATAACTTACTTGATTTTATTTATTTTCTCATTCTTCTTTGCTTCCTCTGTTCAGACTGGGAGGGAAACACTGAAATATTGCATGAAAAAACCTCCTTTTTACTGTATTTTCAGCTCAGAAAGGACTGGAAAAATAAAGAGAAAGCAGTGTGGCCTGAAAGTAATCTCTGTCCATTCACCTCAGGAAAGTTGTCTGACCAAGGGCTGTTATGTAACAAATTATCTGAAATATGGATCTGTCTGTTTCAAACTGGTGTGATTCCACAGACTCAACCTAAGGTCACTGGTCCTGCCAAACTCATTGCTCCCCAAATTACTTTGAGTTCAGCCTCACATAGCTCACCATCAAGCAGTTCTCTCTTCTCTTTTTTCCAGAGTGGCTGTGGCTTAAACAAGAAGACTGTTTTCTTTACCCAGTGAAACTCATCTGCTGAGGAAACCTCTCCAAAAAGCAAGCAAACTAAATAGCAGTTGGCTTTTAAACATGAAAATTTCATGCTCAGCCCTTGCTTGTCCCCCAGTGCATGTGACTGCTTCAGAGTTTGGCTGGAATCTCCTTCTGGCTGCTGGCTACCAGCCTTGAGGGTCCCTTTCCTCACAAGCACCCAGGGATTCATCCATACATTCCCCCCCAAGTTTATGTATGGGCCAGAAGCAGGTGCAGGCCTTGACTCGGCAAAACTTCATGACCAATTGCATAAACACACCTTCAAAATGCTGAGTACAAGAGCAAATGAATGCCAGGGGAGGAATCTCTGAGCTGCTCTCAAGCAAGCCCAAGGAAAGAAGAAGTAGGGGGGAAAAAATGCAAGAAAAACTATTAGAACCAGATCAAATAAAGTTCACACTGCCTTCGTATACTAATGGCACAAAATTTCTGCAAACCAGTGACCACCAAAGCAGGGAAGTGTTTTACAGAGATCCCAAACATCAAGAAACCGAGTCCCAGAGGTGGTTCCTTTTACCATAAGTCACATTATGGGGTCCAACCACAACCACCCACAGACTATTTGACCTACCTGATCCTGCTGCTACACAATAGCCCACTGAGCTGGATATCACTCAGATTTTATGTTCATGCTGTGGCAATATAATCTCCACCTAATCTGCTCAAAGTGGCATCTAAATCATGCTTGCCTTTTTGGCTTGATTTCCTTGGAGTTTCAGACCACACTCAGGCTTCCAACTCTCCCATCCCCATCTCAACCACCCCCATCTAATAACAAAGCATCAAAAGTCAGCATTTCTAGACGCTAAAAGGACACCAGCCATGTTTCTTAACATGCTGAGGAGAGAAGAGACTCTTTTTACCATTGATGCACTCAACATTAAGGAGCCCAATCCGAGCTCCTGGGACTTGTAAAGCTGCAGAGGGTTTAAGGCACTTGGCTTTGGATCAATTGCTAGACATCTATTAATTTGGTGATATTTTTCATGTTGATTGGTAGATTTCAAAGCAGATGGAAGTAAAGCACCTTTTTGGCACATTTTGTAGGTGAACAGCAGATTTCTTGGTCCTGCCTGTGAATTTGTCCCTCCCATTCCAAAGCCGACTGCCTTTAACATGCAGTCACTGGGGCTCCTTGTCCAAACCATCAGCTCTTCCTCCGAAGCTGCTTCTTCTGCCTGCTTCTGCATTCCCCCAGTCCAACAGGCATGTTCTGGAGAGTAGCCCTGCAATGGGGAGTTAATGAAAGCCCTGGAGGGCTCACAGGATCCACATGAATGCACCCAGTCTCCCCACAGTGAAACACCTACAGAGTCCCAGTGCTCCATACAGTGACCTCCAGCAGCTCTCACACAACACCCTTGTTTTTAGACACGATACCTAGTGCTTATGCTCATGCTTCTTAAACATGTGGGAAATGTAGATTCAGCCTGTACTTAATGTAAAACATCTCAGACTATTTAAAAAAAAAATCCTCAAGAATGTCATCTAATCATTAAGAAAACTACTTGAGGCAATTTTGGGGTCCTTTTCTTGGAGATTTGTGTTGTCCCACAAGGCCAGCTGGCTTCAGAAATGAAGGATCAATTCAGGATCTTTAGGATAAAGCTGTAACTGAAATCCACAGACATTTTTTTCTGAAGGGCCAAAAGCAGTGACCATCAAAAGGCTCTTCTGATGGTCTCCCCTTTAAAATCTCCTTTTCTCAATCCAGTCTAGTCTCTAGAAGCAAACACATGGAAATATCATTAATACCCTTTTATGCCAAACAGGTTTGTTTCCTTCCTCTGCTGATATTCAGTACAACTCACGGCATAAATTCACCACTGGAAGGAAGGCTGTAAATGAGCAGGAGTTCCAGAGGTTTCAGCTCCTGTCACCATTTAGGGCACTGAAATAATCCTTAAAACATGGTTCTACATCTCTCAGTTTGAGGGTCCATTAGAGGGAATCTGATCTCCTCTTGTACTTCTCCTCTTCTGAAAAAAGACTGGGAGGAAATTCATCCAGGCTTAATTCCCCCAGTATAAACTTGCTGACATTTTGGGTGTTCTAGGAGCAGATCAGAGGGACCGGCTGTACACTTTGTACAAGTTAACTGAAGTGCAATTCAGGTTTAAAAAAATGTGTGAAAACAATAGAAGTGCAAAGTTCCTGGGAATGAAACTGACCTCTTTCTTCTGCTGTTGAGGGAATTAAAGGGGATGCTCTTTCCAATTAACGACGGTAGTACAGTCAGCGTGTCCCAGGGTCAAAATGCTCCTCCAGTTTCCGCAAGTACAAGATGGAAAGAATTTCATGAGGCATTATCAGAAAGAATTCACAGTGAGATAAACACTTACTTCTTCCATTTGTTTTCATTCAGGCTTGACTTGTCACTAGTAATTATGACAGAGGATGTGATAAATGTCCGTCCAACATTTGTAAGAACAATATACTTTACCTAAACATGAGAACACACAGGAAAAAAAAGACCAATCACAAGCTAATTACTTCTTTCACTAATTGTTACTGCTCTGAGTCACTGTTTCTACACATTGCCTCACTTTTTTTTTCCTTCAGGAGTGAAGCAAAGGGACATTTCAATCTTGCAATGTTTCTTACCTTGAATCTTTTTCTTTTAATGTTATTTATTTTATTTCTCCTTGACAAAAGTTTGTTGATGTTCCAAAACCTACACTTGAATTTCCCAGCCTTCATAAATCTATTTAATAGCTAAGAAGGGGTAAAACACCAAAATGGTGTGTTTTCTTTCACCAAAAATGTCCCTCCTGTGGAGATACACATTTTTCATGGAGCTGGAAGGAGCCTGAATGACAATTTAGACCTTTAATTTAGATGCTGTACTCCTCTTTCACCTGCTACTTTTCCAGGGGGTGGAAGAGCTCTTTTGACACAGAGATAATACCTGTTCTGCTTTGCTTTCTTACCTTAGAAATGGGTAAAACATCTCAAGCAGGCCACCTCCCTACCATTCCTGAAGGAAAAAATAAATATGATAGTTTCAAAGTCTTGACACTTCCTGCTGCCAGGAGAATAAAAATCACACCAACAGCCCTGGAGAGCAGGTGCCATAGGTAGGTGGTGAGGAAAGTGACACAGGCTCTGTTGGAAGACTACAACTGATGAACCAGATACATTTAGAAAAGTTGACATTTCACTGAGTTGAACACTTCCATCATGAACTGTTGTGGTTCTTTCATCAAAATGTCTGTGAAAATAGCAAAACTGAACGAACATTTTGGAGTCTTGTAATTACCAAGGGAGTTTTACAGATGCAGATACTTGTGCTGCTTCTGAGCACATTCTGTAGAGCCACGTGGGCTCTCAAACCCACCATCACACTGTGCAGAAATGGATCCATGTATCATGCTGGACATCTTCGGGGCTTTGTGCTGCTAAGCATAGCTTCTACTCATCTTATTATTTAATCTTAAATGACTTAAGATTCTGCAAATAACTGTGTAACTCCTATGGTACTGAGTGCTCTTCCATTCTCTTTGGCTTCCTAAAAAGTGCAGGATTCTCAGTGCTTTACAGCAGATTCTCAGCAACCTGCTGGATTTACCCCTTGATAAAAATGTACTATTTCTTAAGTAGGAAACTCAGGTCTGTCATTTACTTAACATTTGAGAATGTGAGAAGTCCAAAAACTCTGGGGAAATGAAGAAAAAACCCCACCAACTACCAACAAATGAGCAGGGGCAAAATAAACAAATTGCTCTTTAGAAGCTGCACAGTCTAACAGTTACACAGCAATTTGGAGTTATTGTCAACAACCCTATCGCCTTGGAGACTGGCTGACGCTGAAGAGAAATATTAGATGGGAAATTAAGGTTAACAAAGGGTTTCCTACTGTTGTTCCTAGTAATATAAGCACTTTACACATCAGTTCTAATTCTATTGAAATGGGAAAAAGGAAATGGGAGAAGAAAATTTAAACACGGACCACCCATTAAAATTGGAGGTACCCTGTCCTCAATAAACTCACTTTCCCACCAGAACTGCTGCAGCCTTACTTCACCTTGGCTGACTTGTTTGGAGACAGATTTTTATTGTAATTGCTTTAAAGTTCGTGATTTTGCCATTAAGCCAAGTTCAGTAGCTGTTTTTCAGCGAGATCTTGCTTCTGTTCAGGTAGAGACATGACATGGCAATGCCCTCAAAGACAGGACAAATTGTTTATCCAGAAGCTAAATGCTGAGAGGCAACGTGTGAGCCTGACAAGCAGGGCCCTTGATGCAGTGCTGTCTCAGCACTGCTCACCCCCGTGCACACCAAATGTTCCAGCTGAATATGAACTCAAGGCTCTTGATAGCAGCTGTGTTGTGCTTTGCTTTCCAGCAAGACTCTGACGTGAATCAAGTGAAAGACAAAAATTCCCAATTCTCTTACATAGATGCATCAGCAGTAATGAAAATATTTCAAGAGGTCTAGAAATTCATTTCCAGTCAAAAGCTGCCTTTTCTGCTCTTTTCCCCAAGTACTGTAATGCTGCCATCTTGCACTGAGAAACCCTCAGGTGTGCATAGATCAAACTGCCAAATCCACATTAATGTGAGTGGTTATGGTTCCCACATGCTTGGGAAAAAGAAGTTGGTCACACTGAAGTAGAAGCAGCACAGTATGGCTGCTTAGGGCATCTTTCATCAGGACCCTGAGAAGGAGCAAACATTTCCCATGTCAGGATCCTGTCCGAAGAGAAAAGCCTCTCACCCTTCTCATTCACAAAGTGAGGAACATACCCAGACTTGGACACTGGAGTCCACTGATTACATTTTTCCCTTTTCACACAGTCCCAGCCTCTCCTTCTCTTCAGCCACAGAGCTGACTCTAGCTGTCTTCCCATGCACCTCCCACTTTGCCAAACTTACACTGAATTTCCTTCATCCACTTACACTGAATTTCTCAGCCTCCATGCCACTGTTTCTCTCTCCTCTTGCCACCATGACCTGCTGAGCTCCATGTAAACCTCCCCACATTTGATAAGACAGCTTTCTCCTCCATACCACTGTGGCATCAGGAAAATCTCACGTACAGGAGAGCTGCCGTCCATTCTATTCTCACTTCCAGCAGCTGTCCAGGGCAGTTCAAGACACTGTCACAGGAGATGCTTTCCAGCCCACCACAAATACAGATGCTTTGGAGGGATGGAGTCTGCACATGAGGACATTGCCAGGGCTGGAAGTTGACCAGTGAGGAAGGTGTCTTCAGGAGATTTGAATTTTAAAAAGACCTGCAAGTTTTTACCGGGCAAATTTGTGCAAAATGCATATTTCTCATTATTTGTAACTTGAATAAGCTTTGAGAGATCTTCAGAGAGATGGAAAAGAGCCATATTTTATTTAAAAGTAACAATTTCCTACAGTATTTTGAATCTCTCCTACAAAGCAGAGGGAAGAATGCAAATGAGACCATTAAAAAAATCATTAGAGTGATAGTAAATTTTAATTTGTTTTTAATTCTACCTTGAACTCTTCTTTGGGGAAAAAAAAACCTTTCTGGCCTCATTCTCTTGTTACACTTGCCTTGTGGCAGCACACTGCATTGAAAATTTCAGCCTGCCTGGTTGAGCCTTGAGAACATGAGTAATAATTAAAAACATAATATTGAGCTGCCAGATATCACAAGATTTTAATGATAACCAAAGCCACCAGTTCCACCTATAATCACATCTTTAAAAGAACAGCAATGAACCAGCCACTTCTAACTTCTTTATGTTCATTATTACTGTGCTTTTCTTTTTTTCCCACCTGCCACTCATGTCCAGCTCCTCCCATCCCAGCCTGAGTATAAAGTGAAAAGAGCAGTCACAGCCTGAGGGCTACGATTGTTTACTAGGACATGTACAGGGAAGATTTCACTACATCTGGCCATTTAATGCTACAGCACATTATACAGTAACATCATAACATTTTCAAGCAGCTGTGTAATGCTCTATTCTTTCTGAATCAGTCAAGAGTTTCATTATCTAAATCCATGTGAGAACACAGGAAGCTGTGTTTCCCCAACTCCTGAAATATCTGCCTCAGGAAGGAAGGTATATTGTCTTTTTGATGCCCCTGTTTTGCTTGTGAGGTGGTTCTGTGTGCCTGTTTTGCAACAGCACTATGAAAGCAAACTAATTCAAATCTTCTATGGAAATGCTATGTTTGCTAGACACAGTTTGCATCCTTTTAACTCAAGGGTGACTAGATCTTGAGCATATCTCTAACGTTATCAAAATCTCTATGATCTGAGGAGCTCCAAAGTATGATTGTTGCAGTGTGAGCTGCAGTAGGAAATTAAAAATATGAAAATGATACCACTGCATTTCAATCACCCCATGTTTTTGTTTTAAGAAAGGGAAATATACTTCCTGAAAATCTTTGGCTAAGCCTAGGACCAAAAAAAAAAAAAAAAAAACCCAACAAAAAACAAGCAAACAAAAAAAAAAAAGCAACCCCAGTTTAATCCTTCCTTTTAGTGTGTGAAAAATAATATCTGTGGCAAGGGATGATTTTTATGACCTCTAAAGGCATGAAAGCAGAGCTGAAATAATAATGATTATTTAGACTTCCATCTTCCTTACTCTTTGGCTACACAAATCCTACTCCAGGCACCAGGATTTTGGTCTAACTAGTAAAAACTAAAGATACAGAGATTCAGCACAATTAGGAAAGCAATACTAAGCAAGTGCAAGTTGCTGACACGATAAATCTCAATTCACAAGCGTAAATCATCATATTTCCGTGAAGTTCAATTTCTTGGACTTAAAAGGAGGCTGGCTTTATAAGGCTTCAAAATAGCTTTTGGAAATTATGCTGTTTTTTCTACTCTCTGCTCTTCCTTCCCTACCAAGAAGAGACACAGTTCACAGAAGCACTTACACGTACGTGTACAACGAGACACCAAGTCCCACTAGAGTCAGCTGGGAACTGAATTTGAATTTACACCACCCTAAGCTACCCCTTTGACTGGGCTCAGACCTGGGAAAAGCATTGACAGCTGGGCAAGGGAGAGGATTGTCCTGCTCTGCTCTGCACTGCACTGGGGCGGCCTCACCTCAAGTGCTGGGGGCAGTTTTGGGCGCCACAATTTAAGAAAGATATTAAACTGTCAGAGAGAGTCCAAAGGAAGGCTACAAGGATGGTGAAGGTCCTTGAGAGGAAGCCATATGAGGACCAGCTGAGGTCACTTGGTGCGTTCAGCCAGGAGAAAAGGAGACTGAGGGGAGAGCTCATCCCAGTCTGCAGCTTCCTTGTGAGGGGAAGAGGAGGGGCAGGCACCGATCTCCACCCTCACAACCAGTGACAGGGCCCGAGGGAGTGGCCTGAAGTTGTGCCAGGGGAGGTTTAGGTTCAGTATCAGGAAAAGGTTCTTCACCCCCAGGGTAGCTCGGGCACTGGAACAGCTCCCCAGGGAAGTGGTCACAGCACCAGCCCGACAGAGTTCAAGAGTGTTTGGACAATTCTGTCAGGCATGTGGGGTGCTTCTTGGGGATGGTGCTGTGTAGGGCCAGGAGTTGGATTTGATGGTCCTTGTGCATCCTTTCCAACCCAGAGTATTCTGTGATACAATTAATTACCATGAGCACAGGCAGAAACAAGTGAACTTTGGGAGAGTTGTCAGCAACTCTCCTTCTGAGCATCTTTTTGTTCACTAGGGAGTAGCAAGGAGGACAGAAAAGTGACCAAGGAGCCATGCAAAGCAGACAACTCAGTCCACCAAGGAGACATCTCCCATGACAAAAGGGATGTGGCCAGAAAAAGTCAATAGGCAGGAGGAATCCTTATAGCAGGAAAAGGAGCCCTGGGGATCCGGAGCCCTGCTGCAGCCTGTGGTGCAGATTGGTTCTTGTTCCTGTGGTAAGAACACAAGAGAGCTGCAAGCAACAGCTTAGCCAAGTGCTCACCAGTAATTCAGGAAATTTTATACTCACCACATCTACTGTTCTCATATTTACTGGTGTGGGAGAGCTGGCATGTTCTAGCAAAGCTAGTGGAAAGGGAAAATGCTTGAAAAAGGTGAAAAGTGGAGTTTTCTTCTTGGGCTCATAAATAAATGTTTTTAGAAAGGCAAGATTTTACTTAAGTTTATAGGATAACTTCTCCCCCTACTACTCATTAGACTGGATAAACATTTCACAGCAACAAAATTAAGTCTAGAAACTGCCCCAGTGGTCTCTGGTAGTCCATATCACTTGTTATTATTTCTCTCTCAACTTAAAAAGACAACTTGATTTTTTTAAAAAGTTCACATATCCATCTTTATACACAGTCAGCATTGGTCTACTGGTATGAAATAGGGAACAAAAACCCTGAAATGTTAAATATAGTGCTTTTGACCCATGTATATGATCAACACAGAAATCCCCAGGAACAATCTATGGTAAGAAATGAAGAACAAAAACACACAAAAAGCTCCTGAATAGGACAGAACAGTTGTTCAGGATTTCTTAATGTATTCTCCCATGGATATATTTGTACTTTATAATTCAGTTTCTCTGCTGTCTAATTATCTACAGACAATTTAGTCTTGGGTGGATTATAATAGCTTCTGCTTCAGTTCAGCCAAGACAGAATCATAGATGGTTGGTACAAAGCCAGCAGCAAAGGAGTAGAAGATTGCTGAGCTATTTTCAGGGACACTTCTTTTTCTAACCTTCCTACAGTGTGTCCAAACATAAAGTAATCCTACCTTTTTATGTTCAGCACATATCCAGGTCTGAGATGGAAGTTTTTACTTTCCTCCTTAATTCAAACATCATTGAGATGTCAATAATTACCAGCTCACCACTCATGCAGGGTCCACATATAGCTGCCTTCCCACTCTCTGTCCTCCTAATACCACTGGTTCTGTCCAAGATCAGATGCTACAGACAATGCTTTCTACTGACCAAGTTATCTTACGTACAATTAAGCACAAGAGCTTGGCTTTCACTACTTTGCTTCAGCCTCTTTACTTAGGAGGACTGGAACTTGGGGGAAAATTCTCTTTAAGTGCTCTTGAAAATGACCAGTCTACACTCCACAGTTCAACCAGTGTGATACTGCTTGTGCCTGGGAATATACTGAAAGAGGAATAAACTGAATGCTAGTAGACCTCCATTATTACAGTGCATTAATACCACAGACTTTAACTTCTCTGTAATTCTTACATGCAGCTTCCTGTAATGTTATAAAGTCCCTATTGTCTTGAACAGAACAGAGACTGGTACTTTCCTCCTTTTTATACCATACTTGACATTTATAATACCATCAAAAGCTTTGAGGTTTTCTGACAGAAGCTCTCAAAGCCTTGCTTCCTGTTCTGATCTACAGGCACATATAAAATTCACAGCAGAGCAATATGTGTACCAGCAAGCTCTCCATTTCAAAAGTGTTCCTGTGCTTTAGGGTTGTATTTTTTTCACTTTGCCTCTCCCAATACTGCACTGTTGGCTGACACTCTGAAAATCAGCATCAAGGTGGTCTTAAGCTCCTCTTTGGGCAAAGGTAAACTTTCAAAGTATTATCAGCCAGACATCAACTCACACTTCAAAGAAGATTTTTGGAGGCCCTGTATAACCTTTCCATTGCCTGGTTTGCTTTTTCAATCACCTCTTCACCAGAGCTAAAATCTGCTTTAGGGTGTTGATGTGGCAATCAACATTCTACATTGTGAGCTGGAAGGGACCCAGGTGGTGCAAGTTCTCACTCTAAACACAAAGGCTCTCCCTGATCCCTCAGTCTTTCTGCCAAACCATGGGAAGAGTCTACCTGATTCACGTACACAGCACAAGTCCAACTTCAGTGGCTCACTCCAGACTTGGAGCCCCTGGCTGGCAAGAACATCCTGCTGCGTAGGTGTTCAGGGTGACATGAGCTGCAGCTCCTGCCAGCAGAGACACGCCTGGATCCTCCCACAGAGAGCACCCAAGCTGTTCACAAACAACTATCCTGGAGAGCAAATGTTTCATTCCCTCTACAGGTTTCTCGACATTTTTGAATTTCCTATTGTTCCCAGAGAAGTAACTCCTGGATTTATAGCCCTGCTTGGAGGAGCACCTTTCCCTAGAGCTAGGAATATGTTGATTGTGTGAATAATAGAAGGACCTTGGCAATAGCTTCCACCGGATAATATCCATTTCCTCCCACTAAACAACTCCATTTCCATCAAAAAATATCCTTAGAAGGATATTTTTTATTTAGATAGTTGTGCTGTCTCCAAGATCAACCAGTCAGACAGGTCTATAAGTTTATGCCTTTCTCTAATTTTTTTTTTTAGCTGGATACATCCTTATAACCCAAAGGCACGACTAAAAAGCCAATATCCTCAACATCATTAAATCCTTTGCAAAGGATTTAAATTTAAGACAATAAACTAATGTAGTCAGTGGGCTAACATAAGCTAGGTTGGTTTTTGCTATCTAGCTTCTTGCAGAGACTCTGCCAAATTTACTTGGACTGTTTACATTGTAGATGGCCCCTTAATTACCTCTACAAAAATCTAGCAGCACATCTTGGTCCACACCCTTTTTTTGCAGCAAACAGCAATGCCTTTCAATGCCTCTGAGTGAGTGCTCTGCAATTAAGCCTGTTTTGCAGGAGTCTCTGGGCTGCAAAGAACTAAGGACACTCAATTCATTCCAGTTCATCCGTAGGTCCTGAGCTGAGGCAACCTCCAAGCAAATCTAGGTGCCTGGATGTCTTTTTTTCCATGAAATATTTCAGAGTCATGAGGAGTGTAGCAGCAGACTACATAATATCTGGTGGTCTGAGAAGTATTTCAGAGAAAAGATTAGTCTGCTGTGATCCTGTTCCCAAGGGAAGATGGGAGATTGTAGTCAGAGGCTGAAGAAAGTGATCTACTCCCAGTTCACAGAAGGGAAGAGCTCACATTGCAAGTGGCAAAACTGATGTGCCAGTGAAACACCAAGGGTACTTGCCATGGACTCAGAGATCATTAGGATCCACAAACTGCAATTTAAGCATCACCAGCTTAGGCTTTAATAATAAAGACAGTCCATATACAGCCTAATTTTTTTTTGTCTAAACTTTCAACTTTTGTGTCTCTGCAAACAACAACTTTTCTCACAATCACTGCTCACATCTTAAAGCCAAGTTTCCAAGCTTCCCACCCAGCATTTTCAGATTTCCAAAGGAGGAAAACCTCTAACACTACAAATGTTTTTTGAGTAGGATAATCAAGACAGTCCAAATGTTTATATTCCTGATTCATTTGTAGCATAACTTCTGTGTGACTACATTCAGAACATTAGTGCTGTGCTAGGCAAGGTATGAGGCAAGCTAAAGACAGACATGCATCAGGACTTGAAAAACCCTCAGCACTCAAGGGTGAAAGAAAGTTGCAAAAGAGGAAGAGCACAGAGAAATTGTAATGTCAAATTAGTACCCCAGGCTATTGAATAAATAAATAGGTCAACCCCTTTCTGTCAGTCTGACATTGATCCTAGTAAAACGTCAACACGATTGACAAAAGGATTGAGAACTATGTAGAACTATATATACATAATGATAATCAACATATTTGTGGAAAATAACTCCTATCAAATAAATCAATGTCTTATAATGTTTTTTATAGCAGTAATAGGAGTGGTAGAACAGCTTAAATACATATAAAGGATTTTGATGAGCACCAACATTTGCACTGTAAAGAGAGAAGATGAAGAAATCAGTGAAGTATGTGATAAGTTTAATCAAAACTGTATTGTCAAAATATCAATTTCTATTGGCAATGACCATTAAGCAACAGTCTTAAGGGATGCTCCATAGGCATCCCTCAGGCATCCATGGCTCTGAGCAATCATGGGTCATGATTTGATAGCAAACTTTCAGTGATGCACTTTGGCCAAAACACAAATGCAAACTTTGGATCTTTGAACATATCTGTACTAAATCCAGTATGGAAATCATAGGAATAATGCTGCTTCAGTGCATCTACTTCTGCTGTCAAGGGAAACACTGGAAATCATACAGAACCCCATAACAGAATGGCCGAGGGGTTTTAAAGATGTGCCTTATGAAGATTACAACCCATCACTCCATTTTTGTCCCCAAAAAGATAAAGGAAGAAAACTTTACCAAGGAGCAGCAATTCATCCCCACCATCAAAAATACAAGGACAAGATTCACAGGTTGAAGGCAGAGGCAACTGATGCAGCACCTTCAGGAGGGTTTGTTACTTTGGATTCCCTTGATAGTCCATATAAAAAAAAAGGGTTCTTGCAGGATGCAGTTTATCTATCTGAGAAACCTGGTATAGTGAAGTTATCCCTGCCACGTCAGAGGGGTCGGAACCTGACGATCTTTGAGGTCCTTTCCTACCCAAATCGTTCCCTGATTTGGTGATTCTATGACTCACCAAGTAGACCCTTACTTTGGGCACAGCAGCAGTTTACATCCAGACACTTAGAGTGGTGAAGAGTTACCAGTTTGTTGACATAGTGTTAAAAAAATCAGCAGAGCTAGTTGATACTGTTCATTGATCCCCTGTGAAGCAATGACAATCTTCCTCAATCTAGAGGGACAGGGGCAACTGCAGAAATATATCCAAAAGGACCATTTAAACTGTTTTGCTCAGTAACTAGATATAAGGTGTGGCCACCAGTTCTTCTTGGTTTGTCCATGCTCTGAGCAAAAATTGAGATTTTTTAAGAAGATACCTACAAATGCTGGCCTAGCATCTCTAATAAAAACATTCACAACTGCTGATTGTTTTTGTGCTCTTCAGGCGCTGCCTTGGTGAGAAGCAGAGGCCGAAGGAAAGGCAGGAGTTACCTGGGCCAGTTCACATCTTGTGTTGCAACTTTGTGGGAGGGAATGCTTGCTCTTGCTATTGTAAATTAGGGAGAATAATTCCTTCATCTCTGTCTGGGGTGGAGCTGCCCCTGAACTGCCTTTGGTTTCTGAAATCCAGCCAAGGGCTATTACAGTCCTATGTGTGGCTAAGAAGCAGACAATCAGCTTAACTTGTCCATGCTAGTTTGGTTCTGGTACTCTCACTGTCCTGGCAGCCCTAGGAACAAAGATAATAGAGCAATGGGTAGAGAAATAGAAAGTGACATGGCTATTTTCAGACTATCAAGTGAAATCTGTTCTCCAGTCCAGCAGAAAACTCAGATTTGTTGGGTCACTGTTAAACCAAATAAGAACAGCTGCCTAGCAAGAACCCAATCCACTGACAAATGATCGAGCTGACACATGGAGGGAGGATAGTGTTACTAAGAAAAGTTGCTTAGAGTAGAGGACGTCTGGTCACTTTTTGTAGTGCCAGGTGACAAAACAAAACCAAAAGAAAAGGATTGCAATAGGAGTTTTTAGGCACTTTTTAAACCATGTGTTTGCTTTGAGTCCAAAACTAGAAATTAGCTTAAGCTCCTGTTGTGTTTGCCAGCCCCGTTCTTCAAAAGTATCAGGGGATGGCCAAAAGGCTTCTCCAGTTTTCCTGTTTGTACATACAGATCTCCATTTTATGGCGTGCACAAAGGTGAGGGGGAAGCTCTAGCCTAAGTAAACAGCCCCTGTAGGAACAACGTTCAGGCATTCCTATGTAATTTCATCTGAAGAACTCAAAATATTTATAAACTGTCATTAACTTCCCAACATTTCCTGTAAAATACATTTAGGGACATGGCATAGAAGCTCTGGAGTAATTGTTTTTTTGGTTTTTTGGGTTTTTTTTTAATTTTACCAGCCCATTTCAGTTAAAAGTGAGATGGCTGGAAGCTAAACAAATGCTGAAGCTGGGACCTTAAAACTGGAACACATTTCTGGATTTAGCAGCTTAAATTTTCCAACAAATGCAGTTTTATAGCATGAAGCCTCCAAAGCTGAACATCTCAGACTTAAAGACATCAGGCTTAACTTATGCTTAAAGGTCCCTCAGCACCTGATAGTCCTCGCAGCTGCTGAGTTTTATTGCTAGAACCAGACAGTTCAAACTGGGGACATCAGCCAGTTTAATAAAAGCACAGCAAAACATCTCAACTGTGACCTATTTCAAGTATCATGTGTTATGGGCATGCTCATGCCTTATCACAAAGCCATGAAAGCCAAAGTTTGGGCAGAATGCTGGGCTGGAAACAGCAGCTTGCTACACCTGGTTGTGGAGCACTTGTCCATTACAAGGAGAAGCCCAACTCTCTGACGGTGGAATCCACGCTTACACCAAGCACAGGCTCAGAAAATTCTAACAACACTGCTCAGACCAAAACCAAAGGAAAGTAGTGGCACAAGAAAAAAGTCTCAACCTTCTCTTCCAAACAGAGTTTTTTCTTCAAAATTATTATGAGGCGCTAGGAGTAAATTTGAGCATCAGACTATGGTACAGACAGTCTTACTTTGCACAGATCCATCCATGTCTAAAAGTAAAGGGCCTCCTAGGAATCTTTCTATACTACAAATAAAGCAGATTGTTGGTTTCTGCTAGTTTCTGTAGGGGCCTGAACTGCAGAGCAGAGCTACCAGAGGGTGAGAAAATGGCTAGAGAGGATATGTCAATCGTCATGAACTCTTTCAAATAAATGGGAATGTGGTGGCTAGCATCATAAATGGGGCTAGACCTCTCAGACCAGAATTGAAAAAAGAGACACTGGGGACTTTCCATGCCAGGAATAAGTTTAGACCCCAAGTCAGACATGCCTTACTGCATTTGTTGGAAAATTTAAGGTGCTACATCCACAGCCATGTTCCAATTTTAAGATTTTGTCTTCAGCATTTGCTTAGTTGCAGCCAGGTCACTCTCAACTGAAATCAACAGGATAAAAATACGAAATTATTCCAAATTTTCTAGACCAGAAGCACTGTTTGTAGTTCTATAAATCAAATGGACCTGGCTTTGCAGAGAAAAAAAAATTGAACCGACCGGGAAGAAGTAATATTTAAAGTATGATCCTTCAGGGCTTTCACAAAAGTGAAAGCTTTCTTGCTTGGCCAGTGCTCACTATCACTTAGGTTCACAGGCACAGTCAGTGGTGTAGGTTTCTACACCTGCCTTTTAGGTGGAGGGTAATGCCTGGGTTTCCCTACACCCTTCTTTGGAAGGAGTGCTGGCCTAGCACAGCTCCATCTCTTAGCCACAGCTGCTAACTCCACAATCTCCACAACCTCTTTTCTGGCCTGTTATACCTGGGCTAAATCAGCTCCCTGAGCCGCTCCCTGAGCCGGTTCCTGAGCAGCTCCCCTGCATGGTCAGCAGAAGGGGCAGGACAAGTACCCAGAGTCTCTGAGGCTCTGTAGTCACCAGCGTGTGGAGCCACGGATGATGCTGGGTTTGGCTGGAGCTGAAAGGTGTGTCCCAGCTGTTTGTTTGTACAGGTGACTGCTGGTGAGCACACAACTAACAGCCTCATCCCAAAACTCAGCACTTGGCTAGATGAATCCCATTTCCAGTTTCCTAAAGAAAACCAGCCTTGAAAATAGGTCTTTGAGGTGCATGTGCACCCATCATTTTCTTGAGACTGTCTACCTACACATCACAAATTCATCTGCTTCACCTCAGCCCTGGGAATAAATAGGTGATAGATATAGAAGCTGATATAGTAAGCAAAGATATATTTAGCAAAAACTGAGAACAGATTTGATGTCTTGGAAACTAAACCCAGGGTATGTCCCTGCTTGTAGCCCTAGTGATTGAGGAAACATTTTGTTTTTTGAAGACTGCTTTCAGTTCTGAAAAACTTCCATTTCCATTGCCATCTGCCTCATTTTGATTCCACTGGTTCCAAGTCTGCACTGACAACATCTCTACCTGACGTCTGAAGTGACTGAAAATGTGCTCACATTTATGCTCACACCTGACCAGCTACACAAATTCCATTAATGGCCTCTCAAGGAGCTGTTTCTCAGCAGCCTGGTGGCCAAATTATCTCCATATGTAGTCCAGACAATTAATTTTATACAAGACTGTAAATAGGCTCCATGCTATGACATAGTTATTCATTTAGCTATGAATACCTCCTCCAAGTTCATTGCTTTGGCTTACTTTACCAGCCTTGGCAGGAAGACCACACACTGTCACATTGCACAAACAGGCTGAGAAGCTGCTTTGCCTGCATGTGTGACTGAGAAGATGCTCTCCCAGCAATTTTGGCTGGCTCTCTGCACTATAGTGACTCTCAGACCAGGTACATCTTGCCCAGCCACTGGTTCAAAGGACTGGTAACTCTCCCTCTCTGTTCTGCACTGACCAGCAGCTGGGCCTGTCCTTCGCCATTTCTTTCTCCACATAGCCTTAACCTCTCCCAGTCTCCTTCCATTCACCTTCCTTCCTTTCTGCAACTCATATCCTTTTGGTTTTCCTTCGCCTTAGCTTCTTTCTTCCTAAACTTACGAGACTTGGATCATAACAATGACTGCCAGCATTTTATTTCATCCATTTATTTGTTTCCCCTTTTTCCAGCATGTTTCCTTTTTCACAACAAAGACCAGAGACTGCAAAGCAGAAATTACTTCCTGGAGAAGGTTTTCCAACACTCAGGCAGGTGGGACCCCATTCTGCCACATACAATGCTGATAAGTAGGAGTATAAAACTCTTCAAAGAGTGGAGAACCATAGGAATGTAATAAAAACAGGTACCCAGAAGCCCATTGCTCCTTGATTTCCATCATCTTTCAAAGAGTATGTTTATATCTATGCTCCACAACATTGGATTTCTTTAGGACTGTGTCATATTAAAAGCAAGTTGATTATTTCTCCACACAAACCTAGGAACTAAGATGTGCCTTGTTCAAATGTATAGATAGATGTGTTTCGGAGTTTTCTATAAGCTAAAAGAGCATGAAGAAATAGATTTTTTTTTTAATTTAAATTCACTGATCAGGGCTGTATTTTTTTTTTGCCTTGGAAAAAATTCAAAATAAGTCATTAAATATCAGAATCCTTTCTCAAGTGAGAAATAAGTAAATAATTTTCAAATGTGGTTAGATATATCTTGACCTTAAAAGAAATCACGTATGAATTTTTTTTAATGCTACTGGTGTAAAAAACATAACAGTCCCCTAGAGAACTGGATCATCTTTTCAACAGATAGAGAACACCCCTAGTAAACACAGATGCTGTTTAACTATGGTTATCAGTGCCACTGAAGTTAGAGGCTGCTCTTGCAGCTGCTGAGTACAATTTATTATGTCTGCACCACTAAAACCTCTAAGAACCTGAACATGCAGAATCAGAGATCATCCTCCCTACACCCTCCCTTTCATTTTTCCAACTGGGTAAACCAAACCCCTAACAAACCCCATAAAACCAGTGCCACTGTGAGCCCCACATGCAGCCACAGCAGGAGGGGCTCAGGGCTCTCCGTGGGCAGCTCACAGGTGCTTGTGAAGCAGCAGTGAATACCTAAAGCACAGCAGCCTTTGGAGCTGGGGACAGCCATGGCTTTGGCAAAGGGATGGGCAAGCCTTGGCTGGCCAGGGCTCATGCTCCCCCCTTGCACCGTGGGTAGGAGGCACATTCCAGCAATTAGCACGGCAGCCCCAGGAACGCAGAGCGTGCAGGGCTGGCTGGCTGAGACCCGGCTCCAGCAGATCTGCCAGCTGGATCTCATCCCCTTGGCTGCCAGAAACAGCTTTGTATCATCAATCAGTTAACTAACACGCAGAAGGCAACTGTGGTGTTGGTATGCAATTGCCTCTTAAATTATGGAATTATGAGGCCTTCCTCAGTCAAATTATGAGGATGCACAGTAAGAGTGAATAAGGGAGCCATCAGGGTCAGCTGTGTTCTGGGTTCCCTTTACCCTGCCAAAGGTAAAAGTCATAACTTCTCCACAAAGCTGCAGTAACTGATTGAGTAAACACCAGCAGGCCATTGCACATGAGAGGAAAAAAAGCAATTAAAAAATAAATTTTAAAAAATAGTTAAAACACATCACCTCCAAATTAACTTTATTCAGCGGGATTAGGCTCACATATTTCACTTTGCATCTGCAATAGCCTGAGAGTACCTGCACAGCTTCTGGAGTGGGTGGTAGAGAACTTCCTGAAGTTCTCATAATGACCTCAATGCATCTTAACATTGCTAATGGCCAATGGAGTCAAAATAGGGCTCAGGACAAACTAGGAAAATTTTAGGAGAGATATAGAAGCTTCAGAACCAGTGATGCAAAACTATTGCTTACTACAAACTGTCAGTTGCATGCTTCTTAAGAAATAGGACTATTTTCATCCTGTTTGGAAAGTGCTCAATACCTTGTGAACACTGCTAATCAAAGCACACAAAAGAAGAGCTGCTAAGTAACAGCTGATGCCAATACAAACGGGAAGGAACTCTGGATGCCCAGATGCTGACATTGCACCCATGATTTGAGTGTCCCTAAAACACTGCCAAACCTCTTACCAAGGAGAAGGTGGGGGAGAAAAGACAGGGAAGAGAGAATAGATCTGCTTGACAATAAAGTCTAACAGTGCTTTATAAAATGCATGGTTCTCTGTTATTTAATTTGATATACATTAAAAAGTCCAGATTTCAGTCAGGTGAGGTACCAAACATTAAGTTAATTTAAACACTTACCAGTTTGCATTAATGGAGGTTTAGGTACCTCCCTTTTCTTTTAAAAGTGGAAATTTAGAGAAAATAACCACTCAGTCATGAAGAGGAACATACAGAGGTGACAGCTTTCTTAGAAATTCTTTTTGAATGTTTTGAGAACAGTCAGCATTGATCAGACTTCACATTTCAAAGCTTCACAGAGGAAGCAGCTTTGGACCCAGATCTAAGGAAAGAAAGGTACGTTTGCAATGCATGTGGTAGTCCATTAGCATTATATTTTCAACACTTGAGTGAAGTCTGTGATTTCCTGCATGTTGACTGGTGAGCTACAGTATAAACTCACTCTCACACAGTATTTATAGCTGCTGGCATTCAAGACTCAGCTGCAATGTCTACTCAGCGTCTCTTCACATGAAGTCCTATAATGGGCTGCTTTAGCTTCGGGCAGGGTAAGACTTACCTTTCCTTCATCTTTAGGTCAGTGCTTCTTAATCACTTGCTGAGAGTTAACAAGCCTGCTGTCATTCTGTTAACATCCAAAGGAAAGAGCTCTAACTATAGATCTGACAAGAAAATGCTGTTCTATCCTCCACTGGAACTCCATTCTGCATCATTATGACCTTTAAAAAGCAGTAGAACTGCACATTTCACACACATTTCTCTTCTGGCTGACCTTGGCTATCAGCACTGAAGAAGCCCCTGCTACTGACAGACCACAGCTTCTAGACCAGTACTGCTACGCTCACTGTCCAGCAATGCTGCTGAGTATCCCTGAAAGGCTTTCAAATGCCCACACTTGAAAGGACTTTAACTCCTTACTGGTCAAAAAAGTAAAAAAAAAAAAAAAAAAAATAGCGCTTTAGTCATGAGTGTGGGAGGGAGGATGGATTTATAACACTGTCTTATCCCTGCCCTTAGCACAGCCTCCACAGACCTGCTAGGGAAGAGCTGCTTGGGATGAAGAGATTTTGTTTCTCTCTGCTCTGTCTTCCTCTTTACAAATATCAGTGCATTTTTTTCTGGCCTAAAAGTTTAAAAATCTAACCAGGTATTTCGCATCTGTTACATCACAGCGTTTTGAGTTGAGAGCATCATCTCAGTTGATGCCTCCCAGCAAGATGTACCAAGCAAGACACTCAACGCAATGTCCATGACCACTGACAGAGAATTGGAAAGGGACTTGTGGAGATTTGAAACCTCCTCACAGAAGGGTGTCCAACATCTGTTTCTGGCTGAAACAGCATTTTTCCCAGCATAATTAAGACTCTGAAGACAACCCTTGGAAGGTCAGATCAAAAGGCTCGCTTACAACAGTGTCCAGTCAGTAACACTGGCCAGCAGCAGATGCAGAGGAGAAAACAGCATAAGGGACAGGCCACAGACTGAGTAATCCCTTCCCTGGTACACGCTCCAAACTTCCAGGACTGGCCATTTAGAGACTTCCTGAGCTAAAGGCCACATCCGGACCATTGTATTTAGTAGCCACTGATGGATGTATCTTTTATTAATTTGTATAATCTTTTTTGAATCCATTTATACTTTTGGCCTCCACCACATCCCATGGCAATGAGTTCCAAATTTTAATAATATAGTGTGTAAAGAAATACTTCCTCTTGTTTTAAACCTGCTGCCTGATCATTTCATTGGGTGCCTCCAGTTGTGACATAAGAAACACTGATTAATCACTTCCTATTCACCTTCTCCACAGCACTCAGTTTTACAAACCCCTATAACCTCACTCAACTATACCCACCCTCACTCATCCTTTCTGCTATTTAATCTCTGCTATGGACTCTGCCAGTTTCATTATTTCTATTATTAGAAATAATTATTTCTATTATTTTATTAATATTATTTTATTTCTATTGCTCTACTATTACTTCTCCTGTGGGGTTTTTTCATCCACAGTTAATTTTAAGCTGAAGCTTGCAAGAAACCCTTTCAATTACTCTGAGATGCTTCTCATGGTGGTGACACCTCATCCACAGTTCATTATGAGTCCACATGTGCTAGACTCACTTTCCCCTTCTCCCTGTGCATTATTCCACATTTATCAATAATTGTATCTGCTGGTTTATCAGCTAGTCACAAAATATGTTGAAAACTCTTGCAGTGACCATCATCATAATTTTTTTAACTTAATATACGTGGACCAATTTAAACAACAGGACCTCAGCAGCTGGAGTCCAGCATATTCAATATAATTAGTCACTACTATCCCTGTTTGCCTCGCATTCTCAGTTACCAGCAGGCTCCTGCCTTTCTGTACCAACCACACCAGGACCATGGAGATGCAGACAGTCAGCAGTTCAAGGAGCCTGTAGGAAAGAGTGCTATGCTGCTTATTTTATGTTGAAAATAAACTTCCAGGCAGATGTGCTTACACCAGAAGGGTGTACAAGGCAGAACAAGACGTGGAAACCTGAATTCAGAAAACCCCCTTGTGAAAGCCTTGCCTTGCAGACCTACAGGGGTCAGTGAGAGAGTTACAGGACGCTGAGGCTGGGTGAGAGAGGGCCAGCAGTGGAGCAGATGCATGACGCCAAGACAAGCCCCCTTCCTAGGGACTCCCTTGTCAGCTCCAGGCTATTTTCAATTTAGAAGCCCCCCCAAGCAGGAGAGCCACGAGCAGACAAAACTTCCCACTTCAAAGGGCTCCTGGAGTCTTCCAAGAATGGATGAAGGCTCCTGGGAATGAACTTTGGCTTCGGGGGTCAGCTGGGCATTGAATAGAGAGATCTGTTTTAGGAGCTGGGAGAGGAGGAGGAAAAGAACTTCCTTAAGCAGGGCTCAGCCATCACTGTGGGGAAGGGAAAGAAGGACACAGAGTCTTGCATAGTCCAGTTTCTCTGAGCAGGGTGAATTTTAAAACCCCAACCAAACAGGAACATTTCTGCTAGAAATTGGTGGCGGGGGGTGGGGAAAGGAGGAAGAAAGGGAGGAGCAGGAAGTGGTAACTTATTTGGACTCCTGAAATGAAACTCCAGTACTCACAGGGTTTCACAGCTTACCACTTGTTTTCACCTGGTCAAAAAAACTGAAGCAGCAATTCAGGCCAGGTTTTTGTGCTGTCTGTGGTTGCTCTTGGACACAACTTCAAAATCCAACAAAAAGAAAGCTCTTTTATTCGCAACATTAGCCCTTTCCCTAGAGAAAATCCGGTCTTCTTTGGTCTTTAAAGTAACCACTTAACAAACTTTCTCATCCCAGAATCTCTCATCTCTCCCCCTTCTTTCCAATGCATATACACTTTTATAATGGGCTTTTCCATTAACTCTGCTGACTTTACTGAAGTTCATTGAGTATTTCAGAAACAATTTAGACATTCCTGCCAAACATAGTTCCCTAGAAACCCAGCAAGGCTCTTATAGAAGGTCTGGGCTGTTGCCTGTTCAGGTGGCGTCACTCTAGGATGCTGAGAAAGAAACATAACCATAGAATCATAGAATCATTTAGGTTGGAAAAGAGCTTTAAGATCATCCAGCCCAACCATTAACTCAGCACTGCCAAGTCCACCACTAAACCATGCCCCTAAGTGACTCATCTACACGGCTTTTTCAATACCTCCAGGGATGGTGACTCAACCACTTCCCTGGACAGCCTGTTCCAATGGTTGACAACCTTATGGTGAAGAAATTTTTCCTAATATCCAAACTAAATCTCCCCTGGGGCAACTTGAGGCCATTCCCTCTTTTTTCTTGTTACTTAGGAGAAGAGACCAACACTCAACTCATCTTTCTTGGAAAAGCCCCTTCTTATAAGGATGGCATGAGCAACCAAAGATGAGCAGAGAGGAAGGATGTAAAATGTTGAGGTTCCAAGTTATGAATGAGCTCTTTGTCTGATTCTTCCCTCCACAGCCCTATTATACCCATCAGAAGCTTCCTGCAATGCTCTTCCAGTTGTACTGCACGAAGCTCTCATCCCTTTTCCCATCAGCTCAATGATAAACATCCCCACAAGAAGTTTACTCGTAAAAAATATATGCAAAATTTCTGCATGCCCCAGGGTCCAACATCAAGTATAAGAACATAAAGTAAGATGGGGCGCTGTCCCTGCCTCCTCATTTTAGCTATCATTTTGGCACATGCCAGAACATTACCCCAAGCAAAACATAATCAGGTAATGAACAGGGATTTGCATGCAATTCCAGCAGTGGGCATGACCACAGGCACTGATCACTGCAAGTTATTCCTTCCAAGGATCTTCACAAATCCCATCTTTGCACACCAGCTGCACAGTAAATGGCTGCAAGACCTTTTGTCATTTGTAGTTTTAACTGGATTATCAACCGAGGTGACATAGTAGTTGACGTTTCTACTCAAAAACATGTTTATTACAATGATGTAGAACTGACTCAGAGCAAAAAGATGCTTTGAGGTTTTCCTGCTTGATCAGCAGATTCAAATCCCTTGTTGCCAGATTGGCATAAATTGCTAGCCAGTCCCTTCCCAAGAGACAAGCTTTGACTATCTCTCCTGACAACAGTAACTAGTCATGTACCAATTAGATGTGCATCTTTTCCAAAAACAGCGTCACGAACACCCAAATAGAGTATCTTTGGATCTTACAACCCTCTCATTCCAGAAGTCAGGCTTTTGAAAATGTCAGGGAAGATATCCTCAGCTTCCCCTAACATGCAAAAGCCCTTCCAAAATGTACACTGAAGGAAAAAGGTTGAAGTTAAAATAAAGATGGAACTGCAAGGAACAAGCAGAAATTATTCTTTAGCTATCTTTAAATATTTCTATTTTTACATGCAATTAGTTCTTTCATGTTCTTTACGTCTACCTCTGCTCATTTTAAGATCAAACTGCCAGCAATTTTATTTTTGCCAGCGCTTCACTTAGAGGCTGCTCTCTGCCACCCCTTCCCTCCCCACCTGCAGGCAAGCAGGGATATGGGCCTCACAAGACAACTGTGGCGTGGGTGTTATTGGCTGTCTGTTTTGGCAGCCTCTCATCCTTTCTTCCAGCTCTATTTTGAAACACAATCTAAATTAAAAAAAAATAAAATTGAAAAAAAAATTTAGACATTCCTGTTCTCCCTACTCAGTCGCATCAGCAGCGCTCCCATCACCACAGCCTGAAGCATGGCTGCAAAAGGAGCAGCACCAGGAAGGCTGGCAAATGTTCAGCCAGGAAAAAACTTATTCTGAGAAAAGGTACAGACTTCTGGAGGGGCAGAGGGAAAAACCAGGGGGTAGTGGACCAAGAGGATTTGGGCCCGCTCTCTTCCACATTTAATAGCATTAGGTTCTAACATGTAATTTGGACTAAAAGACTAATTCTTTCCTGTGGTTTGATGGATGTTAACATCCCCTTTTTTTATTACTCTTTAATAATGTGTTACATAACGTTCTGATACACTAATTACCATCTCATGTCATAGCAATTTTATTAAGAGCTTATACTTACAAATACCCATTCTGAAACGATTTCAGGACT
Organism: Melospiza georgiana; assembly: GCF_028018845.1. Classification (NCBI taxonomy): domain Eukaryota; kingdom Metazoa; phylum Chordata; class Aves; order Passeriformes; family Passerellidae; genus Melospiza; species Melospiza georgiana. The sequence continues at coordinate 55,915,289 of NC_080431.1, read as the reverse complement.
TTTTGCCATTTTCTCTGAACTATGCTTGTTGAAGCACTGGCACCGCTCCGTGCACCTTCCAGTAACAACACACCTCTACACAAAGCTGTCTCCTGAGCTCTGGGAGTCAGGCATGGATTCTTCTTGCGTTTAGTCTCAAAGACTTGTAAACAAATTACTTTTAGCACACTAGGTTGTGATTAAACACTGGTAACTCAGCCCTATTAGGTTCCTGTACCTGCTACAGTTCCAAATGCAGAAGCAATGCGAAGAGAGAAAAATTCCTTTATACCAAGTAATGGAAAATTTGTTAACTATTCTGCAGTTAGTGTTTGCTCATCAATATGTTATCATCTCACCAGGCAAACTTGGTACCATGAGGTATTTTTCTGTATAAAATTGCTAATGCCATCAGGATTGTCCAAATGGGATCATCATCATTAAAAAGATTACACGGTGAGGAAAGTGATTATGACAACATCTCAGTAGAAGGACTACTAATCACAAGTAGAATCCTGGTACAAATCTCATTCTCTGTATACAAGAAAGGACACAAAATCTTTTTAACATAATTTATATACATTTATGGCTTTATACAACAAACTGTCAGGGATTGTTCTCATGTGTCTGTAGAAGTACATCAGGCACTTTTTCTGAAAATATCCACGTATGAATTTTAATTTTGCAATGTGACTAAGTCAGAGCAGTGAAGCGTTGAAGAGCTGTCACACCACTCGCAAATAGAACTAGCAGTATGTACATGCCAATCTCTCAGATATTGCTGGTTTGTGGAACACCTTCAAAAAAGAGGCCAGTTTTCATGTTGAATAATTTGCTTTTTGCTTGCATAAACCATGCTGCATCTTATATTATGATTACCAAAATAATAATAATAATAATAATGAGAATACCTTATTTAAAATCAGTCATAAATTAAGAATCCTAGCAATTTCATAATGAAAATAGGAATTTCAAATCAGTAAAAAAATAAAAAAGTACTAACATACATCCAGTGGTTTAACAAGTGCAAATTTTATACTGTTTTATAATTGGTCCAATTTTAACTTCTCAGGGATGCTCTGTTGACCTAAGCCAATAATAAGCAATATGATTTTTGCTTATAAGTGTAGGCAAACTGTCAGTTTATCAAAGCAGAGCTTTCCAATTAATGCATCTACTACCTAAACATATATCATATAGCTATATTATGGAAACAATACATCTTTATATTTAAAATATTTCAACAGCTCTATAATACAATAAACTTTTAATAACAGTACAAACCAGAGAAAAGTCAAAAACAAGGCTGCATAGGTAAGATCATCTGCACAATTCACAAACCAATCATTTACAACAATTCTGACAAACTAAGTTACTCCAGAAACTTGGTACTTTTACTGAAAAAGGATTTATAACTAGAGGTCACATAATGTTTGTTTTCAAGGCAGACAACATGCTCCTTCACCAACTTCACAGTATTCCAGAATTACAATTGCAAAACATTAGAATGGCACCACAAAAAAACCACCCAAAAACAGAACCAAAAAACCCCAAACAAATGAACAAAACCCCCCCTCAAAATTAAAATAAAACCCAAACCCCAAAAAAAGCCAAACAGACCATGCAGCCCAAATCTCTGATTACGTACAACCGTTTCCTCACAATAATTAAAAGGGCTTTCTATAGACTGTTGTATTTAAGGGTAAGGCTATATTTATGTTATTCATAGGTATAAAAGGAAAGGAATAAAATAGCTGTTTGCAAGAAGTTATACAGTAGCAGTAAATAATAAACAGGAGGTATATTGTTAAATGTAGCAAGTTCAGCTGCATCCCCATGGAGCATAGCATTGATTACTGCTTTCTTTACATGCAGAGGTGGATTTTATGACAACTCTGGCCTATGTGTATCAGTGCCTATTTGGGAGCAAACATTTTTGCACATGCATCAGACAGCATGATCTTCAGAAACTCCTGTATGAGCCCTCCACTTGCTCCACTCTCAGGATTTACTACCATGTTTCAGAGACTAGGCATTTGATGGGGAAGATGCTACTGGAGATATCTGCCTGTAAAAGCAGGTGGCTTCATTCAGGCTTTGGCACTAAGAACATTTGATTTTGCTCAAAACAAGTTCAAAGACCAGCTTCACACTGGGGAAGATCCTGTATCACATCAGGCTCTGGAACTGCCTGACAACCGTAATAGCGTATCTAAAAAAGTAGGACCGGCTGTAATTAGTAGTGATTTAAGCCCAACAGGGAGCTAAATGCTAGCACATCAATAAATACATTGCAGAGCCTTAGGAAAGTCGTAACAGGATCATTAAATATATGGCTTGTTACTAAACTTCATTTACTTGGCACGTCCTGTCTCCTTCTCCACCATACACCATCACTACAGGAAAGATGAGTTTCAATTTGGACATTTTCTGGTTGTGAGCTGTTTACACAAAAGAAAAATCAGTGTAAAAATATTTGTTACTCCCCTTATTCATAACAGGCAGCCCTAGCAAAAAAACCCCCAAAGTGTTAATTCTGTCAGTGCATTAAAAAAAAGCTCCAAGGATTTCTGTAACACAAATGTTGTGTAGCAACCAGTGAAAAGACAGGGGAGGCCTCTTATTCACACATCCATGAAAACTGCATCATGCAATTACAAAAAATCAGAAATCAATTCTTCTAAGACCTAATCCTGAAAAAGCTCAAATAGCTGTCAGTGTGCTTATTCCAGCAAGACCAGGTTTTTCCACAGAAATAAGATCTCTGTTATTAATGCTCTCCCCTATCCTAAACCTCATGCATTTGTATAACTTTGCCACTTACTTTATCTTTCTTTTTGAAAAAATGTAATGTTTTGTCCTGCAATAAGGTCAAAGTTTTAGCCTCCCACTCAAAAGTAGCATTTTTGCCTCTTCAAATCTACTGCTTTAAAAGAGAAACACTGAGGAACCCTACAATAGTACTAATTAAGACAAATGACAATTTTGTCCTTAATTTTACTACCATTACACATTTTCCACAAAAGGCCCTGCTCTTGAGTGCACAAACATTATGAGACCTCCATGAAATAAATATAAATGTGAAGCATTGTACAAGCATCTTAACAATGAATACTTAACACTTCGTGGTAGTTAAAATGGTAATAGAAGCAGATGACATTTCTAAAAATGCATATATAAAACTGATTAAATATTTCTAAACATAAAGTTGTCTATATTTATACATCACACAACAAAAAAAGGGACAGAAATGTTTTGTATTCAAGATCCTTAATAAGCTTTTCTGTTATTAGCACTCCCAAGTGCTAGGGAAATTTATAAAAACATGTACTTAATCCAGTTAAAATACTGTACAAAATGAAGAGGTTATGAATGCTGCCAGATCTCAGATTTATTTTTTTTAAAGTTGCCTATGTAACAAAAGTAGATTTTAATTATAAGAAAAATAACTTGCAAAGTATTCCAAAAATTATCTTAAGCCCAACAATAAAGTGATTAATCTGACAACGAAATCCAGATATATTCTTGCATAAATTTACACAAATACAGGTAAATTATCAAATGGCATTTAACCTACTGGTTGCTTTGAATAGTCAGTGAGTTTAGTAGGATCATATTCAACAGGCTATTCTATTCCCATATGAAATGTGTGGCAATTTTGAGTAAAATAAAGCAGTTCGTACTGCTGCAAGGCAAGTCCACAGTTATCTCAATTCATCAAAACACAGGTAATATCAACGAAGGTTAAACTTACTTAGGGCATGAGATCATCACAGTATTCTTACAAAAGTTTATAAACTTTTCTTAGACCTAAACAGATAGTCTTAAAAAACAATTCTTCTTCTACAGATCATACTGTACAAAACCGAAAGCACAACATGATGCAAGTAAGAGTCTTTGCTGTGATTATATGGTGTAGTGAATTTGGCACTTCAGAGTAACGAAATTTCCAATGGCACAGTTCTTATCTACAGCAGCACATAACCTGCAAACCTTGGGCAAACATCCTGTACAAGAAAATACTCTCTCTGCTGCCAACTCTGACGAAAGGAAGGCAAAAGGAAAAAAAGACCAAAAAACCAAAAAAAGTTAGTGCATGTGCACAGCTTTATCAAGAAAATTAAAAAGAAAGGTGAAGGACATCTTTGTACTGCTTTTCTCAGTTCCTGCTGTCAGACAAGTCTGGAGAATTTAATCATAGCCTAGGAAGAAAGAAAAAAAAACAAAAAAGAACAAATTAACATTCACAACAGATGAATAAATCTATTAAAATATGCTCAAGCTAGCTTTAAGATATTTAAATGGGGGGAAAAAAATATTCATTACTGGCTAGTAACCAGCAAGTTTTTTGTTTAGAACACCGATGACAAAACATTAGCGCTCCACATGAAGTAAGAGAAGTTGGTACTTGACAGTCCTAATGCACCAGTGCAAACCTGACTCTCAAACTAACAAAGGACTGGAAAGTGACTGACTGTTACCGAGGGAGTTCACATGCCAACACAGAAGAACTCCCAGATTTTAAGCATCTTGACATTTCTTTCTTTTCCCTTTAGCTGTTTTGCAGACTTATTATGAAAAGCACAGCTTACCTCCTACTACATCCTAGCCTGACACCCAACTGTGTGTGGTTGTCTTTACGCTGTGCTGAAAACTTTGGTTAGGCAATACACTGTCAAAGTTAAAATCTAACGTTTCTCCATCCATAAGGTCATTACGGATAATCGACTCCATGTCACAGTCCAACCGTTCAATTAACATGTCATCTAAGTCACTGGGAAGCTTCTCCTGGTGGAGGGAAACAATTCCCACCCTCCCGTAGCCATTGCAACTGTTAACAGGGGCATACGGATTCATGGCATTCATCTGCATCGGGTGACTCATAGGCACTTGTAGCGAAGTCTTCACTGTCGACAGGCGGTTTAGCCCCGACGTGTGCGACATGGTGTTCACTGTGTGTGACAAGGCACGGCCATTGACTGCTGGCTGGTTATGTCCCTGGTGAGGGCGGGCGTTGGGGTTCATCATTTTGTTGTGGGGCGGCTGGCTGCCATAGTTGGGCACCACCGAGTTGGCGACCATCAGCACGCTCTGGCCCAGCGCCCTGCCGCCAGCCTGGGAAACACCAGTGTCCACCGATGCCAGGATATCGTTGTGCGGCGGAGAGTCGGAGGTCAGCAACTCCTTCAGAAGTCCCGCAGGACAGTTGTATTGGCTCATTGATCCGTAGCTTGGCTTACTGTCTTGGAGAGTCTGCATAGGAATCTGGGACAAGGAGCTCATGCTAGCTTGAGCGTAAGTGAATTTCCTGTAGTCAGGATTTGGTGAGCCTATACTTGTGGTCGAGGATGCGAATGAGTAACCTGGTGTTTGCTGCATCAGGGTGGCAGATGAAGACTGGGTTGACACAGTCATTGATGTATTAGGTGATAAGAGATTGAGATTATCCAAAAGATTTTCCATGTTCTCAGAATTACTCATTTCTGAAAGGCTTGGTAGAGTAGAAGTCATTTTGGTGGTTGATGATGGGTATACCATGGAGTGCACATCCCCATCTCCAAGGTCATCTTGCTCTGGCAAAATAGGAGAAAGTCTTCCACTAATTGTGCTCGCATTAGAGCTCGTTCTAGGTCGAAATGTACTCCAGTTATCAAAGTCGTCGTTACTGTGAGAGCTGGGACTTGCAGGCCACTTTGAGAACTGTGATCCGGGGCTGTCACCATTTCCCTCTTGACCAGACTGAAGGGATGCTTTTTTCTTGGCAGCTCTGCCTCTGCTTTTGGCAAACTTGCTGTTGTTATCCATGGATGCTGCTCGCCTCCTAGGAGATTTGCCACTCTTCCCTCCTTCAGGATTGAGCATCCACCAGGAACTCTTCCCTGTTCCTTCATTCTGCACTCTGATGAACTTGCTGTGCAGAGACAGGTTGTGACGGATTGAATTCTGAAAAACAGAATAGCATGTAAGAAATGGAGAAGACATGCATCTTTTATGGCATACTAACACCTGCTTTTGTAAGCATACTCTCATTTTGTTAGAAAACACAGGGGTAATCATTAAATAAGAAAACATGCCAGCCTGGAAACCTCTTTTATCTCCTCATCGCTCTGAACTGGCTGAAACAAGCTTGCAAAGAGTCACCATGTCAATTTGTCTGTCATCTGCCTCCATCACATCTGACATTATAAAAAGTTCAATAAAACTGCAGGAACCGTTCTGAAATAAAAATTCCACATAAAGGAGAAAAAATAAGCCAGAAGATCAAGAAGATGACTGAAGTGAGTCATCTAATGAGTGAACTTTACTGTATTTATGGATTTTTTAATTATTATTTTATGCAAAGTTCAGAAACGTTAGATTCTGTTCTATGGTCCTTGTAATGGATTTTCATCCTGCACATCCCGAAACCCTACAGACATGCAACACACAAACTGTCACTATTGCCACTGAGCATTAGTGAGGTTTATATTGCTTGTGTTATATGAGAAAACACATATAGAAAACTAGTGGAGGATTAAGTTATAATTTTTATAAGTAAACATCATAAATTGCCTAAGAAATCATAGAAGATAAAGGCATGTGAGAACATAGACAAGCTTGTAATGAAACCCTTAGTCTTAAAATCATCGTTCTCTTTCAAAATCAACATTGTAATATGGAAAATTGACTCTTCAAATACCTGAGGGCACCAGATATCTTGCGCCAAGAATGGCTGGAAGTACTGGATCTTTTTTGACCTCCTCAGCCATGAGTAATATTTCATGTTTTGTTCTTAAATACAGACAAATAAAATTTTAAAAAATCCAAAATGGAAGGCCACAGGCTGACCTGTTAATAAGAGACTAATCTTTGCACTTCCAAGCTGTAAAAAACCCTATTTTGCTCCTATAATTTTCTGCTGAGCACATGTAAAAAACATTGTATCAACAGAAAAGTTTTCCTGCATCTTGACACAATTGCTAACAAAAGGCCACAAGTTCAAAGAGTGCTGAAACAGGCAGCCATAGATGTTAATAGAAGGGTAAAACAGTACCATGGTCTATGCTAGGACTCCAATTCATGTAGAACAAGGAGAAGGGAACCACAGAACAACACATGAAATAAATGTTTAAAACCAGAATAGTCCTCAATGGCAGAGAAATCAGTAATTCACTATCTGCCTTCCATTCAGAGTAATTTTCAGCAACCTGTCTAAAGATCTTAAGTAGGCATTCCAGGCATGAACAGTCATCTCATGGCTTAAACCAGAGACAACAGACTCAAATTCCCTGCAAGAGCCATGATATGCTTTGGACCACGGAAAGCAGAACAGACAAAGCAGGACTGGCCCTCTGCTGAGCTCAACAGAGGTGGTTACTCTGGGATCACAGAGGAGACTTTCAGTAGATGAGGGCAGCAAGGAGGTGTTACAGTCCCGCAACACCTTACAGGTGCTACTGACTTGAGACTATGCCCCCAGAAGCACAGCTTCACCCCAAAGAGGGGCACAAGACGCTCCTTAACATCAGAAGATGGCAGAGCATGGCCTCAAGGCACTGACTGTTCAACCAGCACAGCACTGAGTCAAACCATGCGCCTGAACTGAGAAGCCTTTCCAACCTCTCCTCTGAAGAACCATCTTTACAAGTTATTCCAGTTAAACAGACACCATCAAACATTCCCCATCCCTGGAAGTGTTCAAGGCCAGGCTGGATGGAGCTTGGAGCCACCTGGTCTAGTGGAAGGTAACCCTGCCCATGGCAGGAGGGTTGGAATTAGATGGTCTTTAAAGTCTCCTTCAACCCAAAGCATTCTATGACAACTCTGATTTGAGTGTTTCCTTACTCAATTTCAAAAGGAAGCCATTCTAGAAACTAAAAGTAAGACCACATTTCTTCGCTTCAAGTAATCTTACAACCAAAACACTATCTCTCATCTAGCAACAGGGTGCTAGGGAAGGCCTTGGAGTTTTATTTGTACCAGGTGCAGCTAACCCATAGGGAGGGAAAGCCTGGAAGTCCATCTTTGGACTTGCCGCACCCCAGGGGCTGCCTGGGAAGCCTTGTGAGGCCGGCCTGGCGCAGCCCCTTGTTTTCACTCAAGGGCCACAGACGAATCTGTGCCTGACACAGGTCCAGCTCTACAAATGTCGCAAGAAAGTTGCTCTGTTGATTAAAAAACCTCCTGCGCCAGTTCATTTTTTTACTGTATTTTGTAAACATACCCGGTTGGCTCAGGATCACTGTTTACTATCAAAATAGTCATACCAAACACACAAAACATCGGGCAGGGAAAACACCGTGATGAGGCTCAGCTCCCTCCTCTCTGCTACACAAGTGTTAAATATTTAAGAAATCGCTGCTATTCCTTAGTCATCAAAAACGTTATAATCTGGTATTATTGTACCGAGGACATTTGAGGTCGCTCTTTGAGTAACAGAGCTGTCTCCTAACTCTGCCAGCAATGAAAAAAAAATTTTCCTAACAGGAAAAGGTTTGCGGCCCAGAGCTTGTTACATAAATTCCTGTTTTTCACGCAGCCAGCAGGACATTAAAGAAGCTATGATTTACTAACTTGGAAAAAGTGTTGAAGAGGTAAATCTTGTGAAAATATGCACTGCTGTTAATGATGTTGTGTCTACAAACCCTTGCCAGATGCAAACATGACCTGATAAAAAAGTATAGTTTCAGCAGTGGATCTTGGCAGCTGGAGGAATGGCGCAGCTGTTAGTGGCTGGGGCGTGTGGCGGCACCACCAGCGCCAGCATGCTGGGGAAATGCCTTCAGCCATGGGCTTCACCTGGACTTTGAAGCAAAGCCTCCCAAAACCTGGCCTGAATGACTCCAAAAGCAAGAGTCTGCATTTTGAAGCGGGTCTTTGCACAGCAGCAGTTCACGCCAGATCGCACTGGGCGTAACTGCTCTGGAATTTTATCAAAATCTGGGTCGGGATGGCAGCAGGGCTGCTGCCACCTGTGGAGAGCTTCCTGGGATTGAGCTTTTGCCTCTAAGATAAACTTACTTCAGCATTCAGACCAGGAACTGTGGACATGCTTACTGCTACTTGCTGATTTAAGACTCAAAATACACAAGACCAGTATCAGCTACATGCCATGTGAAGAGCACATCCCAGCTAATAAAACTCATGAAGCTAAGATAATTATTCCCTTGAATCTACATATTTATATAATTCAGCTGTACTTCTGACATTTCCAACAGCGGTACCGATATCCAATACTGCATTTAAACCGAAGATATAAATAGCAAAACACGCAACTCAAGCTAAACTTGACTAATTGCTGAGAAAAATTATATCCCTATCCCAACTGAAGTTGAGGTATTTAATTAATTTTTTTAGTAAATTTTGTTGGTGTTTCACTAAATACCTGAAAACTCAGTTGCTCAGTTAAACTTGACAACATTGTGCTTACTGAAGTGAGACCATACAGTGACACTTGACCATCTTTCTTCCACCCCAGACACTGGAACACCAAAGGCAGAGGGAAGCAGAGCTCCTCTTTAACCCAACTGCAAACCTCTCCAAGCAGGACCTAGCTGTGAATTTGTGCTTATCTGGGGTGCTGCAAGACCCCAAATTTGTAAAAGCACCTACAAGTGCTCATGGTCTCTCCCGCCCTCATACTTTCATCCATGGGCACAGGCAGCTCTCATCCCACCAGAGTGCCAGAAGAGCGACCAAAAGGGAGAGTGGGGAATGGATGTGAGAGTCAATACACTTTCCATAAATAAGTGCATTTGTTATCATGGTGCATATGCTGACAGCATTGCGGTAAGACCTACCATGGCATCTCAGGGAGATCAAACAAGTAACAAAAGAAAGAAGGAGTTGGCCTCTGGAAGAAGATGCAGTCATAACAAACTGGGAGGCCACAGGAGCAGCACTGCTTCTATCACACATAGATCTAGGATTTCCATTAAAATTAACAGTCTAATGACTGCCCACTAAGTTTTCATTCAGACAACATCCCAGGAGTCCACTGCTTTCTACACCTCTTCCAAGGGGATGGCCTGCACCAGTTGCCAGCTTGTTCTACCATCACCTGTGGTAGCACATCCTATTAATGACAGCTTACAGCAGCTTTCTGAGCCAGCACCATCTCCTTGTGGTGACAACATCAGAGCAAAAGTTTTGCAGCAGAGAAGTGGAGATTCCATCCCCCAGGATTTCCATATGCTTTTACAGAAGACTTTCAACCTGTCTCTCTAGGTCTTTGTATAGGAGCTCTACAGCAGTTCCAGATGTTCACATCACCCTCCTCCTGGAGCCTCAGTGGCAAGCACCACTCTAAGACGAAGTCATTAACACTCCTAGGAAAGTGTGCAGAGGCCAGGAAGTTCTCCAGCACTCTTGCTCCACAGCTCCTCCAGCACAGACAGCCGGACAGCAGCAGCAGGGGCTGACCATGGCAAGTGGCACCATGTGGCACCTCTCCAAGGCTAAGTTAGATCATGCCTGGCAAAACAGGCAGGTCTGCCTGCAATAGCTGCACTGCCTGTGCCCATTTTGCTGTGGTTTCCAACCGCGCTGCCAGGTTTATGGCACTTGGATGAAGAGCCCAAGGAGGAAAGAAAACATTGGTAACTCCAGACCTACCAGAATTTCCTTTGGTACAACAGTCTGGTGTAAGGCAATCGTGTTTGTCTTACCTAGTAACTATGAGATACAAAAAGGTCAGATGTTGATGCTGCACACGGAGCTTGGATTTGCCTCAGAGCTAGTGCTGGACAGTCATAAGCACTTGGTCTACAGACAGCACACATTTTCTGACACAACAATGTTCACCAACACAGCCACACTGCAGTGCCAGAGGCCTCAAATGCTAATGAAACAGCTAATTTTGCCACCCAGTTGTGGTATTTTTTTATTACAGCTCAGAAACCTTCCCTGTTGTCCAATAAGAGTATGGACAGAAAGCATGCCACTCAGCCTCAGGTCAAAGAGTCATATTTAGAAGATGCTGGAAACTTGCCACCTGCAGCTGCATGAAGGTGGAAAGGCAGGATTTCCTCCCAAACAGGTCATGCTTTTTTGGGTCCTTTGTTCTTGGGGAGGTGCTTTTGTTTGACTTCATTTTTCCTCCTGCACTGTTAAGCAGTTAAGAAGTATCAGCTGGAAAAAGTGAGGAAATACTTCTCTCTTCCTAGGGGGACCTTGCACTGTTTCTCTGTGCTTCCATTACATGTGGTCACATAGTGAGAGTCCTTCCCAGACCACTACCTATGAAACACCACCTCCAAACATGGAGACACTTCCATAAACTGTTCCATGTGGTAAGATTTCAGCAATGCATCCCTTTTTCCATGTGTGAATGTACAAGAACAGGAGGGAGTGTGTGTTACTGCTATATGGTTGTTATCCATGTGTCCTGAACACAAAGGGGCTTCCTGTGGCCACATGTGAGTGGCATTAATTTAAGTCCTGTACTTTCTGCATTCAAGCTCACAGATTTATACTATCCTGTGATTCCTTCTCATAGCTGTCAAAGACTAAAGAGCTTTGAACACTGAAAGTGGTGGCATCCTGCTGCCACCGGGGACTGGAGGGGATTTCTCAACCACTGGAGTGGATCATGGTAACATGTAGGAACAGAAAATGCATACCCAGCTTCAGACATTGATGTTTAAGACTCGGCTGTCCATGCCTACATGTCAGAGCAGGCAACTCTGTTGACAAGTATTTGAGTATTTCCCAACACACCCTATATCCTCTTCCTCATCCTAGGTAGACTCCTTGAAAGCACTTTACCATAATGGCAGCTTGGACATTTCTAATGAGATGATAACACTGCCTACTCTCCCTACACAGGCATTTAGGAAGAATGAAAGTAAAAACCACAAGCAAGGTTCACAGTATGCCAAGTGTGCACGCAGGGCAAGCACATACTTGGATACTGTTCCACACATGATGACCCCAACCAAAACTTTTAATCACTCCTATGTTTTCTGTACCTCCAAGAGAGAGAAAAGTACAGAAAATGAGATTTTTAAATGAATTCTGTTGAATACACCTTCATCCCTCTGGTAAAATCATCTGGGGAACCAAGACAGCCAACAGGTTTGTCTAAAATCTATCCACTTTCAAAGATGAAAGAAAGGCAACAATAAGAAGGCACCACAGTGTCATTACAAAAAAAGAAAAGCAAACAGCCATCAGGATAAATGATGGCTTCATTTATCGATTTCATTTATCATAGCATTAAAAGTTGTGAAGTGTAGAAAAATAAATATCAGATTAAAGAATTCAAAGATTGCAGGGATAATAACTATTTTTGGTGATCCAGACAAATTCTAATACCGCCTTTACAAAACTGATGCTGCAAGCTTTCTATTCCAACAGATGGAAAACAAGTGTTTGACAAATATAAGGGTTCCATATTTATAAATAAGCATTTCTGTTTCCCACAAATATGAAACATATATATGGATATATGCAGCTCGTGATGAAGTGAGTTCACCAGTGAGAGAGGAGGCCAACAAGGAGACCTCACTGAAGAGGAATATTTCAAAGTCAGAATGCCCTTCAAACGAGGGCTTCTCTGCTCTCCTTAAGCACTCTCAGACCTCTGGCCTTACAAGCAGCCTGTGCAATTACGTCAGTAACACAAAACCAGCAAAGCAGGAGGACTTGTGAATAACCTGAGAGACCAGGCGCTATCACACAAAAGCTGGTAAAGGACTCAATTAATAAAACATCAGAGGTCACGGAAATAATCAGTCTTTCAAATCAGTCCCACAAAATACTGCCATTGCATGTACAACAGCCTGCATCTTTTGTTCAGGAAGGGTGAGGGAACACCTGCATTATGCCAACACCAGATGGAATGAACAACAGCGCAGTCTAGGTGAGCACCGTGCGCCACTGCTAAGGTGTGCCCTGCCCTTCAAAGGAGTTAAAAGCACTGGAATCACCTGTAGTCCATCAAGCCCTGAGGAAGGCTGCTGTGACCCGTGGTGGGCAGATAGCCCTTTCACAAATATTCACTGTGGGCTCTAATGCAGTGACCAGGAATGCAGGGACACAGGGAGCACACAGCCATAGCGGTCTGAGGAAAAGCTGTCCTCAAATGCAGAGCAAAAGCAGGTTATTGAAAGGAAAACAGGAATCAAAGTTATAGGCAAAGTTCACTGAACTGAAAAAAAAAAATTAAGTAATAAAGTAGCAGTTCATGCATACAATGTCAGAATGACTAATAGCTCAAAATTTTAATCTGCAGCTATAGTAAAGAGAGACTAAGCGGTGTTTATTTTTTTTTCAGCCAGTGGGAATAATTATGATCAGTAGGACAAAAAATGTTAATCACTCATTTCCTGTTTAACAGACAGCCTGTTTCACCTCTGCCACTCTCCACTGTTACACCCAATTCATCACAAAGACTACAGCACTCTTTATAGAAATCTTTCCCCCCAGCTCTTTTTCTTTCTCAAACTAAACTGCCTCTTATTGACATTTGTTAGCTCTAATGAAGAGGTACAAAAGTGTATACATGCTAAATATATCAATGCTAATTAGACTAGCAGATCATCTTAAAAGCAACACTGGAAATATGCTCTTACCAATTAGAAGCAATAAGGTCAGAAGTAGGCCAAGGTCTTAAATGCAAACTACAGAGGTGAAAACACGTTGTAGTAGAAAATAGGGTTGATTTTTTGCATTGGCCTTTGAGAGCACACAGAGAATTTCCAAGAAAAAAAGCACAGTCAAAAACCCCAGATAGGATTACTCAAAAAGCTTTAACTGGTTAAGTGAAACAACTGTAAAGATCCCTGCTTGAGAAGCCACGTAAGTTTTACAGACTGAAATCCCTGCATTATTAAAGCAGATCTCTGTCACTTGTCTAGGTAAAGGCACAAGCAAACCTAGACCTGTATGTTTGGTTTCAGCTGGATACTTTGCTAGGGAGCCACAGATCTCCATTTTCATGAATTAAGGCTATTTGCTCCCACAAAACCCCTGACAGCCTAAAAGGCTAGAATGATTGTGAAGACGTGATGGATTTACAAGCAAACATTTGAAAATGAGTTAAAACTGAGGCAAGTAAAGCAAAGCAGGATGTACTGGAGACACAGGCTAAGTTCAGGACACTTGCCCCATCCACTGTGCTGCCCATGGGCTGGCCATGCCTGGAGAAGCTCGAGGGCTGTCTGTATTTCTTACCTTGAGAAGCAACATATCAAAGGAGATGTACAGATTCAACATTATTAAAAGTTCTGTTTACCAAGCCTTTGTGTAGAATACAAAAAAATTAAATATATCTCCTTATTACACTTGCATTAGCATAGCAGAGGCAGTCTTTTCATTTAGCAAGCAAAGGACTACAGGAGTCACATTCTGTGGTCATGGATGTCACTGAGTATCAGTTTTTCAGAAACAAAGAGTCAATGAAAGCAGCAAGCTTCCTCTGCAGCAGGGTTAGCTGTGCCCCACAGGAAATCCCTGGCTTGAGGAAGCTGCAAGGCTTGTGAAAAGAAGGGCAAAACCTTTTATTTACAGGCTGAATGGTATCTTAGGATACATCTCACCATGTATTTGATCTTTTTTTTGACTATAACAAGTGCAAGGATATACTAGCAAAATTTTATACAGCCCCCCAAACTACTAAAAGAAAACTAAAACAAAGTTAAGTGGATTTTTTTTGTTTGGCTTAGGTCATCTTTAGAAACTATTTCTTGCATCTAATGGGTAATTAGAATTTGTAAGGGGACAGTGTCAGCTTAAAAACAGCAACCACAGCATGAATTTCACCTAGTGCTGTAAATATCTGATGTTGAGGTAGTAAACAGGAGAAACTGAGGAAAGAAGAAACTGACATTTATCTTTCCCTTAGTTTCTTTTGCGTCTGAATGCAGTCCAGTACATAGTCACTGTTTTACTATTTATGTTTCCTCTAGCCAATTTACCCTTTATCTGTCTTATACATGAAAAGGAAATATAGTACAATTTTCCTGATAACAAAGCAGTAGCAGAAAAGAATTGATTTCTTACATTTTTGTTAAAATAGCTAAATAGGATCATATTTAAGTTCTCGTTAAACTCCAGCATATCTGCAAGTATGTAAAGGATATTGCTTTATACAGTCAATATTTGTTAATTTCTCTTTGTGTTTTTATACTTCAAGTTCACAAGAAGCAATTATATATCTTCAACTACTCCTCTTTGTACATCCCAAAGAGGCACCACATAAACTAGGTATTATGTTTCTCCCCAGCTTCTTAGAACACAGTTTGCCTTGGTACTTATTTTCCCCCACCACAGAAGCAGGTCAGACCACCAGCACACTCTCTACAGGAGAGCTCTTTCCAACTGAAGTTTGCTCCCACAGCCTAGCAGATTTTATATAACACAATTTACTACTCCAAAGCCAGCAAAACACCCTCATCCAAATTTCAGGACAGCCTCTGGCTATAATCCAGCGTGCACTGCCCCTCTCCACCGTCTGCACACTTGCAGCCACCCTGTTGCAAAAGGTGAGGTTAATACTTCAAACGTATTTTAGCTGATTTCCTTGGGACACAGAGGACTCCTGTTGTGTGGCTGCACTGCTCATGCCAGTGTCTTCCCTTCAGATGCTGCTCTCTGTGATGTTCTTCGGGCTGCAGTTCAAGAATCGCTGGCACTCCTCACTGGGTTTTATGACATCTGCTCAGTATTATAAAGCCAGAGTCGTCCAATCTTGCAAAACATGTACCACCAACTCTGAACAGTTACCCCCAGACAGGCTCAAAATTTTCACTGGGCTATGGGAGGCAGAGCAGTATTTCTCAGAACAAGATGGGCACTCAGAGGAGGGAAATCTAAAGGCCAATTTCTTCCCTCACACCCATTTTGGAAGCATTCCTAGTCCCTCACTACTGTAGGCTGTGCTCTGTACTTAAGAGACCCTTATTAAATCAAAGAACTATTTACAATCTACATACTGGCAAGTCCACATTCCCATAGAATGTCATCTGGCAATAGTGACTTAAGTCATCAGCTCTGTATTTATTTGCCTTCCTCCTTCACAAACAAGAAAAGTAAAAAGGATAAGAAAAAGCCATGTTTTTAATGACAAGAATGGAATTAACAGAGTAAAGCCCAAGAGCTCTGAAGCACCAGCATTTATCACTATACCCAAGTCCTTTTTTTTTAAGCAGTAAAATATTACAGTAAGGACAATGAAAAGGAAGATCAGCAGCACCATTGTGGCTTGAGATCTTCTACGTACACACCTGCTGCTAGAGGTGCAGAACCCCAAATAAGAGGTGGACACAAAATAAGACAGCTTCCAGAGTGGGACACTTGTGCAAAAATGAGCTTTGTTAGACATTTTGGGTGCTAGAATTCTCCTACCAACTAGGTCTAATAAATTACCCCTCATTACTCTATCTTTCCATTTGAAATACACAAGGAAACTGGCCTTACCATGACTGCTCGGAGATCAGACCTCATTCAGTCTCCATTCCCCTGGGCAGAGCCTGACACTGGGAAGCTCTGGGCACAAGGTGCCTTTTACCAGGTGGAACAGGAGATGTCCCAGGGAGGACACTGTATCACTCTTATCAGTTCAGAAAAGAAAACATTAAGCCTCCTCTGCTCTGTGGTAATCCCTCAAACCCAAAAAGCTCTAATCAACTTCCAGATTAGGCTTCCTCCTCCTAGAGGTCACAGTCTTCACATGGTGTAAGTTCCACCATCATCACCACAATCCCCCTCAAAGAGAAGCCCATGTGTAACTGGGCAGCCTGAGCGTGCCAGCCTCGATATTCAGATTTAAGGACTGCAACAGTCACATTCCAAATCACAAAGCCTGCCAGGGGCCTCCCATCCTTTTGCCCAAAGATGAAGAAAGGAGTGGAGCTTCCCTCCAGCTTTCCCCACACATGCATTAAAGCATATTAAGGCAAAAGCACAGCTGACCCTGGGAGCTAAAATGCCGTGAATCAATTCAAAGGGGTGCAAGAAAGAAGTTTTAAGTTACTCTAGAGGAACTTGCTCAGTATTTGTCTCCTGACAGCTTTTGCTTCTTTCAAGTACTTCTGCCTCTTGCAGACAGCCAGAGAAGCAACACAGCCCCTGCGCAGCTCCAAAGATGTGCAAACTCTTTAACTGAGCTGGCCAGAATGAGGCACTTGTTTCAAATAAATAAATAAATAAAATTTACAGGACATTAACTTACATCTGATTAAAAATAGCAGGAATGTCAGCAGTAGGAGCTGTCATTTCTAATAGCTATCAAGACACAGGAAGTTATTTATTCTGTGGGTCACAAAAAGCCCTCCTTAAAAACAAGGATGAAACAAGAAAAAAAGAAAGCATGTTTACTGAAGCCTGTTTTCCAATATTAGCCAGCCAACTTTGTTTATGAAATTTTATAATGATTTGTCATTGATATATATTTGGGTTTATGTCCACAGATCTGTTAAACTGCTGGCCACTGCAGGAAACACTGAAGCCCTTGCTGCTCGTGCTTAATTTTTTGATTTTTTTCAGTTTTGAAGATATCGCAGGGAATTTTTGCACATTTTCATTTGGTTTAAAAAAAAATTAAGGTCTTCCCCCAGAAAGTCAGGTGTTATCATGTATTCTGTTTGTTGATTATTCATGCAATCATAAATTACGCAGAGTATTTGGCAGGCCATGCCTTTCTCTGTTAAAACATTTGTTTTTACTTTTTCAGTTATTGTTTAGATCCCAGTCATAACATGCTCCAGGTTGTTTTGAACAGCAAAGAGGAAATAAGCAATATTTTAACTTATATCACACTGTAACAACATTAAATGCCTACGCAGCAATATACTGCCTATTCAGTATTTTCCACTTTCTTCCTGTCCGCTGCTGGCCTTACAACAGCAAGATAATTCACAATTTTACAGTTTTGCAACCCATAAAACACATGCTCACAAGCATGCTCAGAACAAAACACAAAAAGGAGCAAGAAATAGGACGTAAAGAAAAAAAAAGAAAAAGAAAAAAAGAGGGACAGAATATAAAGTAAACATATTTGCTGAAGGCTGGTTTTGAAATCACAGGAAAGCCAACAAAGCTCTTCTGAAGTCAGCTCACATGCACCCAGGTGACACAGTTGGACAAGGCAGAGCCCCAGCAAGGCACTGTTTGCCTACATTCACCCTGACACCACGGCAGAGAGTTGGGAAAGAGACTTTGAACTACGTGCCATCCCTGCTGCTCAGCAGGATCACGGCCTGCAGTGGATGTGATTACTAAACCCATCGTGACCCCTAGAAAATGCCCTATGGATTGGAAAAAAGAGAGGCAATGTTCCAAACACCACGCAGTTCACACAAAACAGTCTATGTCACAAAGTAGAAATAACAGAGCTACATATCAAAAGTTTCTCAAGGATTTTTTTCTATGGGTTTAAGTTGAACATTGTATTTTAAGTAGTAAGTTATCACGGAGAAGATTTCTATCTCTTCTCTGTCAGCTAAGTCTTAAGAATTTGTCGTTTACCTAAGAAGGAGAGGGAGATGAAGAAAAGAAGAACATTTCTTCCAAGACTGGCTTTGTAAAAAATACTTTGAAACTCAGTTTTGGAGCAATGAGTGAAGGATCTGGATATAGTACCTTGAAGATATCTACATACCAACTGCAATTTTAAGAAAGTTTATCAGCTCTTGGACACTCTTTTTAATACAATTCTCAAGGCATCAGAGAAGTTTAGGACCTACCACTTCAAAACACATTCCTCAAATAATGGAAACCGGCAAAGCAGCCATGGGCTTAATCCTCCTTTTTCCTCCTCTGTCAATTATTCAAGGACCCCACATTCACTCATCCACTGCTGTCTACTTCCTTCAATGCCAAGCATTTCTGGGGCATCTGATAAGAAAGTGCAGCATTATCTTGCTCAAAGTTTTCGTAACAACAGCAGCTATCCCACACACGTACATGCATATATTCAACATATTTGACTCATTTTCCAAGGAGAGTAGTAGTTAATTTTGACAAGAAAAAATAAAAATATCTGTGTTCCACAGCTCTTTAAAAAAAGTAGTATTTTAAACTTGAAGGATTGGGGCTTTTCCTAATTCTTACCTATTTCTATTTTTGTGTTAAGTTTTTAAGCATGAAAACGTTCAAGAAAAAACATTATCAAGCAAAATATTAAGATACATATTCACCTCTAAGGAGAACTGAAAAGAAGCCTGTGATTTGTACAAATCCCCTGGCTGCAGTGATTTCTGTGCAGTATAGCTGGCTAACAAACACCAGAGAAACCTGTTAAAAGCAGATTTAAAGGCCTTTTTACCTTAAGAAAGAACTTGCCAGAGAGCAGCAGTGAGTGACAAGGCACTTGCTTCCTGGCACAGCTAAAGGCACACCACAACTTTTGAATCAGCTTGCTTGATTCCTCTACACTGCCACAGAGGCTGCCCACAACTCAAATAGCCCTAACCATGCGGATTTCTAATTTTTTTAATCAAAGTCTATTGATAAACTCACACCCTTTCTATTGCAGCTGTTCTCAGCTTGTAGCCCACATACTCTTAGGGGCTCCAAAATACTTCTAAAATCCCTCAGAAGGCAGCCAGGGGATGTAGTGGCAGTCAAATGTCCTCTGTCTGTTTGCACTGGGCTTTCCTGTAATCCTGGCTTAAACACACGTGCACCACAGGAAGAAAACAGACAATTTTAAGTTGCTGACTCTAGAAAAAAGAGCAAGAACCATCTAAGATTAAACCTGGCCCCCAGACTTCGTCGAAAGGCTGACTTAAAGGATAAGGCTAAAGAAGATTAACTCAAGTACGATGTCAAAGTACACTCAAACAGCAACAACTTCTTGACAAACACTGAGGGGTTGTAAAAACCAGAACGTTTAAGAGGAGGATTCATAACCCTGCAGTCCGTGCCTGAAGGAAAGCTCTCCCAGTCCAAGTTCTGGCTCCTGGTAAACTCCAGCAAATGGTTCTGGCTGTAATGATGCAGCACAACTCACTGAGTCCATAACCAGAAATACAGACAACCCAGATGACTTCAGAGTACAAAAACCCTCTGAGAGAGACACACTGTCCAAGGGAGAAGGTGGCACTGGCATTATTCCCTGCCCTGTGGGACCAGCCAGTTTTCCTTTCATCTGACAGCAGTCAGTGAGAGATGCAGAAGCAAAGAAGTGCACAGTTCTTCCATTAGCAATGTTAGCAAGGTACAGGGAAAGAGACAGATGCTTTGGCTGCCTCCTCTCACTCCTGCTATGAGGGGCAAAAGGCTTTTGGAATTACTTCTATAAAAAACCTATCAGCTCCTCACACTGAGGGACAAAACAAGAACAGCTCACAGGTCAAGAAGCTCTACCAGTTTGTGGCTGTCTTGCCAAAAGACTGAAAAGACACTATGGAAATAGTCCCCACTAACACTGTCAACAGAGAAGACCAGGGCTTTAAAGACCATGGCTTGTGTTGTGCAGCAGTTCCACCACAGCTGCTTGAGAAGCCACAGCAAATACCAGTCACTCTTGGTGGGAAGGAGTATTGGCTGCCCGACCTGGAAATGCTTCCCTGACCCCTCTGGGCCATCCAGCTCCTCTGAGGCAGTCAGAGGCTTACAGGGTGATAGGAGCACTTGTCCCTGGTAGGGGTCTGATGCTCAAGTCAAGCTGGTTTTGCTCCAGATGCAATCAGGAACTTGTAACCTCAGGAGTCGCTTGAAAACAGGAAAGCTGCAGCTTCCAACAGATGACCAGAGAGTAGCCCATGAGTACTTCAGCCCAACACAACCCCAATTCCCAAGCACCACCCACTAAGGAACTCAGCCAATGCAAGGACAGCTTCCCCATGCAGAAGATACTGCCTCACACCTCAGAGGCCATTCCCTGAATCTGCACACTGCTGGACTCAAACTCATCACTGACAAAAATTTTCCTCCTCTTTCTCCTCCTGCTTCTTCCTCCTCTTTTTCCTCCTGACCAAATTTACCTTATTTCTACTAGAATGATGTCAGCCCCAACATGAAGAGTGAAAACTGGCACTTTCCTCAGTGAAAGAACAAATTTCCCCACACCAAAAAGCTAGCAGTAAACAGGTTTCAATGACCCAATATACAGACAAAACTTACCCGACTCAAGTCAAAAGAAACTTAACACTTCTCTATGTTTGACACACATTTTTCTATTGATGGCATTAAAATAGTAAAATTACATTGCTAGTTAGAAAAGGCTCTAGGGAGGCCTCACTGAAGCCTTTCAGTACTTAAAGGGAGCTTTTAAAAAAAGGTGGAGAGTGACATTCTATGCAAGCAGATAGTGGTAAAACAAGGGGGAACAGTTTTAAACTAAGAGGAGAGATTCAGACTAGATGTTAGGAAGAAATTCTTTACCCAGAGGGTGGTGAGGCTCTAGAACAGGTAGCTCGGGAAAATTGTGGATGCCCACCCCTGAAGTGTTCAAGGCAAGACTGAAAGGTGTCCTGGGCAACCTGACACAGTGAGAAGCACTGCTGCTGATGGCAGGGGTGGCTGGAACTATAGGATCATTAATGTCCCTGCCAGCCATTCTATGTAGCTCTTCCATATGAAGATCTTTCTGCTTTGGCGCAATTTTTCCTTTGTCTACATTATGTTTGTATCTTCTTGTTTCCTTTTTTTTTGCCTCCTGAAAATTAGTTTATTATCCATTCTACAAACCCCAAGGTAAGAGAAAAGGCAGTAAAAGCAATATAAAGAGTACCTGTGAAGATTAAAGACCACAATGACAATGGGAAGTCACACACACAGAGGAGGCTGACACCCTCACTGGTGTTTTGGTTTCCCTCCCAGCTGCAGCTCACCACGACGAGTCGAAACACAAAAACCTGTGAGACAAAGTAAGCCGCCCTCCCTTATCTAGAGCACCACTAGAAACAGGCAGTCCCAGCAGCCTGGTGCCTGCTGGAGGCTGGGAAGCTTGAAGGAGAAGAGGAGGGAGACAAAGGTGCATGGCACCTTTGTTTGAGGTTGGGAAAGCCCCGTTTTCTCTGGGGCAGAGAAGGAAGCAAACAGCAAGCGCCATCCCTCAGCCATGGCAGCACGCACGCACATGCACACGCATTTCCTGCGGCTTGGCGAAAACAATGAAGTGTGGGGAGCCTGGCTCTCATATGAAGAACACACTGGCTATATATAAAGTAAGGAAAGCAGCTGCTTCAAAAGCTCAGTCACGCTTTTATCAACAGGGCTTTAATTAGTACCCATCTGCTTCCTGTTTTATACTACAGAACTGACTTTCACCTGTTTCAGCAAAACACCCCTTCCCCCAAATGGAAGTGTGCACACAGACACACACATGGACACACACAAAAAGTTCACAAACACCTTATGCTTAAGTAGTTAACATCTGAAATCCTTGTTCTGAGTGTGTGGGCTACGTAATTGCTTTTTAAAAAAAATTAGGCTTTGTCAGAGCTATCAGATTTCACAGTCAACACCTTTAAATCACACACCTTACCAATGTTTCGCCATTGATTTTAACTCACGGGCACTTGGGGAACCATAGAACTCTGGAGCCCGGTTGCACTGGCACTGCACTACAGAGAGGCTGCCCAGAGGGCTCGCAGTGGAAGTGTGGGCTTTTCCTGAGGTCCGTCACACACATGAAAGGCTTTAAATAAACAATGGCAAGGCTGATAGTTTGAATCCATTCTTAACTCACCCCATTGTTTGAAGAGAAGAAACAACACGTAGAAGAAAAATATTACTGAGGGAGGAAATAGCTTCACCTTTGAATTTCCTGACATTTTTCCTCCCACGCTTTTCCCGTTCACTCGTCAATTATTTATTTCTTTTGCAAGGAGAAGACAAGTGAAAGTTAAGCACACCAGCAGAGCTACGTGCGGCCAGACCTGCCCACCTCTCCTGCACAAAGGAGCTACGAGCACTTGAAAGCTCGCCAGGAGCAAGGTATCCAGAGAGCAAAACAAGAGGAAGCAAAGCACTAGGAGAATTAATTCCTTGCCAGTGACTGAGAAAGGAGCACCACTTGCCTGCTCCTAGGCAGAGTTAGAGGAATGGGAAGAGGGGCAAGTGCCAAAAGGAGAAGTGTTTATAAGGTCTCTATGTGAATTTTTTTGGTTATGTAAAGCCTTCTCAAGCTCAAAGTTGCTCATCACAGAAAAGTGCTTTTCTTAACACACCTTTAGCATCAGCCACCACCTACAATGCTTATTTTGCCAAAATAAACCTGGCAACCACACGACTCATGCTCCAGTTTTGGAGTGGGAGGAGATTATTCTCTCTTTACAGTTAGAAGCCTCATCTGCAACAGCTTTCCTAGGTGCACAAAACTGAACCTAACTCAATTAAAGTTTTCTCCCATAGTAAATTCCAGTAAACGAAATTACAGCAGTTACCCCCTTGATGTAGTTATTCATGGTGGTAGCAAGAGCAACCAGTCTACAGCATCCTCCTATATCATCACCCACAGAGATATCACAGTGCTGGCAACACAAGAAGGGGCAAATACCAACACAACATCAAACACTTGACTGTAAGACTCAGTATTCATGGGAGCCTACAAGAAAGATGGGGAAAGATGATTAACAAGGCTATGTAGTGACAGGACAAAGGGGAACAGCTTCAAATTGACTAAAAGTAGGTTTAGATCAGTCATTAGGAAGAAATTCCTTACTGTGATGGTGGTGTGGCACTGGAACACGTTGCTCAGAGAAGCTGTAGAAGCCTCATCCCCGGCAGTGCTCAAGGCCAGGTTGGATGGGGCTCTCAGCAACTTGGTCTTGTGGAAAGTGTCCCTGACCATGGCAAGTGCTTTGGAACTGGATGATCTTTATGGTCCTTCCAACCCAAACCATTCTATATTTCTGAATGGGTAACCTAGGAAACATATGTGTAGCATACTGCCATTTCTTATTGACACAGCACACCAAAGTACTATCTATCTCAGTATACATTAAGAGATTTGTGCAGCATCACACAAATCTGATAAAGAGTAAGAACTGCCATTAAAAAGTAAAGATCAAACTTTGTTTTCAAATCTCCAACTTCTAGAAGTTCCAGCAACTCTTCTGCTACCTCACTGTCTAGCAAAAAGCAGGATTTTGTACACACACTAAAGGAGGTATTAGTGAAGGGAAGGAGCTCTGCTGCTAGAGGAAAAAAATCAAATGAAAACACACAGGCATCCAAGCACAATGAATGCTCTGAGTATGCGAAATAGGTGAGAAGGGATGGAGCCAAATGAGCATCAAATGTGAGAACTCCAAATATTTCTCAGAAAAGTAAAGATGGCTCACTTCTAACTCAATCACTTCATAGACAGAAAAAATAGATTCACTAATCTCTTGGGTTGTGTTTTATTTTGTTGCTTCATTTATGGACTTTATGAATTGATAAACCTGAATAATCAATTTTTTTCCTTAAAAAAAGGAAAAAGCTCTTAACCTTGTGTTTTCACCTAGAAGATTACACCACCACTTAGATATTTTTCCATGGTATCTCGAGCAACATATTACAAAACTTCATCCAGGACTGAAACAACAGATTGTCTCAAGAGCAAATGACAAAATATTTGTACCAGAAATCCTGGCAACGTTGCATGCAGATGGGTTTCTGAAAAATGGGGTTCCAAGAATAAGTCACCCATGGTTCCAAAAATAAGAGTTAAATTCAAACAAAAACTGGATGTTCACTTTGCAGGGTACTGCAGGCCCTCTGCAGGGTCCCACCCTTGCCACACACACAAGACACTTGTTAACCAAAAGCCTCTGAAGTCTGAACTTCAGCTAAACACACGAGGCTGGGGAAACGCAACCAAGGCCAACGTCCTGGATGCACAACCCAGAAATTACACGGTCAGCCAGCCCACTGCCAATGGACTCTGACCAAAGTATTGGGGCAGCCCTGAAATCCACGGCCACCATCCGTGGGTGTCCGAGCTGCAGCGGCAGAGGGATCATCCGATCGTGCAGGGCCAGGACCATCTCTGCCTGCAGCTGGAATGTGGGCACGCTGGCTGGGCCTCTCGGGCTGCCAAGGCACAGCTCAGGCGTGACCCTCCCGGGGGGAGCCCATGTGTGCCGAGGCACAGAGACGCGTCAAGCTCCAGCGGGGGGCACCGGAGCGTGACCACGCCGCGGCAGAAACAGATGTCTGACACTGCTCCCATAAACAGCCACGGGGAAACTTGAGACCTGCACGCTATTGCTCCACCTCGCCTTTCATAAGGGGAATCAAAAGCAAAGTTCATTGGACGGTAGTGACCTTTTTTGAAGTGATTCCTGGGCTTGGGACACACTGCTTCCACACTGCTTTTTTTTTTTATTTTGATAATCTTACTCGGCTAGACATCCATGTTTACTGTATTTTTTTGTTGTTTTTATGGTCAATACATACTGACCTGACAGGGAATCCTAGGATATTCTGCACTAAGAGAAAGAAAACAGGTCCTTGATTTAAAAGACATATTTAGTCAATATATTTCCAACCCCTGCAATCTAGAGCCTTCAACAAACTTTTCAACATAACTCATCTTCCCTAGCAATGGCCAACTTCATACTGATTAACTGCTGTTCACAAAGGCTATGCAAAACTAGTGGTGTTTGGCAGGAGACAGGCACACATTACAGTTCTAGCCTGAGAAGAAAAAGCTAATATAATTTTTTTGAAATTCGGCACCCATCTGAGACCAAACTTTTCCGTTAAGATGACTAAATAACTGGTTTGAAGTGATTTGCATAAAAGGCTTAAAAAAATGTAATATGGATATGGGGGAAGGAGAAGTGAAACAAGAATGGGATAATGACATTTCATGATAACAGAGAGCATTACAGTCCGGTGCATGTAAGAAAACAGTGTCCTTCCTTTCCTTTCTTCCCTTCCACATTTCTCTCTATGTATGAAATTAACAAAACTTTCTTTAAGCATAAAAATCAGAGCTTAAACTTAAAGCTGAGTCAATCACAATAGTCCAAAGGAATATGATAAGGGGAATAGAAAACAAACTCAGAACTTCATAACGTCAGCAGATACAGTACACATATATATTTTTGGTTATAATAATTACAAAGCCACACAGTGAAGTTTGTTCATTCTTTGACATAGCATAAACTTCCAACATACAATCTTGAGTTTTCCAGAAAAATCAAAGCTGCTGGTGTTACCAGAGCAGCTATGTAGAGCATACACATTTCTCAACACATAATTAGTTGAAATGGCAATTACACCAAAACGTGTTTGCTTTCTGGGGCTCAGAAAGTAAGCCATCAAGCTGATGACTTTCGAAATTCAATCACTTTCCCGCATTTTACTTGCTCTCCATCACATTCGTGTTACTTCAACCAAATACGTTTACATGCGTTGGACAGTCATGTGCCATTTTTGTTGCTTCAACACATTTAAGACTTTTCTAAGCCATGGTGAAAATGTATCTTAAAAAAGACACACACAAGAAGGCTTGAATTAATGCTCATCCAATATATATTTGTTTTGAGTAGGCCAAATCATGGGGCACCTAGGCATTGTAATAAGAATAAAAAAGAATAAGAACAAACCCAGTTCTCAGAAATTCCAGCTTTTTAAAAATACTAAGTATATTAAAACTGGAATTTCAGAGTCATCAGTGTAACGGTAATCTCAATGATGAAACACTACTAATTTTCAGTTCAGTTATTCCATTTCGGAGAACACCCCTTTAAAAGGTCTCAGATATTCAAAGCCAGCATTTAACTGTCGCTGTGTCCCTATGACTGCTAATGTATCCCTAAGTTTGATTTACTGCTTGTAAAAAATCAAGCACAGCTGTGATGAGACAACTTTCTGCATCCAATTATAAAGATAATCTTGTTTTTAAATGGATTCATTTAACTTTGGTGTCATTTACTTCCGTACTATCTCAATCGTGGCAAAAACATGCTTCTGCTTTAGGCCACAGACAGATGTCACATTATAAGAATGAAAAGTAATTTTCTGTATTAATGCATCAAAAGGTCTCACTTTTTTCTATGTAGTGATGCTACCTATATAACATCTCAAAAGGGGAAAAAAGCATGTTCTAGAAACTTTATAACAGCAGTCACTGGACTTACAGCCACCAAATCTTGCCCACTGGTGGCTTCTTTGTATTACA
Source organism: Melospiza georgiana (assembly GCF_028018845.1). Classification (NCBI taxonomy): domain Eukaryota; kingdom Metazoa; phylum Chordata; class Aves; order Passeriformes; family Passerellidae; genus Melospiza; species Melospiza georgiana. The sequence continues at coordinate 55,888,264 of NC_080431.1, read as the reverse complement.
ACCACAACCAGGACAGGGTAACACCAGTGGTGCCCAGATTAGGCTGGTCATGTCACCAAAGCCAACAGGACCCACCAGCAACTACATCACTTTTCCCTGCCTCCAACCCACCCAGCAGCAGCTTCTTGCAACCACAAGCACAAGGATGATTTGGGCAGTGTATTGCCCAAAAGCCAGGGATGGAGTACACTGGGGTACAGACACGGGGAGTTACGCCAAAATTCTCGGGAACCAAACTTGTTCCAGTTTATTTTCTTTGGGCTTCATCTGGCTGATCTTTCTCAATAACCCTGCCTAAACTGATGCACAGCAGCTTTGCAAAAAAGAAACTGCCACACAGCCATTACCCCCCCACACAAACTAAGCCCAGGCTATTTAAGAGTTCAGACCTCTTCATCTAACAAAGCTCATCTTACAAGACTACTTAAGATTTTTCTGTTATCTCCTTTTAAATGTTTTCATTTTAGTACTTAAACCTGACTGCACCCTTTGGACCACAGGGTTTCCTGTACAAGGGAGCTGCTCATCCAAGTTCACCTACATAACAAATCAGATCTCAGTCTCATAGATCCACCATCATTTTCTTGTGTGTGGATTATCCTGTCAACCCAGGGACTGCATCCCATTCTAGCAGGCCTTCTGCAGAGGGGGAAAACCAGCAGCCTCTCAGTCATGATGCTACAATCCAACAGAGCAGAATAAAGGAACAGACAAGCAGTGATATGGGAGAAGTATAACACTGAACCAATAAGGGAACATTCATCTGCAATGGAATAGCTTGAGCACATAAGCAGCACTGCCCATCACCAGGGTCTTTAAAACACTACAAAGAGCTGAAATAAGCTTTTGAATGAGGATAATGAAGCACTGTTGTAGAAGGTTTCTCTCCAACAGGAGACCACTGAAATAGGTTTTGTACAGGTGCATCAAGTAGGCAATGGAAACAGATACTGCAGGCACACTAGAGGTTGGTGTGAACATCACAGGATCATGAGTAAAAGTGGAAAGGAAAACAACAGTAGGTTTAATGAGGCCCTGAAAGTGAATGCGAGCCACTGAGATCAGATGTGGCAAGGGAGGGTGGAGGAGGTGGTTACGAAGGATGCGGCATGGCCCAGTTAAGGATATGGGGTGTTAACTCTGCAACCACACTGCGAATGGACACAAGCATGGTGCTTTTCTCATGGTCACAGGCAGAGTTCGTACAAAAACCAGCTTCTTACCTCTCAACAGTGATCTCCAATTTGACTGAAATATGCTTCATATCGCTTAGCAAAATAGGAAGCAGTCATCTGCTTTCATAACAGCACCTCACCAGGTCTCCAGCAGTATCTCCAATTTTCCCTAGGGGATCATCATTTCTATGTCATAAGAAATATCTTTACTGTGATGGTAGTCAAGCAGTGGCAAAAGTTGCTCAGACAGGCTGGGGAGCCTCCACCCTTGGAGATATTCAGAACCCAGCTGGATCTGGTCCTGAGCACAGCCTTGGCAGATCCAGCGGTGGACAAGGGCCTGAACTAGACAATCTTCCAGAGGTACCTTCCTGCCTCCACTACCCTTTAATTCTGCGCTCTCTCTCTTAGCCTGTTTCCACTGCTAGTCATCTTATACAGCCTGGAGACCCTACACTGCCACAGGAGGGAGGGCCATTTCCCCTGTCTTAAACATCACTTTGATCCACACTGCCTTTCTGCTCTTTTGACAACTTGGTACACAGCAATTCCTAAGGAGTTGCACTCTCTGTATTTTACAAAAAGCATAAAATATTTTCAGATATTAAATGGAAGATTACAAGCAGCCTCATGTTCCCAAATCACCTTGGACATTGACTCATCACTGCCGGAGGTTTCCAAAACCCTGTCACTGCTGCTCCAATGTACCCTATCCACCTCTTGAAACAGAGCTGGCACAGCAAAACTTTGGTTTACACTGCTCTGGAGCAGTGAAGATTTTGGTGAGACAGTGGAATTTCCCTGTAGAATATAGTACAGAAATAATGATTTCGCTTCATTATAGAAATAAAGAAATAGAAATAATGAATGTCTCACTAGAGAACAGGATGGATGGAAGAACAGATGGGTTAAGGAGATGTTAGTGCTTCTCTGCTTTGGAAAACAAAGTTCAGACGCAGTCACTGCAAGCTGTATTTCAGCTGCTGTATGTTTAAATCACCCTTAGCATGCCCAGAGCACGCATCTGAGGAGCTCTGCTCCAAGCAGCAGCAAGCCTCTCCTGGCTCCCTTGGTGCCCCAGGGACAGCCATCAGCTGTAAGGCAGCTCTGAAAGGATCTGTGGCGTCCAACTCTTCCAGCTTCAGCCTGCAAGGATAGTGTTGGGAGGTGTCTGGAGGCTGGGTGACAATGCTGATGGTACTCTGGAGCTGCAGGGCAGCTTTATGGTCAGTGGCTCTCATTCTGGCAAAAAAAGGGCTGCAGAGAAAGGAATACACAGGTCAAAGAGATTTTTAAGTCACTGGCAAAGCAACTAGTGCTTTGAGTAAGAGAAGGTGACCTTAAACTGTATCAAAGATTGCAAGTATTAATTTTCTTGATATTTATACTTTTAAACTTCTACTGGCCTGTGAAATTCTCTCTCCTGAAGAAATTACACAGGCAGAACAAACACAATTATTACAAAGTAATATCCATCAATAAAGACAGCTAAGCAGTTTCCTTGAAATTAATTTGCATTAAGCATTCCAAAAGCATTTCTTCTACTGAAGAAAATGTTCAGTATAAATTCTAATTCATTTTCAGCTCATTACCTCCTGATGCATCCAAATGCCATCGACAAATAAAGACATAAGAGAAGAAATATCATCTCTCTCTTCTCTCATTTATCATTATGGAAGTTTGGTACAAAGTCTGTCCTTACAGAAATAAAAAAATTAAAAAAGGAGGGGGGAAGACAAAAGGGGAATCAAACTCCACAAGCTGTAGCAGTCCCCCAGAACATAATACAATTCTTAATGAAAAGAATACAAATAGCTGTGCTAGTGGACAGCTTTCACAAGGGACTAATTTATTAATTTATTCTTAAAACAAGAGCATAGGAGAGGAAAAAAATTCAGCCGTGAAATGAATCTATATATCATTTTGATGAACCACAGCTAAGACTGTGCAGTATTGCTGCAGATATTCTGAAATAAAATTCCAAGCATGTACACAAAAATCAGACTATTTTGATTTTTTGCCAAACAGGCTACCTTCCAAGAATAAAAGTCTGGGAAAAAATGCTAGTGCAGTGACAGAACAACATCCTTACTTCTCACTCCCAAAAAAGAGACAATCTGAAGACAAAATGAAAAGGTTGACAACTACTTGGTGGATCTTAAAGCTCAAGTATTCCAGGAACCAAGGTGTAAGTGATGTCATCCAGAGAAAGGGGATGAAAAGATGAAAAAAAAATGCCTAAAAAAGCCCCAGGATTTTCCTGAGCGTCTATGAGTGGCAAATACTAGAAGTAGTCAAATTTACTGTTAAAGGCATTTTTCTGTTAATTACTGAGAGAAAAAAGTACTGATAAACTTTAAACCATTGTTTTGATGCCAAGCATTTTTTTTCTTGTGGGGAGGCTCTGATAAGTTTACTTGTCCCATATTGCTTTTTCCCCATGGTCAATGCAGCGACATCTTTAATACGCAAACTATGCAGCTTCCACCGACCTACACTAGACGTTTTTAAGTGTAATCAAATTAACGCGGTCTCAAGCCTATCAACGCCATAAATTTTGATTCTGCTATAAAGCAAGAGGCACTTAATGCACGTTTCTGTTTGTAAGGAACCGGGCAGTACTCGATGGTGCAAACACGGCCACCTGTCTCTCCCCAGAGCCTTCACGCACCGCGCAAGAGCCAGCGCGAACATTTGTTCGCCTAAAACGCTCGGCATATGGTTGAGCTGACAATTTAATAATATCTTGATAAGGACGCTGCCAGATTTTTGGCGGGAGATAAGCATGTTTTATCATTAAATATTTGTACTGCAGTAGCACCCAGAGACCTTGAGCAGAAAGGGCCTCACTGTGCCAGGAGCAGAGGGTAACCGAGTCAGTGACCCACAGAGCTGACAAGCCAGCACAACCAGGCTGCAAAAAGGGACTGAGCAGAGCATGTGCCACATGCACTGCGCTGGAAACAAGTCTTCTCCCAAATTCACCAACACCTACCTGCTAAGGCTTCTCCCACAAGTCACAGTTGATCCTCCTCAAATTGGGAAGACCTACTCCGCAGCAACTTCCCACGATGCTGGGAAACCACAGTGACATTCATGGGGGAGAGGACTTGTTTATTTGCGAAAACCATGATTTTGAGGCAAAATCCAAGTGTGCATTAGTTTTCTGGACATAACAGCTAAAGGATTGATTAACAGCACCGCACACGGAAGTTTTGCTCCTGAAATAGTTTCCTTCAAAGAGCTGCATGTAAACATTGCTCTCCCATTGCAGATGTATCCATCTGCAAAATTTATAGCTTACTCTTACCCATCATCCAGCTAAAATCCTCTTCCTACCTGCAATTCCATGTATGCTTTTTTTGTTGTTTTCAGAATATCTTCTATCCTTAACAACCAAGTGAATAGAGGAAATGGATTATGCACAAAATCAGGTCTTGGGGTACCTTCATTCCATTCACTGCTAAAGTTGAGATAGTTATGTAGACATTACCCAAAGAAGTTTCCCCAGGGTGCACATTAAACCTAGTGGCAAAAACAGAGAGAAATCCCCTGCATGCCACAGCTGTCTGAATCTTATCCTTCAACCAATAATTCCTACGCAGTTACTTCCTATACTAAATGGGCTGTATGTGCTGGGAGAATCAAAATAACTATGACCCGTAGTACAGAGAAAATGAGAGAAACAGAAGTTTCTTTTAAAAAATAAACTGTATATATAGAAACCAAGCTGTAAGACTACAACAATGGGAGACCTCATTACAAGGAGAAATGTCTCATGTCTGAGTCACCTTAATCTTTGGACAATGGCACAACACATTTGTTACAGCTTCCAAACCACCTCAAGAAAACTGCTGCAGAAATAGGATTTGAGCACATAGGTGCATCTCCCTCTGCAGCAGCACCATTATTTGTGTTTTGGCCATTTTACACAGTTCTGGTTTTTTAAATATAGACACATCAGACATAAATCAGCAACAGAAACACTACTTTTTAAATAGTTAATTTTATAGGTAGGTATAATATATATATTCGTATATTTATAATCCTTACATGTTAAGATGAGGCAACCCTCATGTAAATGTAATGTAAGATGAGGCAGTCTTACATTGCACAACAGCTGGTAACACCTCCTTTTCCACAGCTCCACTCCCAAAGGAATAAGCGAGGCAGGCTCACATAACTTTCATTCAAGGCTCATACCAACACACAAATTCTTGAATATTTTTGCTGGGCATGTGTTTTCAATTGCTTTTTGTATATCACATTTGCCCTGACTTCAGATTTAACCAGAGGTTTAACTTAAATAACCCCTAGTATTTTAATGTGTCTTTACAAGCCCCATTCACAGCTGACAGCGAACTCTGTCCTTACTGCTATTTTCAGACATGTCTGTACATGCCAGGCAGCCTCACTCTGCCTTCTTACTTCTAGGACTTGAGGTAGTATGCAAAAGACATTTCCAAGAAGGCTCACAATGATTTTAATGAAAGTTGTTCAAAAAGACCAGAGAGCCTCACTACGTTTTTCTAGGGCAGTCAATAGGATTCATATTTTTATTTAATAACTTTTTTGTTTCTGTCTCCTAGCACAGAATATGACCAAAAACTTCAACAGTAAGTACCTTCTTGATGACAATTCTGAGCTTGCAAAATTTAACAAGTATTTTATGCACACAATTAACAGTAATACTACATCATATTTTAGGAGCTGATGCGACAACAACAGCATTATTTCTTTATAATTTAACACGACAAATTAAAAAATAAAAATGCAGTATTTATGAAGACATATGCACAACTTGAAAATTCAGTGTTCCAGTTATCAATCTACTTTAAGTCACAGCTACATGCTTTCAACAAAATAAATTCAAAACCCTTGCTTGAGCTGGATGGGTACATGCCTTCCTGCACTTCCATCAGAATAGATCCCAGGCAGAAAAAAGACTGGAGCAGGAGGATCTTGGGCCTTACTCCCAAAAGGCCACTTTTATATTCTGAAATTCACTTTTAAAACATCATTTGACTGCAGCCAGGTAATGAAAAGAGCCTGCAGGCAGTGCTAAGCACATTCAAATTTATTGGTTTTAATCCTGACATTAGGCCTGATAAGTCAAATGTCCCCTGTTCTTGCCAGCTACATCTCATGGATCCCCTGCCATGGAGTACTGCCTGCTTCCTCCCAGTCCATCCTCCTTCCCCAGAGGGTAAGAATGCACAGATTTCCCTGGACAGATAGCAACACTAAGGGGGGGGAGAGATCCTTTTACAACTGGAGCTCCTCCCCACTCCTTCCTCCCTGCCTTCACTATCATTGTGCTGTAAAACAAACTGGAAGGGAGATGTCGGGATAACAATCACAGGAAGAGGGTTTGTGACAGCCGGGCCGCAGAGTTATGGTGCCGCGAGACGGGAGGGCAAAGGTTCACGCAGGAAACGATGCCGAGAGCAGGACCCTGCCCCGGCTGCCAACAGGCCTCCCAGGGCCAGCTCTGGGAGAAGGAAATGTGTTTTACTCTTTACCATTTTAAAGTGCCACTGTACAGTGCAGGCTGCAGGATGTTTGCATTTACAGAAGATCCCAAGGATCTGCACTCAGGGAAGGCCGCTCTGCACTGCAGCACACGCCGCAGCATTTGAGCGCCATGCAAGGGATTCAAGCATCTCTCTCACTGAGTTGGGAAAAATTTCACCATCTCCTCCCAGAGAAGAAGGACTTCTCTGGATCCCAGGATGCCTTCCAACAGCAGCAACAAGTTAGTCTGTTAAAGAAAAGCATCTGCCAAACCAAAGCACAGACTTGAGGCTTCCAAGGGACTCGGGTGCATTTGAGAGCTACTGCAGCTTCCATTAAACACTGACTACAACAGAAATCATGTGTTAAGGAGCTGTAACATCTTTTAAAAATAAATACGTTTATTTTAGATGATTCAGAGTACTGCGTGCTCTAAGTTAAAAAACTCCCCGTGAAAGGACTTCAGATTACACTAAACCAAGTTATACTCCCTTCTTTCTAGTGGCTCCCCCCTCACCTTCTGCTGGAGTGGAAACAACATCACATGCTGGACTGCAGGTCTGGGACAGGATAGATGTTCATAAACACTCGGTCATGTGTCTATCCTGTTTTCCATGTTTGTAACTTCATGCCATTTATTTATGTTTTGAAATTCCAATATAAACACAAGTTTAAGATCCCCTTAAAGCTGCCTGTTCTGGCAATAGCTAAATTTTCTAATTTGTTTACCTAGATATATATACTGAATAAAAATAAAACTTCCACTTGTGTTTCTCTACCCCATTTCAGTCAAAATTCCCATTTGGCCATTCAAAGCAGAAACACTGGGCTTTGGCAGTGCATATTCTCATACAGCTTCCCTTATATTTCACAGCCCCACTAGTGTGTTACTGCAGCCAGTGACTCCAGGGCTGTTTTTTGAACTCAGCCTCCCCACATAAATGCCTCTTTTAGAAGCTCTAGCCTGGCACCAGCTTCATGCTGATGCATGTGATAGAGGCCAAAGTCTCAGAGCTATAAAACCCGGCAAGTTCAATCACCCACGGGAGCATGAGGCACAGCATTCTGCCCACACACTGCTGGAGAAAAAAGTATACCCAGACATCCTGATCCGATTAGCAATTCTGGCACCAAATCCTCACCCAGACAAAATACGTGTGACTGATACTTGCCTAGGACCAGCTCAAGGTTTCTCAACAGCGTAGGCAAAACTGAATCTGGTGGCATTACCAGGTTTGTAAGTGGGAAGCTGAGAACAGCCCCAAAAAGTTGTTTCCCACTCCCTGCAGCGTGACCTCCTCCATCCATCTACCTCATACACACTCCCACTGCAGCACACCCATCCTCTATCTTCTCAAACTCAGACTCAACTAACCAGATCCATCCGAGCCTCATTCCTTCTACAAAAGCTATTAATCCTCCACCTTTGTTGTGCTGCAATCCTTAATCATGGTCAGGCAAATTCCAGGCTGCTGCAAAAGGGAAGAAACCAGGTAGGGGGTTTCTTTGCATTGGGGAGAGGCTGTGGAATGGGGCAAAAGTACACAGACTGAGAGTTGGGCTTTCTTCTTTCACCACAGTCCTACAAAGCTGGAGTGATGACTGATGCTGCTTAAGGGGCTTCCCTCCCACAAAAATGTGGACTGCTCCTCCCAGTGCAGCAGAGAGCTGTGTGAAGGGGAAGCCATGTGGGTACCACATCAGTCCTCGCAGCCTCTGGTCCAAGCAGCACTGGCAGCCATCACCCTGACAGCTTTACACACGCCATAAAATTCCTCAACACCTTCACATGACTTGCACAAAGGCTGGAGCTCAAGGATGCAGGGAGGTGTGCTCACTCCAGCTCTGCAGAAGCCATCCTCAGAAGGTCTGTTCCCCATAGGTGTAAAGAAAAAGCCACTAGACGCCACGCAGAACACCTTTCTGGGAGCAGCTATTTTGCAATACAGGGAACTGTAAAAAGGAAGAATAAACCATTTTAAAATGTAAAAACCAAAAGGGATGGGACGCAGTTGCACAAACAAATAGAGAGCAAGAAAAACTGTGTGCGCAGGTAATGCACTTTAAAAACATTGTTTCCATCTCTCAGACACGAAAAAGACTCAAAACCACACCTAAATACTTCGGACAATGCAATAGCTTAAAACTTCTTTGTTGCCTTCTCTGATTTTCCATGGTTATTACCTTGGGACACAGGGGTTTCTTGGCCAGATACTTAGTGGTAGGTTCACAAAGGCAGCAATGGCTCAAAGAAATGAGATGAGCAGAGACCCAAAGGCACTAAGGATCACACCATGGTTTCTGACATGCTATGGAATGGGTTTTCTCTGCACTGTGAGCTTACTATCCTCTTTTAAATGAAATAACATGCTTCCTAGAAAGACCCCTGCTATTAAATATTTGGGGTAACTACCACAAATAGGCTGTAGCAGAATACTTCTCACAAAAGTTTTTTAGTGTCTATGTAGAGCAAATTTAGAAGTTGTCTAATTATAAGTACTTGCTCTTCAAGGAAAAACTCAAATTTTTACTAGTGCATGTTCTTAATTTTTTCTCAGAAATTTAGAATAAAATATACACATATATCTAGGTGCAGTTTTTCAACAAAAATTCTCATTGTAGAGCAAATGATGAGGGAGGCACACATACTTAAGCTTAATATAAATCCAGCTTGATAAATTGATGGAAATAGGGGGTTAGTAGGATTTAATTCGTTCTTAGCCTTAAACCATTCTTTGATAATAAGTGTGAAGCTAATAATACTAAATAACTGTAGCAGAAAGATGCTTGGCATGTGTAGAATCAATCACCTGTACATTCCTGGTTTATGATTACAAAGATGCTCATTATCCAGCATTGTGCATCTAAAGGGACATGCAACCACTCTATGTCTCTTTACTAACTTGGATGTAAGTACCTAGAATTTAGTCCTGCAACTCTCACTTTTATTTCATCACTTTTTCTCCCATGTGCAGTTACATCTTTTCTATTCCATAAATAATTATTTGCCCGAGTCTTTTTAAGTTTAAAGGAAAGGAAGAAGCAGAAAACTCTCTCAGCTGGAGACCTGGCTTGCCTAGAAAAAGGCTTGTGTTAACTCAACCTAATGCAGTGCTACCACCAGAGCAAGTAACAACAGCAGAGAAAATACATAGTACTTTGACAACACAAAAATTTCACTTTAAAAAGCCACCTTCTAACTCCCAAGGAACAGCTACTTACACCTTCTCTGTCCATAGACATAAAAAGGCAATTTTTACTTTAAATTACCAGGCAGCTTTTCCTACTTACACAGTCACATGGCCCCGCTGAAAGCAGTGATCGACTACAATCCTACCTCCAAACCTGCTACCCATCTCTCCCCAGGAGCACCAGGGCCATTCACACGTTAAGCCTGCTCTGGGAGAAGCTCTCTGGTTCTGCAAACAGCATAGTCAAAGTCTGTTCAAACCTGTGCCTTCCAGTTTTCCTTTGAACACAAGTTCAGGCCAGATTGAAAACAAAAACAAAACAAAAACCAGTCACTAAAGGAACATGGTCTATATGATAAATAAGGGGTTCATAATACAAATTTACCCTTGGACTTACATTGTCTTCTAATTTCTATATTTTGCACAACTTTTTTACCTACTATTACTTTTCAGATTAGATATGTCTGTATTTTAGCCCAAAATATTTTATTTCCTCTGCATCTTGGAAGAGCTGTGCAGACCTGTGAGAGCTGACAAGCCTACAGAAAACCAGGTACAATTTTGAATCCTTGAATGATTTAAGGAGAACTACACTGGTTGAATACTTTAGTTTTTTCTAAATGCAAATATGCAAAGATTTATGAAGATGCAGCTTAACACATAGACAGCAAGTTACGAAGTCTGGCATTAACATTTACTTACTAACAAAACTGCATGTTCACCATCAGGTTTTTTTTTCCCAGAAGGTCTATGCCTTCAGCCATCATACATTCTTTGCACACCCTGGAGCTTCAGCACAGCTGGTGAAGTTCCTGGGCTCCTACAATGAGCTGCTTGTAAGCCAAATTTTGCCATTTCTAAGGAGCCTGAAGCCATGAGACTCTCTCTACTAAGTGTTAAACCATGTGCTTTCTTACATCCTGACTATGACAACACATTAAGCAACACACACTCCCTAAAGGTGATCTAGAAAAAAAAACCACCAAGCAAAATTTGCTATGCAAACAGTTTTTAGAAACAGTTTTTGTGATCCCTTGCTCAAATGACTCTGCACAGCTAAGTCAGCAACCTGCACTGGGGTAAAGAAACCGATTATTCCAACTCTTATCAAGTATCAGATTTTGAAAAGATGCAATATTGCAAGACAGAAATGACACAACACTGGTGTACTTTCTGAGCTACCAGGGAGAAATGAAAACAATGAAATGTATGTTGAATAGAGGAGCAGGCTTCAAGAACACAATGATGAGTAGTCCCCTTAGCAAGAAGAGGTGGACATATGAATCTGAAGGGCAGTTTAAGAGTGGATCACGCTAACTTCTTTGGGAGTATAAATGGCAAAAAGCTAGCTCTTATATGAATAGGAAGAGTAATGGAATCTTGACTTAGTATTTGTACTTAAATATGTACTCAGTATCTGGTAACAAAAAGATTATATATATTATACAAAATATTAACTCAACAGCAAACCTCAGCATAAGCTTAACTGTGAGGTTAACTTCTCCATCTTCCTCACAAAAAAGCAATTCAACTCTTTTGCACCCCACAGAAAATCAAGAGGCCAAGATCTTCAGCCATTCTGCCTTTGATTCTTGCAAGTAACTTTTGCAAGTGTTAAATGTGAAAGGGCACATCTGAATCACACTCCATTTGTCACCCTCTGATAAAAATCAAGTCAACACGAGGGTCTATCAGCTATGCAGCTGACAGATAAGAGCTGTGCAGCTCTACTTAGCCAGATTTCAGATTAAACCAAATCACCAGCACAAACCAACCTACAGAAGCACCAGTGACCTCAACTCTCAGGAGCACAAGACCTCTGCAGTTGGAGGAAAGAGCAATGAAATACTGTCAGAGCTCCTGTGTGTGGAAGGAGCTGCAGTCCTCACCTGCAAGCAGGACTGGCCCCTCTCACTGAGTAAGCCAGCCTTTCTCCCAGCATGAGGAGATAAGGCCATCTGAACACCCATGCCCAGAGAGCAGGGCACTGCCTATGCTCCTATTTTTGAAGGCTGTCAAAGCAGACACGATTTTCTGACCTAGCTTCCTGCTTCTCTGATTTACTCTGTACATTTGTGGGTCTGAGCAGACTAGAGACATCCAGCCATGGGTTGCCTCCTGTGTTGCTTATCAAAGAGCAAGAGACCATTGTGCTTAAACAGCTACATTGGAGGAGTCTCAGCTCATCCACTACAGAGGATCTCAATATTTCCTTCCCAGTCATCTTTCAACACCTTACATGGCTCTGAATTTCACAGATGCCCTCATTTATCAGTAAATGCAATAAATAGGCTCTTACTGAAAAAGTAGAGTACAAGATGAAGTCAGACATCATAGTAAAAGGAGCATTGTAGGAGTTGGCTTGACCAATCAAACACCTAAATTCTGGTTGTTTTTATTCCCAGGCCATACACAAGCATCAAAGACAATGGGTAGATGCTTTTACAAATGCAAAGAATGAAAGCCAGGACTTACCACCCAAAAATGAACCCAATTATTTCTCAGGCTATGCACCAGTGCAAAGTTAAAGCCACTCACCCCATGGCAAAACACAGTTACCTCTAAGGTGCGATGAAGCAGTGACTTCGCTTCAACACCCCAAGATTGTTTACAAGAAGGGAAATGAACCTCAACTTCTCCAGGTGAAGCTGCAGAGGAATTCAAGGCAGCCAGAAAGTAATTATTCAGCTGGAGTTTGGCCAGGACGGTGGAGTTAGCATTGCTGCTCTCAAAGACTGTGTCAGGGGACTGTGCAGTGACCACCAGCACTGGCTATTGTCATCAATGCTGCTTCCCACAGAACCCAGGTTCTCCTTGGAAAGCTCCCATTTCTGGATTGAACGAGCCCATCCCTAGTCAGTTTGGGAACAACGTAGGACAAGGAGGAAGGGTGAGAAGTATAACTATTAGTGTCACTTTCAAGAGCAGTAAATTTTACATGGATTAAAGGGATGAAATCTTTATATATAGCAAAAAGGATAATTATAATGAAGGCATCTGTCTAGCTGGCACCACCCACAGCAAGACCTGCAAGCAGTAATTGTACAATAACAACGTGATGTTTAGTGTGAGGTTTAGGACATTCTGCCAGAAAACTTAAAGTATCCAGGTTGTAAAACAGTGTAATAAGTAGGTAATCCCCAGCCTGGCGTCCAAGTTACTGCCCTAACCTGTTCCTTATGATTATAAAACGTCTCGGTGTCAGCAGGTTCACTGTGAGTCAGAGCTGAAATAATAAATGGCTTATTCTCCATCCTGATGGAGGAAATACATCATGGCTCATTGTGGCTCACTAACTGAGCATTTTTTTTTCAAACAGGAAAATGTAAAAATAACCAACTCATTCTGCCTTATTGCACTTATTTTTGATTAACAAGGCCCTTATTACAATCAAATTAGAAAAGAAAAAACAGCATGTTTTCAATACGGCCTGCAAAAACAATACCTTAGGAAAAAATACTGATGAAAAACACTGCACAAACAGCTGAAGAACACAAAATTTGTGACAAATAGTCTCTTTGCCAAAGTGATTCCAGCACTTGGCTCCTGTAAACAACATGTTGCCTGAGCTGAGGTGAAGGTCTAGGCTGTAACCCTGAGGCACTTCTGCTCCCAAAAAGCTGTCTTATTCAGGTCCCTGTGTTCACAACACGATGACAACTCAAGTGGTGTGTCTGCACACTCAGGACCTCTAGCTGTGAGCTCCAGAAGAAAGGTGCCATCTCTTGCTTCGCACATTGCTGGCAAGCAAATAGTGCCCTACTTCTGTCACGTCTGCCCCAACACTACACATAAACCACACAAAATGCCCCCCTTGAAAGCTCTTAAGAGACCCATAAAACCCCAGCAACTCAAAAAAACTCATCCTTTACTTAGCACAGATATATATAACAGAAGGATCATTGTAAGCAAGGTGCAGTGAATCCACACTGTTTGCAAACTGAAAGAACAGTAACAAGTGGAAGAAAATAAGCATCATTATTTTATGGACTTAGACAAAAAGTACAGATATATTAAGATGATTATTTCAAGCTCAAATTTGGAGGACATGTATTTTTATACACACACAGAGTGGCCTAAATTTGTAGAATACTTAAAACAATAGAATAATATATAAAATCCAGAACAATACAGAAAAATGTATAAGCAAATTTTTAAATTTTTAATAACATCCATTCTTAAAAAAAGAAATGAAAGTACCTAAAACAGTAGAAAATACAAATAGAGAGCATTTTCAGAAATAATTAAGGAAAAAAAAAAAGTGAGTAAATATCACAAAGACAGCCCCAGTTGTTTTCAGAGAAATATCTGTCCAAAAGGATTGCAAGTTCTATGACCATGCATATTTGAAAGACATAATAATTTATATTAGACTTACAAAGAATACAAAATTCTTTGAATTAAAATAACATGCACTAAGAAAATAAAAATTCTCCAATATTTTATTGTAGTAAAAAAAGTATCCTCACATTTTTCTGTATTATATGTTGAATAAAAAATTATAAATTAATAATTTGGACTGGAGTATGAAAAAAAATGTTAATTCCCAAAGTAGTACTGCTAATAAGCTGGTAATCGATAACTAAGTTATTTACGACCAACAAATAAGTACGTTATTTATTGATATGTTTTATGATATCCATTTATTTATATGGTTTATGATATCCATAATATACCAAAAATGCAAATTAAAGTACAAAATTAATGTTAGAGTTGTGTCCCTTTACTGAAAGTTTTTTGAATTTACAGTTTAAATGTATAGATGAACTATTTCCATTTCTTGCATATCCTTTCTGCAGCTTCTTCTGGACACTTTGGCAACTCAGTTTTATGATGACCCTTAAAACATCAGCATCCTATGGGCAGTAGCAGTGGCCAGGGCTCAGAGCTATGACTGCAGCAGGGCAGGCACTTTCACCCTGTGCACGTTTTGCCATGCCAGAGCTCGCCTGTGAGCCACTGCCATGCTGGGTTCCACCCCACGCTGTTTTCTAGCTGAAAACCCCGAATAATTTGAGTTCTGTTCTGGAGCTATCCATCAGCCCTAATTCTTGGCAGCTACTTAAAAGGGCTAATGATCTTGCAGCGGAGTCATGGGACTTTGAGTCATGGTCCCAGCCCCAGCTCCAGGTTCCACCACCAGCCCCCACAGGGCTCCAGGCCCGTGCTCCTCCTCAGCTGCCCCACCATGGCCGGCGAGCATGCCAGAACCCCTCTTTCTCTTCCTGGGCCTGTCTCTAGGCTCCACAGGATTTTGTGACAGCTTCTGATACATTCAAGGTTGTGTCCCTTGCACCCTCTCCTCTCCACTGCCCTCAACAGAAATGCATTCCAAAGTGAGCGAAATACTGGCGTGTGAAAGGTGGATACACTGAAGCTAGGCAAGCACAAGAAACCATGTCACACTCTCCTGCACATTAACCCACACCATCACCTCCCCTACCACATATCCCACAGCTTCCCATGGGCATAACCTTAATCCCACAATCTGCACCCCCTCTCCAACTTCACTACTTTCACTCCTTTATCTTCAGCAGCCCCCAAATACCACAAGCCCCAGTGAAAGGCCTTCAAACTCCACAGCATCCTTCAGCTCCTCCTAAACAACCCTCCCTGGAGTATCCACCACATCCATAAAAAGGCTTGGACTGGCCAGCAAGCTGCTACTCACCAGGAAGAAAATGGCAGTCCCAAGCATGATTACTTAACTCTTGAACTGAACCTTTTTTTTAACAATGTTTTATGATATCCATAATAATGAATATCCCAGTGATGAGCTGGAGTCATTATTGCCTTGTGACTCATTAAGCGTTTTTTTTCTAAACTGAGCAAAGTTTCCATAGTTTTTGGGCCACATCTCACATCAGAGCTACACTACAAGGAAGTGTTACAAATCAAAACAACTTCGATGACAACACTACAAAGAAGAACAAAACACTCAGGACTTGGAATGGCAAGAAATTGGGATTTTTATATTTCCCCAGATACATTTAGAATTTTTACTCTCTTTCACCCTTTGGAATTCAACCCTTTAAAATGCAGGAAGAATGGTTCATTTTAAGCTTCTGGACTTTTTTCCTTTAATTTCATTTCCATTTTGGCTTGTGATGTGAACAGATCTGTTCAGTGACATTATACAGCACTGCTTCAGAAAGCAAAAGTCTGCTCTTTTCTATCCTACATCAGTAAGAGAAAAAAAATTCTCTCCTTCTGACCCAAAGATCACAGAAAAGAATATATTTGCCTAAAGAAAGATTTGCAGACAGTTGTCATACCTTGTACTGAACAGCAAAGTTGGACAAAGCCCACAAGGTTTGTATTGTTAAAGCTCTTCCTTTAACTCTTTTTATTAATTTTTTGAATTGTTCTATTTATTTCCTAACATACAACTCATAGCACATTATCTTCCTTATTAATTGCGGCTTCTTTTTGACGCTCATTTAATTCTGTATCTTTTTCTTTTATTCTCATCTGTATTTCAATGTTAATGAAGAGCTCATGCTTCCAGGTAAAGACTGTTTTTTTTAACTGATAGGAAACCCTGTAAGATCTTACGGTTGCAGTTTTTCTCCATAACAAACCCTTCCATTACGTTGGAGATTTCATACCTTCAAGATATTCCTTTTCTTTGTGACACATATTGTCTTCTCTTTAGAAAGTAAAACTTTCCTAACTAAGCCTCAATGACAAAAAGCGGGATTTTACAGAGAAAAAAAACATAAAAACACAACAACTCATTGTACTCGCAATTTAACTCACATTTCAAAGACTTTCTCATTTCCTCTCTTGCCTTTTCTTACAAACACCACAACCAAAACAATTTGTTTGCTTTGATTTTCAAAACTCTACTGTTTCCAAAGACAAGAAAATTTCTCTGCAACCCGCTGAGCGGGTTACAGCTTTTGTTCCTATATGAAGACGATGCAGCCTTTGCAGACTTTCTAGAAAGCACAGAAGAACTCGTAGTTCAAACATGCCCCACATCTTTCCTAGGAGGGGGCAAGCCCAAGACTGATAGATATCGTGGCCATCTCTGGCTCAAAGAACGTATCTCAACATATGCAACCCAGACACATCACACTGCTGAGTAGCCCTGGTCTTTTTCAAAAGGGAAAAGGGTGACAATCCTCTTGGACTGCATATGAATGGAAGTCATGCTGTTTATCTGAAAAGAGATACCTCTTCTGTGTGTAAATTGTGTGGTTGTGCTCAGTATTTAGGAGACCAGAGTTAAGACTTCCCCGCGCTGGAGGGCAGGGAGTTAGGTGTGGGTTAAACCCATGTATGGCTGTCACCTTTCTACCTCCTTGGAGGAGCAGGTAGTTACTACCACAAGTGAAATCTGTGATTTCTCTACAGACTTGAAAATACTTGCTTGTTTTACTCCTTCTTATAGAACCTTTTTTCCAGTCCTTTAGTGGCCACTGTGGTATGGGCAAGAAGATACTCAGATCTTGGTGTCCAAATCAGTTGGCCAAACTATAGCCTGTACAGAAAAAACCTCAGAGGTTTCTGAACTCTCAATGTCTGGAAAACATGGCAAATTGGGCCAGTCCCCTGTGGAGTCAAAATGCAGTCTTCACATGAGGTAGAAACACCGTGGTCCAAGATTATCATCTTAGTTCCATGCACTTGGAACTACAGGCCTGAATTTGATGAGGTGATTTTGTCAACACTTGAAGCTGTCCCTTGGCCTCTCCCCTAAACTAATAATTTGAGTCTAAAAAGACCTCTATGGGAGGTCACAAAGGCTGCCTCCTTTCTCAGGAATTACTGTGCAGATGAAGTTCTTCCTTCTGAACTGATGAAGTTCTTCCTTGTGAACATTTAGAACAGGAACCTATTCCCCTCCACCCACTACCAATCTCATACAGACCAGCCTTCTAAGCTAAAAGCACACTATGTAACCCTCTTCACATCTAACTATCTTCTTTCCCTTCAACAGCTACCCAAGGGCTTTCCCTGCAACACCAACAGGTTCTTTGAATCACAAAAGTCAACAAACACATAGGAGCCACCAGGCTTGAATAAAGGTTCCTCTGAGGTAGGAAGGAACCTGTAGGAAACCTCACACAATTTCAGGAGAACTGTGCTTCCCACACCAGCTAATCAGCCAGGGAAGCTTTGCTGCTGCAGCGGAACTTCAGAACCTTACTGGACTCTCTCACAACTGGTTTGCACCAGCAGTTACACACCTGACCTTTAGGTTACTAGTATGAGATGAAGTAAAACATTAAACAGTAAGCAAGATCTATTTTTCTTATTGGTGTTGGCTGTGTGAACATTAACACATGATTTACATGGCAGAGGAAAACAGGTGTTAATGAGGAGAGGGAATATTAAGTAGAGATATTCTTTGCTACTCTATTCCTATTCCTCATGTAATAAAATTTGGCATAAGTGGTACTCAAGCAAACCATCAGCGTTAGCAATAAACCTGGTCAGAACTTCCTCACTATAAAAGCATTCCAGCCTTTACGTTTTTTCCTTAAATTTGGAAGGTTCAATATTTCAGTATAATTCAGTCCATGTTCAAGACATTTCTAGGAAAAGGCACATATCCTACAGCAAAGCTCATTTAACAATCACTTACCAGCAACAAACTTAAAACCTTTATTGGCAATTTCTCAGCTTCTGCTCTGCATGATTCATTTATCCCTGGGATAAGCCTGAGCAAGGGATTCCCCCAGCAAAAGACAGACTAATCAAATTATTTCAAGTCAGTCAGGTATTCACTTTATGCCATCCGGCCCCGATGGCAAAATTGCTTGCAATAGCAGATCTCCCAACCTTAGAGGAAAAAATACTTTCACAGGCTAAACACTGGCCTAATCAGAGCCAAAAGACAAAGCTCCTACAGTCAGAAACACATAAATGTTACCACTGTCTCCTTCTCACTCACAACCTTTCACGCTGTGCTGGGAAGTGGCTTCTACACAGATACATAAAGGTCTTTTCCAGCCGAACAATTCTGTGTTTCTACAGCACGCACCCTCGTTTCAGACGTGCACTAGACAGAGCACGGAATTACCCTCACGCACAAGGCAGCACTGCTACATTGCAGCCCAGCGGCTGGCATAGAGAGGACAGATCTTTCCAAGACGCTGAAAGATCCCAGTACTGAGCAACAAACTTGAAAAGGCTTGAGACTTTCCATCCCTCTTTCTGGGGGAGTTGTGTGCCATGCATCCATCAGGTGCTGGTACTTTCACACATCATGCCTAGCTAAAGATGCCTAACCTGGTAAGATTTTTGGTGTCAGTTGTTTCTTACCTCTGTCTCACCCTGGATGATAACTTGATAATTAAGAGGTCTGGCGCACTTCCATTCCAGCCTGGTTACTGAAGGACAGGCTGCAGCACCTACACAGCACAGCATGGCAGCTAGCTGGCAATGGAAAGTACAGGAAATACCAGCTCTTGTCCCAGGATTAGACAGGAAACACGGGTAAAAGATAAGCAATTATACCAGTAACTATGCAGGTTTTTCTTTTCCTCTGCTTCTGCCAACCTCTCTAAACTCCAACAGCTTTCATCCTTCTCACTTAGGAGAGCCATTCAGGCTCCTACCCCCCTGGTGCCCCGGCTCTACACCTGCCAATGATGTTCCTGCTCTCATCATCTTTGAAAATGGAACTATTTCTTCTCAACCATACAATTTTTGATGTTGACAGCTTTTATTTCACACAGGAAGAACTTCCTGCACACCTGAAAGTTTGCCAGCCTTTTTCCCATGGCTCTAAGAAAAGGCACTGCCTCCTTTAAGAGCATCATCAGGCCACCAGCACCACCCCTATTCCCTATGTTCTCAAATCCAACGCAGAGGGCAGTCACATGCTCCTGTTTATACATCCCATAATACAAGGCTGCTATTTATCAATAAATGCCTTGAGGTGCAGAGCAAAGCCCAAGCTAATAAAAATCTGCTGGGATTATCTGCTGGTGTTTCACATCAGCAACACAGGGGCCAGGGAAAACTGAAGGGGAATTAAGGATGTGACAGAGAGCATACAAAGAGCAAAAGAAAGGGGATGCTGCAGGTATTTGAAGAGTTGGGGATTAAAGATGCAAGAAAGGCAACAGAAGTAGAGGCCCAACATTTTTTATTTTTCTTTTCCTTTTTTATTTTAAACTCAAATCGAAGGCATTCAAGAATTACTTAAGTATACAGGCAAACACATACTCACTGTGTTTTGCTCAATAAATAACTAACCATTGGAACCCATGCCTGCAGGATAACTGCTGGAAAAATGACTAGCAGTGATTAAAAAAGGATTAAATGGGTTTTATAAGCAACAGTATCTGTTGTTAAACATGCTAAAATAAAATTACAAGAGTTAATAATCTGTTTGCTTCAGGGCACAAACTAATCCTCATCTAAGGGCAGCAGAGATCTGCTTGCATGTCAGCTCGATATCTGGTGCAACAACTCCTCTCCACTGGCAAGCAGTCCTTGCTTTTGATTCCTGGCATTTTAAAATTGTCTTTCTTGCCTGAAAAAGATAGCATGCTATTGCTCAAGCCTTCAACTGACCTCACATAATTAAGTGGAGTTTACCAGACGTATCATTCCCTTGAGGAGCGGGGGTGAAATGTTTGAAAAGGGAAGAAAACAGTTTAATTGCTCCACATTTCAATATTCTGCTCTCAGTTTCTTTAAATACAGCTGTCAGGGCACTAATACCAAGCACATGAGTTGAAACTGTTGGAAAAAGCTTAAAGACATGAACAAAGCACGCAATCTATTAGTCCTTTGCAAATGGTTCATCAGCCAAATCATTTTATGAGAAAACAAGATCTTTGGGACTGCCAGCAAGGGAAGATTTTTAACATATTAGAACAGAAAAATTTACTCTGCCTGGTAATAGTTAAGGCATTATCTAATATCACAGCCTGGTTCTCAAAGATGGAATAGAGTTGACATACAAACTCCTCAAGATTATGATCCCAGCCCTCTCCAAACCCAAACCCATGAACCTTACTAACAGATTGGCTAGTCTCGCAAATAATTGCTTCTGGACAAAACACAACACAGAACACAGTGACGCATCCAATGTGGTTATGAACTTTTAGTTTCAAGCACCAGTTTGCACATTCTCACAGGTAGGACAGCTGCATGCTGCAGACAATCCTTCCCTGGCTCAGGACAGCTCCTACAGAAGAAATCTTGAACACAAGCCATACAGAACTCATTCCACAAGTAACCTTTCCTTCCAAACTCTCAGGCTAAACCCCCCCCCCCAGTTCTACTGCTCTACAAATTTTATATTATCTTTTATTTTTAGAGGGGTGCCAATTCCAGCTGGTCCAGTTTGGCAACCCAAATGCTCAACATTTGAGCCATGTTTTCAGAGAAGGACTTTGCAATAGTCCACATCAACTCACTAGCAATTCAGATCATGTCCAGAGTGCTTCTGCAAAGTTTAGCAGAGACCACCCAACAGATGAGTATCAGTGCTAGAGCCCAATGTTAAACTCATAGACAAAGCAATAAATACAGAATGCCTGGGGGGGGGGAATAAAAAACCACAACCAAAAAATCCAAATAAATAATTTAAAAGAAAGAAAAAAAAACAAGCAAAAATCTCTGAAACTTAAATGAGTTTTACAGAGAATACAAACATACTGTTTCAAACCACTGTATGTATGTATTCCCTCTCCTCCCCTACTGCTGAAACAGCAAAGTATGCATGGCAGATGGCATGATTCATCTGAAAATTACTCTAGCAGCACTCTATTAGCCTCTAAGGAGTAAACTAGGATAAAAATATTCTGAATGTTAACTAAAAGTAAGCAGTTGTCATGAGGAGTCGTCAGGTCAGTCTACTTGCTTAGTTTGCAGAATTTTCCTTTCAATCAGCAAGAAGCACTACACATGAAGATAACATCACTTACTTGTTCTACCTACAAGGAATTATTGCAGAAGAGAAGCAACTGGGACACAAAAAGGTTTATTTTCCCACACCTAAGTAAAAATGTACCAGCCAGTCAGGCCAAGAGCGACAGGACTTCACATTAACCATGGCCTCAGTTGTTTTGGGTGAGATGGGAGAGATTCAGCTTCTCAGAGACTGCACATCTTAGCTGGGAGAACAACCTTCCACATGCCCAGTAGCTGAATGCAAATTGCTCAGTGGAAAACACGGAAGAAGGGACCTCAGGAAGTCTGTCCTTGCCCCAAGGTATCAGTAATTACACCCATCAGCCCACATGGCACACAGAGTAACTTTGCCAGGGAAGTGACAAAACAAATGCCTGCATCACATTCAGTGTTAGGGCAGCCTTACCAAGCAGCCTGACTCCAAAATGCAGTAAAAGGATCATGCCATGAGTCCCCCTGCTTCACGCAAAAGACAGGAGTCAGCAGTGCTGCATGTCTTCTTCCAGAGAAATTAAAAACTATAGGAAGCAAGGAATTGGGTTGCCAGATGTAAGCAATGCTGAGCACTCACTGAGTGACCTCTTGGATGGCACAAGATGCCTCCAAGCGAAACACCATCACTCATCTGAAAATAAGAAACAAAACACACTCTTAGGTGGCTCAGATTATGCTGACAGTAAAAAACTCACTACAGTGCAGCCCACTGCCCCAGGCCCAAGTAGTCTAATTGTCTGGGTTCTGGGCCCCAAGCTAAAAAACTCCTTCCCAAATAAACAGCCCACAAGAACTGATTTATTTTTCTGCTCCATCAACAATAATCGTCAGTCAACAGAAGCTGAGTATTTGGTGTGTGTTATATATGCAGGCTAACCAGGTGAAGGCAGTAATGCAGTTGCCCTCATCTTTGGGGAGAAGGTGGTTAAACTGTGCTCAATGGAGTATCTTCAAAAAGGCATTTTCTGCATATGTATACGCTACCACGTCAGCCTCGTTGCAAAACAAGGTTGTGCAATCATTGCAAATTCATTTACATCTTCTGTTCCAGCGCTCCAGAAGTGGGAAGGAGGGATTGCTGTCAAGGGAAAATGTTGATTTTGCAGGAGTGGTCTCCTTGGCCCCAGGAGGATGGTCTGAAGAGAGGTCAGAGGCAGTGGGGAGGGCAGCAGGACTCCATCCCTAATGCCTCTACTGCTCACCCAGAGCAGATATTTGGAACAGACTTTTAGTTAGAAACCTCAAAGCAAAGAATGACTTCATAGCATCAGGAGATGACTAGTGTTGGCTTGGGCTGCAAGCAGAGAAGATTATGGTTTCTCCTTTAAATGCTTGTGACTATGTCATTGCCACAGAACTGTAAAGAAGTAATCGGCAAGAGTGCAGTATCAGGTTTTCATAGACTGTACAAACTGGATTATTCAAGAGTGACTCAAGTTCCTAACAAGCATGGAGAAGTCTGCATTGAGATAGCATCTCTTGATTTTTCCCAAAATCAATTGCAACATGCTACACTTTAAAATACGGCTTTAAACTCCCATCCTCGTTTGTATTTCAAGGCAGCGTTTAGTGGATTTACTACATTTCTGCATAAGGAGGGCACAAAACACAAACAGTACTGGGGACTGGACATTAGACCAGCACTGAAACCCCACCAGCCAGAATATACACTCACACAATGTCAGGAGTGATGCTTAGCTCTTGCCACAAAGGTAAACCCTCAGCCATTAAAACCTACACCATAGTTCTACTCAGAGGCTGCACATATTGATCAAGGAAAAAGAAGAAAAAGGCAATAAAATTAATCTCCCAATTTAAGCCAAAAGAGAAAGCTCCTGGTTCAGCCCTCTTCATCCATCCCTGAGACTTACAAGCATTTAAAACATGGAACTGTCTTCCAGGTCTGCCTTAATACCATCCCAATGACAGCAGGACCAAGATAACATAAAAACTATGAAAAAATAAAGCTGCTCTAAGTTAAACATGCAGCCACACTCTAGGTTTTCACATCTAAAAAGAAAAAAAAATGTAGGGTTTTTTTGTTCTTTTTCTCCACTATAGATTTATATATATTAATAAAAATCTAAATATATCTAGCTAGATAGAAGTGTGTAGAGCATTTTTATTTATGCTTAATTTATGTACTGTAATTTGATCAGATCACCCATGAGGCTGCATCCTCATGCTGAATTTCAAATTCTGGTTTGAGCTGCAGATCCATCAGCTCATCTCAAAGAAGCAGGGGTGAAGCAGGACAAGAGTAGCAGCAACTGCAAATATCTGAGCCTGACCTGATTCTGGTATCTTAACCTTCCTTAACACCACACCATTTAAAAATATCAGTAGTAGTAATAATCAATCTAAAAAAAAATTGGCAGTAATAATAATGAATCTTATCAAAAAACATTATTTACCTTGAAACAACATCTCATAGATTCATAAAATGGTTTGGGTTGGAAGAGACCTTAAAAATAATCAGGTTCCAACCCCACCACCGCAAGCAGGGACATTTTCCACTAGACCAGGCTGCTCAAAGTCCCTGAACACTTCCAGGGATGGAGCACCCACAACTTCTCTTGACAAACTGTGCCAGGTGCCTCACCATCCTCACAGTAAAAAATTTCTTCCCAGTTATCTGATCTAAATGTACTCTCTTTCAGTTAAAATCTTCCAAGTTAGCACAGGCATGGCTTCCCTCCCCTGAACCTCCAGAGACTCTGAAAGATCTTACTGAGGAGCACAGGCAGCAGCATGGTATGCTCTGGAGAGGGCAAGGGATGTACCTTAACTGATCTAATTAGTGAGAAATCTACTCAGTGAATCACTGCAGACTTCTCTGGGAACTGCACAGAGGAGAGAGGGTTACTTTCCCTGACCTCTCTGCACACCTGAGCAGCAGGCAGCAGCGTACCCACCCAGGGGCAGATGAATTATTTTGGCAGGACTGTGCCAGGGGGCTCTGCTCCTGCGCCAGGCAGCTGCCAGGTCACGGCTGGAACACACCCTAAATGTGCACAGCAGCACCCTGCCAGCACCGGGGCAAAGCCAGGCTCCAGGCTGTCCCACGCAGCCCTGTGCTCACACCTCCCCACAGCCAGGGGCACTGGGAGCAGCCCTCAGCCCCGCAGAGCTGGGATGCTGGAGCCTGGCAGGGCAGTCCTGCAGGGGAACGGCGCCAAGGGGCGAGGAAAGAGAGGGTCCAACCAAACAGGTATGAATTACACCTGCTTACTGCACTTTCCCACGTGTAGACAACAACAGCACGCATAATCTGTCTTGCCCCAGAGCACCACCACCATGCCTTCAGAGAGCCAGGTTTTCTGGGAGAAGGGGTTGGGGGCTGGCAAATAATTACATTTAATCTGAAGGTTCAGATTTGAGGAGCATATTTTTGGAAAGAGAAATCAACACGTTTAACAGTGAGCAGGAGCACAGAGCACATAATCCCTTCACATCCTGACAGGGTAGAACTGCGGAGGCCTGCTATGAAACATGTCTGAATAACAGCATCTTCATTTTTTGAATATCTAATTAGGAGTTTCTATATATTGCAAAGCATTGCTATAAGATATAATTTAGTTGGCAAACACTAAAGATCTCAGTCTGTAAGTATGCTTTTGGCAATCAAAATTCAAATCTGGATATATATCCAAGATATGTATGGCACCGGTACCTTTATTCTTAATTCTAACAATTACAATCAAATTAGCAGATTAACTCATATCAGTTTTAACCAAATGCAAGCTGCAAGCAAATGAGCCTACACCACCACCACCACAACAGTGTATTTTTGGATTGCTAGTATCCTCACTGCCATTAGCGACTTCACATATATTTAACACATATTAAAGGGCAGTAAAAAACTAAGAAGGCTACGGATGCCAGAACTTAGCACCGACTTAGAACTCACATATGCCAAAACAACATTTGCAACTGTGCTAATTCCCACTGTGGGAACTGAAAGGCAGATTCATATAACACGATGGGCAACAAATCCATTCCTTTAATTTCAGTCGCCAAATTTTAATTAATTTCCATCCAGGCAAACACCAAGCATTTCTGCTGATCTTGCAGGATGTAAGCTCATTTGCACAATAAATGCGGTTTAACAAGTCACCACATTTATAGCAAGTTGCTTCAGTCTTATCTAACTGCACAGTTTGAAAAGTCAGTGATGGTAAGTGAAACCCCACCCACGTCACAGTTTCTGGAGTTAAGCACAAGAAAACTGAAGAAGTTGCCACCTTGCCATTGCAAGTGAGACTGCCAACAGTAAATTGACAGTTAGAGTCCACATTCTGAATTATGTGTATACCCCTTATTCAGGAAGGGAAAAATTAATAGCCATACTCCAGTGCTCCAGAGTTCCCCTTCCAAAAAAGTGCAAAGACCTTCTCTGCTGCGTAAATTTGAACAGGACACATAAACAAATCCTGGGAGGTACAAAGCACTGCAGCACTAAAGCAGCATTATGCACTTTTAACTTTCTCCAGAACCGCAGTTCCCATGGACAGCACAAAGGCTGCTCACACGCATCACTCCTGCATGTATACACACTGCTCATTTCATTAAAAAAAGGTTTTAATTTCCTGATTTCTGCATGTGATGAAAATTTCGTTCTGGTAGCAACTAAATTAAAGGAGGGGCATTTCTAACATTTTCTAAGAGAGACACCAACATGCAAGAAGCAGAGGCCAGCCCAATTCATCATTTTACATCATGGTGCAGAAGCACCATGGAGGCCTGGCACTAAGTGGCCTCTGAGAAAGAGACACCAAAAAATTAAGATGCTAATAAAATAAGAATTCTCACATACTACAGAGCACAGCCAGAAGATATAATTTAGTCAGCAAATATTATGGTTAAGGGCACCCCTCCTTGCAAGCACTTTTCTGGTAATCAGTCCAAATTTAAATCTGAAGCTATACTATTTCAGAGACCAAGTTCCCGGCACATTCTCTCAACTACACATGTGCCAGGCCCCAGAAGCTACACCCCATGGACCTACACAGCAATAGCCCCGACAAAACTAAAAAGGAGTCCCACATGCTCACACCAACGTGAGCCTACATTGTACACACCAGTGAAGCACTTAGAGAAACACAGGCTGCTTAGAAATGCAATCACAGCCATCCCTGGCACGCTCTCTTGAAGCGGCAACAGAACTGAACACACTTCCAACTGCATGGATTCTCAGAATTCCCAAAAACTAGGTTTCTAAGACTAGAACAAGAGAAGATGTGTAACTTTAAGTTTAATTAACTCTAGAATAGGACATATGTTCAAACAGAACTAGAGTATCATTGATACTGTGCAGCGATGCAAGGTGCCTTTAACAGCTCAGTAAGTCCTCTGAGCAAACTGAGTGCTGCCCTCTACTCCTCCAGCAACTCCTAATCTCTGTCTGATGCAGAAGCTGTCGGAGTCCCAGGAGGTTTTGAGTGACTACATTCATAAAGATAGAGCCACTTCTGGTCCCATCTACCACAAACCAAACCATTGCTAAGCCTTCACAATTCATTACAGAAGTGCTTCAAAACTTAACACGTGCCTCTTCAGGCATCATTTTAAGCAATCTACTAAAGACCAGTGTCCACTATCGAAATCTGGAACAAGCATGAGGCTTAATGAAGAAGGTTAATAACCAATCCTGTAAAAGCACTTTAATTCTTTTTATTCCTCCTCCATTAGGAATGGAGATCTACCAGGAAACCTTATGATGCTGCACTGATCACTTAAGACATCTGCATATCACAAATGACGGTGCAGGAATGATGCACCTTTGTTTGATAAACACACATGATTAATGTTTACTAAGTATATTTAGAAATAATACTTAAATGTGAATAGCATTTATCTTCACAGATCAATTCAACTCGTGCTGAAGCTCACTATGGAGCAGCAGAGATGCTGTTCTTCAAAATGTGACTCTTTGCAATGTACTTAATTTCTGAAGCACAACCTATCACCACCAAGAGCAGTGTTTCACCAATATTTAAAACCCATTTCAGCAACCAGACTGACAAACAAAATGCTACAAAATTCATTAAAATATTAGTATGCACTACCATATGCTTAACTATAACTGTCTGCAGCCAGCATCAGCGAATTTGAAGTTCCTTTCTCACAAGAGTTGACAATGAAGTAAATATAGCCATCTTTTGCATATTTCTGAAAGAGGAAAACAATAAACTATATTTCAGGTTATTTTCACTATGTCTTAGTTTATTATTCATTACTCAAGGTTTTAAAGTAATTTCCATCAGAAATCCTTGTTTCACATATGAACTTCTTCCCAAAACAGAAGGGGCTGAGAGTTGAATTTCTGTAGCCACAGCCCTACATATTTCACAAAACTGCGGCTGCAAAATATATCTGCATTTTTATTCCAGAAGCCAAGCACTTATTTTACAGAATGATTCACCAGTTGAGTAAACAGAGACGTGCGTATTTAGGCAGCATCATGCTTTGGAAACCAAAAAGATATGAGCAGACATCTCAGGACTACACAATTCCTGGTGCCTTACTGAAAAACCCAACCACCAAAAGTATTGCCTATTTGATTAAAAAGAAATAAGAAAAAAGAAAAACAACCTCACATACCTCACCTAAAAATCTTTATCTCCTTGCACCACACTGCTTCCCCTTTCCATCACAAGCAGCAAAGGCTCCAGTTCCCCAAACAAACAACTTCACCAACTACTTGTAAAACCATGTGATACAAAAATAATGATAATAAGGAAGCAGCTGAGCATGTCATAAAAAATACAGTGGCAGAGAGCTGTTACTTTGTCTTTGTATTGAAGTTCTTTAAAGGCATTTAGGGAAAATCTAGTTCATTATGTCACTACACAAAGCCACTCACACATTTCATTTTGGTGTTTAGTCTTACCTATAATCATACAAGTAACTGAACAGATACCACAGCAAACAGAAAACGGGCAAAGAAAATTAAGAGAAAATTAAAGCATTATTCAAGGCCCTGATGGGAAGCTCAAAAGCACTGACACAGCTCACCTATGAATTATCCAGACACGGGTGAGGAGAGCACCTTGCACCTGCAAAAATGAAGCTGAACTTTCACACCTGGAACTAAGCAAAATGCAAGCTGGTGACTGACAGACAACATAGGCTGCTACAAGAGGCATTTTGGTGGCAGTGAGCAGGGATGCAAGACACCAAAGAGTTTTCTCACAACAGGGTGGGCTGAGGCCAGGTGTCATGGCAGAGCAGACCCAACTGCAGCTGCCAGCTCTTGAGGCTATCTGCCACATGTATAGTAAAAGGTGTGACTGTATAGCACTGACCTCGACAGAATCCACAAACAGCAAGCCAAACATACACAAACATACACAAACATACCTGCATATACCTGTGTGTGCTGTATGAATGTATAATACATCATGCTGGGGGGGCCACAGATCACCATCTTAAGGGACAGAGGTAAATGCCCACAGTACCGAGGGAATACACAGCCTGAGTTAAAGGCAATCTTCAATTATGATTTTTCCACAAAAAAAAAATCATAAGAAAAACCACACAAAAATGATCTTTAAGGTGCCTTCCAATCCAAACTATTCCGTGACACTCTGATTCTATGTACTCGATTTAAATAAATCATCTAAATGTCCACAATTTAAACTGTCTCTTGATCTAGGTTCAAAAACTTTGAAAAAATCAGTGAAAATTATTCTTGATTTTTCAGTCTTTCTAATTTTTTTTTACTCCCTGTGATTTCCAAACCAAATACAACAGAACCAGAGCAACCCAGAATTCATTTTGCACGGAGCCCAAATCACTACAGAATAGTGCTGACCATAGAGAGCTCCTATGATAAGGCCACCCAAAGCACCTGTCCCAAAAGCCTGTTTTGTCCTCAGGCTTTCAGGCTTACAACCATTCATCCCTCTGCAGCTAGATATTCCATCCTCATTCCTTCAACAATGGCAGCAAATAAATTTAGGTGAATAAGCTCCCTTGGGACTAAAGTCAAGGAGGTGTATATGCCCATGGGACCTTAAAACTTGCCACCAAGAAAAATCAACAACACACCTGCCTCCAGATGAGTGACACCAAAATTCCATGTCTCCTGTTCAAAAACATTACAGGGTTTTATTTGAAAAAGCAGACTGAAGGGATGAGACCATTCAAGGAAGCTTAACTGTGACAGCTCCTTTACAATAAATCTCAACACTTGCCATAAAGCAAAGGCATGAAATATGCACATCACGGAGATTTTTTATACTTTATGTATGATGATTAGCCAAAAAGCTATCACATTTATGTCAAAAAATAATTATCTACAGCTGCAGTAGAATTCTTGCCTCTTCTGTTTTAAGCCTTGTGTCTCCCACTATCACAGGCAAGGGAAAATGTTGCTTTTACTTAAGCACTACACTAGGAGAAAAGTCTCCTTCTTCCATGTAACTTTCACAACAATTTCTTTGTTATCTCTGCAGCAGATCTTGTTCTTGCTTCGCTTTCCCTGAGCAACACAGGTCACTATCAGCACTCATTCACAACCAACAATGCAGCAGGTCTGGCAGAGCACATCCCAAGGGCTTCATTCACGGCAGCCACCCCAAGGGGGTCATGGAGACTTTGCTCCCTTAGAGCTCAAGAGGGGATTTGTTTATAAAGCAGAGTTTATGACAAGAAAATCGGGAATAAACTACTGTGTATGTATAACGGAGAACAATTTACTTACTTAAATAATTTTAATGTTACTGATAATTTTATGTTAACATAACATACTTTGGTAT
This sequence comes from Melospiza georgiana, assembly GCF_028018845.1. NCBI lineage: Eukaryota > Metazoa > Chordata > Aves > Passeriformes > Passerellidae > Melospiza > Melospiza georgiana. Next base: position 55,857,748 of record NC_080431.1, on the reverse strand, counting down.
ATACCCCCTTATTTAAGAAGGCATTTTTTATTTTAATGTTTTTATTCAGAAAAGCCTGGATGCTGTTTTGAGCTGCTACCAGATAATGGTGACACCTCTGAACTTTCTTCAGTGAAAAAATGAAAAAGAAGCTTGATATCATGTATTAAATCAGGGCAGTACATATTCACAAGCACTAGAGCAGTCAGCGCTCAACTTCTGCCTGAGAAACACTGCCTTGCCACTATGCAGAAAGTGCACATTCTTTTCCCGTTCTTGAGTGTTCGTACGTTTCGTGAAGAATTTGAAAGGTACCTCAGTGCACTCACAAACATGCAGACCCCAACAAGACAAAGCATCTCGAAGTTTTATTTAAGGGGGAAAAATAAATACTCCCCGTTTCCCAGCCTGCGTCAGCAGCGCACAATGCACTCCCAGCCCTCAGTCAGTGCCAGGCTCTGAGGGAACCCGCGCTCCCTCTGTCAGCAGAAAAGTCAGCGGCTAATCTGCGCTCATCTCTGGCGCGATGCTCCTCCTCTGCAGGGCCCTCGGCTGAGTCAGGCTCCGCTCCCAGCCCCACGCCTACCGCAGCTCCCCAGACCGCGGGCAAACCAACGGCTCCCAAAGTGGGAAAAAAATAAAAGTAATCCTCGGTCACGCTGAGCCGTGGAGAATTGGTGATAAACAAGGCAAACGAGCTGCACGCCTCAGCCAGGCCAGTCACAGAGTTGACACCCAGTGGCTGCTGGTAACTCAACTTGAAAGTGTGCTTGAGAAACTGTGCACTTCCTCAGCTGAAGTGGTAAAACCTGCAAGCGTGCAATTTTCCGAGCAGCCGGGCAGTTATGCAGCCAAAGGGATGGGGGCAACACGTGTCCCAAGCATAACACGGTGATTAGTTAATTATGGAAGGAGAGCCCATGTGTATTTACCCACCAGCAGTGGCAGGCTATGCACTGCCCTCTACCAGAGGGTATTGCAGCCAAAATTCCTACCAGGAGCAGCTTTCCCGGCCACAGCGGAGGTCTGTGGGCATAGGATGTGCTCAGTCTGTTAGAGGGAGGTGTGCGAGACTTCTTCCCTGCTGGAGCACCACGGGACGAGCAGCAATAAAATAGGAAGCGCCGAGTAAGTTACGCAGCTATCAGTGTTTCTTACTTGCTCGCTATTTGGTTTTATTTTGGTTTGTTTGGCTTTTAGTTCTCTTCTACTCAATTCTGACAAGTCACTTAAGGAGATTATACCACTGGAAAAAAAAGGCAGCACTTTCAAGTGACAAGTTACCTTATTTAAAAGCTGTCAACTATTAATCTCTTCACTCCTATTAAAGTTTTTTATGACAGATGTCTTCAGACAATTATCTTTTAAACTTTTTAGTCAAACACATCAATAGAAACTAACAAGCTACTTTCAAAAGCCCTAAAAACTTTCAGCTAAAACTGAGTTACAGATTAATCTGCATTTCCTTAGCAGGAAACTTACTTCTAAAAACTAGAAATTTACGAAAAGCTTACTTCTAAAAAAATAGAAATTTACGAAAAGCCGACGTAACAAACATTCCTAGCAGCGCAATTAAAAATACATAAATGCAGGATTTGAGTTGACGCTTTTTTTAAAATAAGAGATAGATAATACAAATAGTAGAAAGTGAAGCAGAGAGCTTGATTGGCACTAAGTGGAACTAAGTCCCGAGCACACGAGAGTGCGCTGATGCCGTGCTAGGTGCTCGCACCTCACACATACATTTTCTGCCATCATTTAACCCCTCCAGGGCGGAGGAGGCTCTGCCCGCACGCAGACGGCACAAACTCGTCCTGACAACGCTCCCACCTCGACAGTGTCACAAAACTCGGCGCTGCCTCCGCCGCGCACGGGGACACACGGGTGGGTGACACTTTCTCCACGGAGGCCCCGGAGAAGGAGGACTCACTGGCAGCAGCGCTAAGCCTCTCTCACCCACGGGGATGCACAGCTGGAGGGTACCGTGCGCCCGGCGCTGCCACCGGGGCCCCGCAGCCCCAAGCGCAGCTTCGCCCGCCTCGCCCCGCAGCTGTCGGGGGGCAGCCCGTGCCCGAGGGTCCCCGGGCCCTGGCGAGCGGGTCCCTCGGAGATGCCACCCCGGGATCCGGGCAGCACTGGCTGCGGCTCCGGCCGGCGCGGGGCTGAGCACAAATCCCAACAGGTGGTTGCTCCCAGCGCTCCGCTCAGACGGCAGGGACTGCGCTGCGGGAGAGAGGGAAGGAGGGAGCTCCGTCCCACCACGTAACACAAGAAAGGCGCTCCCGCAACTCAAGTTTAACAAAGCTATCAGGTCAAATACTGCGGCTTACTCATTAAACGCACGGTATTTCTGCAACCCTTGTTCTGCCTCCGCTCTTTCCCCATCCCTGTTTGCCTCTGTCCCCGCTCCACCGCCCGACGGCAAAGCCCTGCAGCGCCAGGCTGCAGGAGCGACCGCGTCCCGGGGCCGGGCAGCGCCGGAGCTCCCGCGGCACCCCCGGCACACGGGGGCTCACCCCGGGCAGCAGGAGGCGGCGCCGCTCCTGCCGGCTGTGCCCGGGGACGGCGCCGTGACACCGCGTGAACTTTTGCTTTCGGCGGGGCAGGGCTGGGGGAGGCGGAGAGCGGGGGGGCGGCCCCGGTCCCTCCAGCGCCCGCGTTCTAGCGGCAGGGCTGGAACGCTTTTCTCCCGTAGGAGTTCTCCCTCAGGAAAGGTGAATAAAAGTAGGAATGAGAGGTCAAACTGAAAGCGCGGAGCCGGAGCACTGCAGGCTGCGCAGCGGGCACCGTGCAGCCGGGGAGGGCGGCGTGCCCGGCCGCCTGCAGCGCCCCGGCTGTGCCCGAGGGCGGCGGAGCCTCCCGGGACCCCCCTCCGACGGGGCGTCCCCCACCACCCGCCGCTTACCTTCCAGCCGGCCGAGCTGTTGCTGTCGCCCTTATCCTTGAAGTAGGGGACGCTCTTGACCATCCACTCGTAGATCTGGGAGAGGGTGAGCCGCTTCTCGGGGGAGCTCTCGATGGCCTTGGTGATGAGGTCTGCGTAGGACAGGTTGCCCCACGCGTTGCGCCGCGACGAGCTGCTCTTGCGGGGCTGCCCGGGCACGGGGCCCGGTGACAGACCGGCCACGGGCGGGGGCACCGGCGGCACCGGCGGCGGTCCCGGCGGGTGGAGGCGGCAGCCGGCCTCGGGCGCCGGGAAGTCCCCGCAGCGGCAGGCGGCAGCCTCCGGGGGGGCGGCGGCGGGGGGCAGCGGCGCGAAGTCCTCGCTCTCCTCAAGCAGGCTGAGGTTGCTGATGAAGTCGGCGCTCAGCGCTCCCGAGGCGGCGGCCCCGGCCCCGGCCGCGGCTCCGGCCGCCCCATCGGGCTGCCCGCCGCACGACGGCGCCGGGCTGGAAGTGGCCGAGCTGGGGGGGTTGAACTCCGGCCGCGGCAGAGGCCAGGTGCAGGAGCGGGGCCGCGGCAGCGGCTCGAAGTCGGGGTCGATGTCCACCAGCTGCGGTGCTTCGGCCATGGCGGGAGCGCGGCGGGAGCGGGGCGGCTTGGGCTCAGCGCCGCCGCCCCATGCAGGCTCCGGGCGCGGATCGGCGCGGCACCGACGGCGCGACCGCCAACTCTCCTGGCCCCGCCGCCCTAGACCTCCGGCCTGACCTCCCGGCCCCGCCGCCCTAAACCCTGCCCCTGCCCGGCTCCGGATCCCTGCCCTCCGCCGCAACTGCAACAGCAGCGACCCGGCCGCCCGGCGCGCACCGACTGGAGCGACCGCCCCGCGCGGGCCCGCCTCCAGCCTCCCTCCTCCTCCTCCTCCTCCCGGCGGGGAGGGACAGCCCCGCCGCGCCAATGGCAGCGCCGCGCCGCCGCCCGCCTCCCGCCGCGGGGCTGCTCCGCCTGGAGGGTGCCGGTGCCCCCCGTGCTGCTTCTGGGTGGTTTTTGTTTCCCGGCGGCGCAGCGGGGAGAGAAGCGGCGAGCGGGCAGGCGGCGGTGCCCCCGCGGCCAGGGCTGCCCGAAGGCAGTGAGTGCTCGCACGGCGAGCCGCGGCGGGGTGGCCACGCAAAATTCCCCCGCGAGTGTCTCTGCTCCAGTCGCTGCCGGCGGGGTCCTGCCTCCCGCATCGACGGGCGCGGTGCGTGTCGCCGCCGGGGATGAGCGGGGAGCTGGGAGCATCCCTCGGGGGGCGTCTCGCCGCTCCCAGCGGCGCCCCGGCAGCGCTGGCTCCGTGCGGGGCCCTGGCAGCCCCGCAAGCCGGACCGCGGGTGCGACAGCTGCCCTGCCCCGCTCCCCCCGCCCTCCTCCTTCCCTGGCCGGCTCCTCGCCAAAGAGTGTCTGCGCCTCCCGAAGTGATGAATCTCCCCTTCGGCTGAGCATGTTTTCATACCGTGAGCGTGTGTTTTATTCCGTGAGCAGGCACGGAGCACGGGATAATTTCATCCTAAATCAACTATTAAACATACTTTATATTTTTCCCGGCAAACCCCAGGGCTACTCAATTCATTAAGGTTTATATTCTCCCCTTTCGATGAGGCAACAGTCGCAGGACGCGTCGCCTCTGCCTCCCCTGCCCATCAACATACAAAGATACATACATATATATATATACACACACACGCACACACACATATATATATATATATATGTTTGATTTAACACAGAAGTGTTATTCTGTTTAAATTTTAAAAGAGGACATTTGCCTAAGCTAGGGAAATAATCCCAAGAATGAGACACGACTCAACACTCAATTGCTCAAACTGGCAAACTCTACATTTTAGAAAATCTGTTTTGTTTTCGGTAGGAGGAGTGCTTTTAAAAAACATTCTTCAGACATGGCTTCGTAAGTCACAAAATTCACAACCAGCCACGGCATTTGACGTTGCATGTCAATGAACCAGCAGAGCTGGGTAATTGTCAAAGCTGAGCCAGAAAACCTGTTACCCTTTCCTCCTCTCTGCATCAAGGCAGAAAGTGTTAATGTTATTTAAATGTAGTTCATTGTTCCTATAAAAATATTTTCTGAAAATGTGTAACAAAAATGAAGGGGAGAGAATACAAGGTTGGATTTAGGCCATGGTAATTTATTGTCAGCTCATACATCTAGATACTCACGCTGTCTATTATCAAAACGCTTTTAAAAATATGTGGTGACACCTAACTATAGAGTTTGTGCAAAATGTGCATAAGTGCATAGTAACTGATCACATTTTAAAGCACTGCTTTTGTCATGTTTATTTCATCAAATGCCAAAGGTGATTTTACCTTATTATAGGTTGGCTGCTCATCAGATTTCAGAGTTGCTTTGCCTTTAAGTCATCTCTATGTTTTGTCAATCCTTTAAAGGATTCAACCCACAAATTTTTATTGTTTAGCCCACGAATTTTAGAAAACACCTTTTTTTCAGGCCTTTTTTTTTCAGTTTAAGGAAAAAAAAAAGAAAAGAAAGCAAAGTAGTCCCAGTTCAACCTAATAACTTGCATGCCACGTTTCAGCTTGGAACAGCTTTCTGTGGCAGTGTTACACAACTCGGCTGCAGTAGTTGCCCTGCAATAAGGGAGAGCACCCTGCCTTGGAGAAGCAGAGGTTATATAATGGTGAGAAGCAGCCAGGGACGCGCAGCGAATGGATGTGTTTAAATGGGAGCCAAAACAAAAGAAGCGCTTGAGAACACAGAAACATTTTCTTTTTCTTTCCTTGGTGTCTGAAAAAAAATAAAAGGGGGATCTAAGAGCCAGATTGGCACCCATCCTGCTAAAGGAAGTGGATTTATTACCCAGGCTTTCTTCTAAGGAGTTTTTTTAAATCTTGCAGTCCTTGCTCTTCTATTTTATCCAAAGTAGGGATGCTATTCCCTGAACTCTACTGGTATATGCAGATGTTGAAAAAAATAAAGCTTCCCTTTGTCAGATGCCAACTGTGAAAACTGGGAAGAAAGCTACTGTTGGGGGATTTTAGGAAGCTCTGGTGCATTTGTAGTTCAGCCCAGGTCATTCTGCAGGATAGAGGTGGCATTCCCCTTTCTTGGCCCTACATGACATTTCTGTCGCTCCCCTCACCTTCTCGGCAGGGCTCTGCCACCTTTGTGCCCCATGTCACGGTGTTCTTGTGCTCAAAAGTTAGCAGTGCGTACAGAGAGTGCAGACAGCAGTTTGCAGTGAGATGTGAGGGACATGCAGGTGGAGAAGATGATACCAGAACCTTCCAAATGCTGCATTTGCTCAGCAAGCGGCGCCCTGTGACTCACAACGCAACAGGCAGAGCTGAGCTGCAGAGATTTTGGCTATTGCATGCCAACAGCTGGGACCAGGTCTGCTGAGGGTTGGAGAAAGGATGAAGGCCAATGAGACAATGCTGTGCACTTTCCTGGGATGAGTAATCCTGGTAGTCTACTCTGACTTTGGCAGAGCCACCCAGGTGAATGAGTTCTTCTGTAGGGCCCCAGTCCACACACATGTGATCTGCCACTTTTCTTTTTAGAATTTATTCTCTCTGTCAAGAACTTGGGGATTGAATCCACAGATTTTAGAGTCAAAGCAACACATGCCATGCACAATGAAAGTGTCTAACCCTGCCTGCACTGCTCTCCTAGGGCACCCCAACGCTGCTGGCCGCCCTTAGGCAATGTCATGTGGACAAACCCACCCATCCCCAAGCTGCGGGGAGCTTCCTGCTCCTCAAACAGCTCAGCACAGTGATGGCTCAGTACAAGAAATTTTACTGCATCTACAAATGACAGCATTAGGTTTATCTCATCTCCCACAATGCTGAAATGCTGATGGATGCACCACAATTCATTTTCTACTCCCACCCTCCTCCTCCTACACTCCACCTTTTCATTTCTCTACTCCTACTCCTGCTCCCATTTTCTACTCCTCTACAATACAATATCTCCTATCAACCTTAACATCAGCTTGTATTTTTTTTTTTAAATTTAAGACCTGAAGATTGCCTTTTATCATCACTGAAATAAAGCAGAGCCTTCTATTCATATTCTGGGTTTGAAGCAGCCAAAATAAAGGTTCTGTGCTGTCTTTTTACTACTGTCTGTATAATTCACGTTCTGAGGTTTTGATCAAATTCAGCAGGAGATTACATGAAGTTGAAAGCACTCGTACTCTATGTACAGCTCTTTTTTTTTCTACACGTATGTGCATAGTGAGAGAGTACAAATGTTTCTACAGCATAAAAAGCAATAATGAGATACCCAGTGTGTGTCTGGTATCATCAGAGCTGGGAGAAATCCTATTTTCTGAGGAAGAATGAGGAAGTTCAGCACCCTCAGTTTCCTCCCCTGAGCCTCAGAGGGGACATGATTTGCAGTGCATGTTTCTGAGCAGCCCCTCCCCTCCCAGCCCCACACAGAAGGGTTTGGACAGAGCCTGGCTGAACAAGGCATTTACACTGCCCTGCCAAGGGAGTTCAAAGGGTCTGAGACTTCTTCCAGAGCCCCTGGAGAAAGGCAGTCCCTCTTGCAAGGCATTTCATGGCAGGAGCTCTGCTGCTGTGAGTTACTTCCTGGGGCTGCGCACCTTTCCCCACCGACCGCACAAACCACAGATGGAATTTAAAGATCTGCTGATCCCTCACCGCAGCTTGGTGAGCCCACTCCCTTTCCACCTGCCCTTTGCCTCCCGCCTCAGACACAGCACCCACAGGCAGGCCGGGGTCTGTCTGGCCCAGGGAGAGGTGGGTGTCACATTTAGGGTCACTCCATGGTCAGTGTCACGTTTAGGGTCACTCCATGGTCAGTGTCACATTTAGGGTCGCTCCATGGTCCCTGGAGAGAAATACATTCTTCCCATGGGTGATTCACCACCCCAGATGGTGGAGCTGATCGGACATTGAGGTGCCAGGCTCTTACTCCAGGGGGTTCACACTTTCAGACAGCTGACTTTAGGCCAGCAAATCCCACTCATCCCACTTTATAGTGCATGGAAATACACAATCTTTGACCTCTCTGCCATTGCATCAACTGTGAGAAAAAGGCTGTGCACACAATGGCTCGCAGGCTAACTAGGTGCTGCAGAGAGATGGCAAAACAAAGGCAAAATGGCTTGTCCTGCTTTGCAGGGGGGGAAAGCTGCCCACTGTGAATTCACATGATGTGCAGAGGACCTCATGCGTGATGCATAGGCAGGGACCAACTTTGGTCCAGGTCGTTAAAATAAAAAAATGCACATCACCACAGAGGTGTCAGGGTTCTTGCTGGTGAGGGGTTTGAAGTTATCTTGGTTTAGGTCCATCTCCTTCTGCACATGGGGAAAAATCCTGAATGCTCCCATAGAGGCAGCAAGGCCCTTCTGGATTTACATCCACGTGGCTGGAACTGGGGCCACGTGCTGACTGCACTGCTTGCCCACCCCTCTGAACATACTTCAGAGTTGAGAGCTGACAGATCTTCGCACAATGTGGTGCAACTCCAGCCCCCAGAAAGCCTTCAGGCAGCCCACCCCTCTTTTCAGAGGAGATGGGGAGCTGTGGTTGGTGATGGCAGAGCTGCCCAAACAGCCAATGCCTCGCCCTTCATCTCCCCACAGACTGCTGCAGGGAGCTGGGCTGGTTCACACAGCCATTGCCGCATCCTCCTGCTCCTTCTTCTCCTCACCCTCCTTCTTCTCCTCCTCCTCTTCCTCTTCTTCACCAACAGCAGCTGACAGTGGCTCTTCAAACCAGACAGCCACAAGACACAGACAATTCCTTCCTCCTCCCCCAATTTCTCTGTAGCAGCTTTGGTGGCAGAGAGTGGCCAGAGGGCTTGCCAGGCACTGCTGCCAGGAGGAAGGGTAAAAAGGACTTGTCAAGTGGGACGAGGATGGGGTTATGCTTCCCAGGCTCGGAGATGGAGCTGCTGGGTGTTGGGCTACCAAAATCTAAAGGCTGCTGACGTTGGACCACCCTGGCTTAAAAGAGGTGCCGCAATAAATATTTACTGTGTGTTTTTGAACAGTTTCCTTTGTTGTTGTTCATACCTCATTTGTTAATATCTGCAAAAATGTAAACAATAAAGATTTGAGGGCAAAGTTTCATGGAACCATTTCTAAGTGGCAGTTTTATATGGAATCAGAATTTAATTTTACATTCTCTCATGCCAGCGCTTATGCCAGAAGTACTTGCATGTTTTTCCAATCAAAGAAAAGAAATAATAAGACAACTTAACTGGTTGGTGCAATTAATGCAGCTCAAATTCCTTCTAGGCGTGATTCTTAATATTTGGACAAAAGCATATTCACTGAATGAACTCAAATGAGGCATAAGTTACTGGGAACCAGAGTCTGCTGTCACAGTTTGTAAACAGAAGCTAAACACAAGAAAATATTTCCCACAAGCTCTTCTCTCAACTCCAGGCACACTTCTCTCCCAGTCCAGGCACAAGACCTCCCATTTAAACATATGTCCTCTGGCACCCACACATGTGCACCCATAAGTGAGAGACTGAAGTGCAGCATGGCCAAGGAGTGATCCTTGATCGATACAAAAAATACCAAAGGTAGTGCCTGCATAGCGGTATCTGCTCCCTATGTGTCATGTGCAATAACTGGCTGTGATGTAAAAACAGAAGGCAGGAGTTTATCAGGTTTCAGATTCAGCTGAATCACCCGGCCCACCCCTATGCAAAGGCCAATGTGCCTGGAAGTAAACACAGTTCAAGTACTCTGTGTGTTTTCCAGGGTGTTGAGTTTCTGTTTTGTCGTAAATATGATCTATTACAATATTCTCCAACATTCTACTGTCAATGTTTCACCATTTTCAGGTGTGTTTCTCACTCCTTGTTTTCCTCCATATATTGCTGAAGGAAAGACCGACTGGCTCCGCATGATAGCTTTTGTATATTAAATAATTTTATTGTGTTTGAGCAACAAACTAAAAACAGGACGCTTGACAGTTACGATATAATTCATTGGTTTCTTTTCAGCCTGTAGGAAGGAAAATTTATGGCATGGTACAATGCAAAGCTTGACAACTATTTCATCTTCTTTTCTTTTGTTTCCCTGGAAAACTGATAGCTACCTGTTATCAACAAGAAAAATAATTCACAGGCAGAATCAGCATGAAGGCATAATAAAGGCTTACTTTTAAAAGCAAATATTTTTTCCATTGTTGAATTCAGGCTTGAAAAGTGTATTTACTTATGGATAAAACTATATTTGCATACAAAGAAGTGATTATGTATATGCTACAAAAATACATATGCATGATAACATTATATGCATTTTATGCTAGATTTATATAGATGCAAACTTGCCTAGACAATGATAGGAAGACAGTATTTTGACACATATGCATATGTTCCTACACTGCTGGTGATTAGCACACCACAGAAGGCAAATCTTGGGCAGGACACTCAGGGGGTAAGGTCTGTAGTGAGAAAATCAGGTCCATAGGGTAAATACCCACAGCCCATGGATGGCAACCCAGGCAGCTTCACTCTTCCACCTCTCCATAAAACAGGTGTAAAAAATACTGAGTTAATTGAGATGGTTAAGTGAGTGCTCTGAGATCTGCTGCTGCAAGCACAACCCTTGCTTGTGCCTGGCCTGTGAGGGAGGAGAGCACACTGATGAAACCGAAACCAGCATGGTCCCAGCAGCAGCAGCAGGTTCTGCCTGGAGGCAGAGGCACACCACGCCGGCCTGCACACCGATAACAGCAGCAAGCAGCAGTTTCAATTTTACAGGTACATCTGCCAGGCCCCAAAGAGTGAGCCTCAGCCACGACCAGAGAAGTTCCTGACACAAGATCAATAATGGGAAGGCACATGCTGGGCAGCAGTTTGGTGGCTTCTCTTTTTATCCCTAGAGCAGACGGGGATCTCCAGTGAGATTTAGGAGGGGGATTGAGGCAGAGAAAGGCATGGGGTGCAGAGGAGAAAATGGTGGGGCTAGGCCTATCCATCCACCCGCACATTACAGAAATGCTGCTCCAGCTGCACAGAACTCTGCAGTGGCTCCCTGAGAGCCACGCACTTTCACTCTTCACTCCCATTGTGGCTATGAATCTTGCTGGCTGATGAAGCATCTTGCAACAAAAAATCCATCCAAAGCCTCAAAAAAAAAAGAAAAAGCATAAGCAAACAAAAAATGGGTCTAAGACAGAAACTGGACTCTCTAGCATGATTTTGCTGGGGTGAGGATCTCTTAATTGAGGCATTCACAGGGAATACACTTTCCAATGGATACCAGAGTTTACCAGAGCTACTGGAGAACAGGAAATATAATGAAGGGAAAGAATGAGAACAGAGGGAAAAGGGAAGAAGGAAAGGGTGGAGGAAGATAAGAAAATCACAAAAATAAGTCACAATGAAGGGAAAAACTATCAAAAAAGAAAAGGGAAAAAAATAGGATGAAAATGAGCATGGAACAAGGAGAGAAATGTTCATTGTATGAAGAAAGAGGGTGTGTATCAGAGCACCACAAATTGAAACTTTTGCAAAACAAAAAACCCACTTAAAAGACACAGAAGTGCCATCATTCCAGAACTCCAAGGGACAATAGACAGCCTCCCCAGGTGTCCAGGGCAGGTTTGCATGGGTATCCCACAGAAGGCTCTCCCAAGCCACCTTCATGTCCCCACCATGATGTGCATTGTGATTTAGTGGGCAAGTGGAGCCAGAGCTTCTGCCCTTGGTGCAGGTAGAGGAAATTTTTCTTTTCTAAAGTCTACACTGCAGTGAAGTTCACATGGTCGAGTGTGTGCTGGGAAGCTGGTCCTGCCTCTCTTTCTGCCATGCAAGAGCCAGCCAGCATTTCCTGTCCTTTTAATCCTGAGGCATGGCTGCCATCGCCCTGCAGCACTCACAAGTCTGGAGTAAGCACCCCCAGGCTACAATTCCCTGTGGTGTTCCAGCAAAGTCAGACAGTGCTGCAAGAAGAGGCAAGATCTGGAGTTGACAAAGGAGTCCTTGCCCAGAGAGGCTCCATCCTGGGCACAGCTCATCAACCAGGGGTCTCAGGGACTGACAGCTCTTGATGAAGTGTTGTATCACGCAGTTGTACCAGGCAGCCAGCTGCTCCCTCCTTGACCCACCTGAATAAATGCCAAGGCACCCTCAACAATTCTTCCAATCCATCCACCCAGGACCCAGCAGAGATGGTCACTGAATGTGGATACACACTTGAAAAAGAACTCAACAGTCAAAATAAAAACAGACAAGGGATGAAACTGAATTTTTAAGAATTCCTTAACATATGTATGTTTGATAAAAAGTTGAGCTTTTCATAGTTCTGTTGTACAATGAATTTTTGCATTACAGGAAATTGAGTGCAGAAAAGCAGGACTCCTCTTTTACTTTCCAGACCTGTGAGATGTGTTTTCCTTTCAGATAATAAATTCCTACATTTTTTTTTAAGTGAAACCTTTTCCATTTTTCCTACTTGCACTCCTCATCTTACTCTCTGTAAAATGTCTGTGACGCAGTCACTTCGCAAAACAAGCGAGAAGGACACTTTTCTCACAAGCCTCAAAAAGCATTGTCCTCTCTACACATCATATTTCCTGCAAAATCAGACTTCTGTAATGAAAAACAAGAAATGCAATTCTAGATGCGGAAGGTGTTTAGGCTTTAACAGAGCCAGGCAGAGCTGCCTTCTCCGCTGTTCCTGAGCAAGCCTTTCCAGCCACTCGTGATGTCAGAGGCGCCATTCAGACAAATAACTGCAACCCACATCTCTGTGGATTTTCCTCTGCCTCCATAAATAGACACTTTCTTTGCTGCTCCATCATGTGAATCTAATGAGTGGGGTTTTTTGACATTGGAACTAAATCAGGAGAGCAAACACAGGCACCAGTCTGACTGTGTTTAGACCCTTCTTCCCCAGTCCCCAGTTACCAGAGGGGCACCCAGAGTGAAAAGCAGATGTCCAGCCTCCTCCAGAGAAACGCCCAAAATCCCACCCAGCAGTGTGTAACCCACGCAAAGCCAGTTCCCCAAACCAGCAGGACTCCAAGCCTTAGCCTGCTGGAAAGCACAGAGGAAAGGAAAGGAAAGGACTTACCCTCTCCAGAGCCCCAAAGCTGTGGAGAAGGAAGCTGCAGAGGCAGAAGGCCAAGGCTGGGAGATGACTTGGATTGTCACCAACAGTCTCCAGGTTTTTCATCCTGGAGACTGACCTATGGACCATAACTGTGTCTTACACCTCTTCTGTTATGGTACACCATCCAGATCCCTCCAGGGCATCAACTTCAACCAGTGAGCTGGCAGCTTGCAGAGCTGGAGAAAGAGGTGGTTTCTGAAGGTGGTTTCTGTCATCTTGTAGAAGTCTCTATGAAGAGTGGCAAGGACAAAAATAGGAGAAGACCAGAAAGAGAGAGGACAACATCAAAGAAGCCCAAAACAATGTCATCATGTACCAAAATGTGGTAGCTGAGTGGGGAGTACTCACAAATGAGTACACTGAATTTCTCTGCAGCTGACTGGTTATCAAGGGTCATAATTTGGAGACAGTGATGACCAAATATTTCTGACTCACCAGAACAGCTCTTACTTTTATTTGCTTTTCTGACAGATCTTCAGGAATGTGTCTTTGTCCTCCTGCAGTTTTGCAGCATTACAGATTTGCATTATAACCTTTCATTTCAACAATTCTTGTTTCTCCAGGGACAAGACAGTATTCTATGGCCCAACATGGCCCAGAAGAAAGCCTCTGCAGAAAGAGTCACCCAGATAATTTTCATCCCCTCTTTGTCCTCAGCTTGCTCCAGCTGCAGGTGAGAAAGGCGGCTCAGTGTTTGCTGGGGGTGTGAAATCAGCAGCCAGAGTAGCTCAGTGGCCAGATGGGTGGTTTGCAAAACAGGAGCTGGGGATCACCGGCACATTGGTTACCCAACTCCTCATCCCACACACCACTGTTACACCATGGGTTGTGCTCCTCCTCCTCCACCAAGGTTTTCTTACAGTGGTCAGAAAAAAACATCTATTTGAGCAACATCTGTGAAGTCATGCAAACGGGTCTACAAAAACACCTACACCACTAGATCCTTCCTTTGATATTTTAATCCAACTCGTGTGCCAGTGTCAGATGAAATCAGCGCATCTCTTCCTCAGCAGGGTTACGGCCTAGCTGACAGATTGCTGCGTGTGCAGCGGCGTCTGAGCCAGCCAAGGAGATCTGCAGCCGAGCGAGGACGTGGGTAAGTGCCATGGAGGTAAACACAAGGTCAAGAAAATGGCTAGAGACAGAGCGCAAAGTGCTAAGCAGAGCAGTGACAGGCATCCAGAAGGGATTTTTCACAGGCGAGCTGGCACGCTGTGCCGCACAGCTTGCTCTGCTCCGTAGGTTTCAAGCAAAAGCAGACTGTGACAAATATTTTGAGAGTGCTTTGCGGGAATGGAAGCTGCGAGATGTTGAATCTGCACTGGCAGAGCCAAGCAAAAAGTGGCGAGTGAACTTTTTCCTACACAGATTGCACCACGGAATAAGCTCCCTGATTTGCAGAGACTTTTTTACACTTCTTGTCACAGGCAGCCCTGCTGCGAGAAAGTTTCTGGAAACCTCTTCTGCAACCACCGTGGCGGCATGTCTTGTTTGAATCAGGTGGGGTGAAAAACAGGTCAAAAAATTTTGAATATGGTTTCGTATTATGGACCCACATTAGCGAGCTGCTGGATGCTCACGTTGGGCATCGCCTCGCAGCAGACGAGGGGGGCAGCCTGGCAGCTGCCACGCTCAGCACGGCAGCGGAGCCGCGCTGTTCCCTCGTGCATGATTCACAAGGGCCTGCTGGGGGGAGCAGGCAATTCGTGACAGGAATTCCTTCTAATGCAGTGTGTTTAGCTAGAAACCAAAAGAGCAACCCGGGCCATTGGAAACAATTCAGATGTGAGATTTTCCTTTTGAGAAGACAGCAGCTTTTGCTGGCCGTATCACTGCGGCACAGCAAGAACGTGGGAGAAAAGCCCTGTTTCTCACTGTAGTGCATGTGGCTTACACAAAACCTTTGCTCAGCTAAGTTGGGGGGAAAATGGAGTTAATTAACTTTTTGTGGCATTAAAATGGGCCTCTGCTGCCTTCTAACAATATCTCCAGGCAAAGGGGAAAGTACCTGCAATCTTCCCAGTCATAAGGTGGAAGAGCAGCTTTCAAGTTCTTTTTCTGCTGTCCAAGGCTTCTGGGGAGATGGGCATTTAAGAAGCTGTGTGTGGCTTTATTTAGCAGTGGGTAAGGCTCACCTGCCATGACTCAAGCATTGAAAACTTACAGTTTTAGTCCTTGCCACTCAACTTTAACTCCATTTGTAGTTGAGGAAGGAAAACAGGCAGAGAAAATTCACTTATCCAAAGCCTGGCCTGGGAGACATGAGAGCTGAGTAGTCCTCTGTTTTGTTTTCACAGAATCATGGAATGGCATGGATAGGTCAGGACATTAGATGTCATCTAGTTCCAACTCCCCTGCTGTGGGCAAGGACACCTTCCACCAGACCAGGTTGCTCTAAACCCCATCCAAGCTGTCCCTTCCAGGGACAAGGCATTCACAGCTTCTCTGGACAGCCTGTTTCAGTGCCTCACCACCTTCACAGTAAAAAATTTCTTCCTAATACCCAATCAAATCTACCCCCTTTCATTTTAAAGGCGTTACCTCTTCTCCTACCACTTCATGCCCCTGTTCAGTGTCCCTTTCCAGGTCCCCTGTAGCCCCCTTCAAGTACTGGAAGGTGTTCTAGAGTCTCTCTGAAGCCTTCTCTTGTCCAGGCTGAGCAGCCCCCACTCTCAGCCTGTCTGCTTAGCAGAGGTGCTCCTGCTCTGATCACCTTCATGCCCTCCTTTGGACTCACTCCAGCAGATCCACATCCTACTTTGCTGAGGACCCCAGAGCTGGATGCAGCACTCCCAGTAGGGTCTCCTGAGAGTGAGGTAGAGGGGCAGAATCACCTCCCCTGACCTACAATAAAAGACTAAAAATAGTATTTTATTAATACCGTCATTACTATTATTACACAGTACTATCAAACACACAAATTTACATTTAGTGTGAGTTTACAGGATCTTTAAGGTCCCTTTCAATGCAAACCAATCTATGATTCTATATTTTAAAGCCATCTTTGTGCTTCACTTTGATAAAAGCTACATAAATTAGCAATCTGTTAGTGTTGTTCAACCTCTGCTACTGAATTTGCTTTAAAATGTGATGCCAGTGTTGAAGTCCTAATAGCAACTTTAAAATGAGTATGTTGACCTGAAAATGGGCTGGGAAAGGGAGAGAAGACTGACAGGGACTTTAAAGTCTGCTTGGATTATAGTCAGAATTACCAGTGGCCTTTAGAACACCAGAATATTCTTATTCGGAAGAGCTGCAGATGGAGTCTGCTGGTACTGGCCCTACAAGGGGAAGGTTTCCCTCCCTCTGAGATTGCTCCCTTTGCCTGCTAACCTGTTATTTTAACAAAGAATTGTTTTCATCAGCCATTCTGCAGGGCTCACCTTACCTAGCAGCAGGGAATGCTGATTTCACATTGGAAGTGAAGACAGGGCAAAGAGCAACGGTGAGGCAGGGCAAGGGATAGGGAGGAAACCCTGTGGCAGGAACCAGGGATTCCAGGGTGTTGAAGCACCTTGGGAATGTGAGAGGATTTTTGTCTTTTCTTGAAGGTAGGAAGAACTAATTTAAGGCGATGTGTGCAGAAATGGGATATTGAGAGTCCAGGGAGACACCAGCAAGAGGCACCAAGGATGACCTTACAGAAAACAGCATGGAAGTCTGTCAAAGGCATGGAAAGACATACACACTATCAGTGTCTGGCTCTCCAAAGATCTGTTCCACTTAAAAGAGAGAAAACCTTTTCACAAGAGTCTTCAGACCAGGGCTTCTAGTACTTACTGAAAAGCAGAGCATGTACAACCCGCACAGCAAGAAAGAGAAATATTACAGAGCAGCAGGAGAGACTTTTCAGGAGACAGCTATGTCCAGTGCCACAAACATCACCTTGACTAGGAATGTGACTCTTCACCATTAGAAGTGAGACACTTACTTGGAAAGCAATGCTTGACTGAGGGGCAGCATGAAAGGACTTGAAGAACAGACCTGAGTTTGCTGAACGCAGCATCTCATGCTCAGCTGAGAGTTACAGGATCATTCCAGCAGAATGGTAGAACACAGCCTTGAACATGCAAACTGTGGAGATGGTCACAGGAGCAGAGGAGCAGTGCTAGGGTCACATGCCAGGTTTCTCCCAGGGAAGGGATATGCTGGGACAAAGCTTGTGAAGGTAAGAACAAACCTGAAGGCTCTCAGGCAGCCATCCAGGTAACCTGGGATGAAAGCCAGGGATGTGTCCTCTGCAACCTAATAAGTGCCAGCTGAGGGTAAAAATGGGGGAATACTTACAAACACTATGAAATGAAACAGAGGAGGCTCTGTGATACCCCATGAGCTGTAACTCTGGCACATGCAGAACCTTGTACACATTTGTAGGGATGGACTGTAGGCTCCAGAAACATTAAGCACATTAAGTGCTTGTGGAGGCAGTCCTGAGTGCTTTCAGGGAGTAGTAAATCCAAGCAGACCTACTAGGGAGACATCCCAAGGACTTACAATGGGAGGAAGATGAACAACCTCCATGGCCAGCTGACCCTTTTGCCTTGTTAAAATCTTCTGGCTTGAATCAGCTGCAGCCCATGTTGGCCTGTCAGCCCAAGTATCCTGATGCCATGAGAAATCGCCACAAAAAATAGGACAGAATTACAGGGGTTCTTTTCTCCTTTCACTACTTCCTTCCTTCTCAAATGCTTGCTTAGCCATTGTTCTGCAGAAGGCACAATGATCAGTCCAGGTCACCATTGCCTCCTTCACCAGCACCACCAGCCAGGAGTGGTTTCAGGTGACTTTTGGCCAGAGCCAGAGGGCTGGCCTGTAATGCCAGGAGCAGGGGGAACGCACCCAGAGCGCTGGCCCACAGCAGAGCAATCCTCCCACACAGGGACTCAGGATGAAGCCAAAGCCACTCTTCATTAAAGCACACCTCCCTAATTCCTGTCACGAAGCAGCAATTGCATCAAGAAGTGCTGCTTTGCTTTGCAGCAACACCCTTTGGGGAGATAGGGTGCCCTGGATCTGGGTCACCTCCCCTAGCCTGTGCTGGGATACAGGAACGTCCCAAGCAGCTGTTGGCACCTCTTCAGGGTCGCTTTCAGTGGCTGCAAACCCCACCCGAGCTGGTGGTGCTCTCGGTGCTGCACACACAGCGTGGGTGCCGTTTATTGCAGCACAGGAGCTGGAGAAGATGGTGACTCCAACAGGGCATTTGGGGGGCAGCCCCTGGGGCTCACAGCTTTCCTTGCAATGGGCACCATCCTCACCATCAGCTCTGCCACAAGGGGAGAGCTGCACAAAGCTGTCGTGCTGCCAGGGTGTTCATGGGCTGGGATAATCTCCCCTCCAAACAGGAAAGAGGCACAAAGTGGGTGTAGGTGGGGAGGATTCCAGAACATGACAAACAGGTATTCACCACTCAGCAATTACAGCACTGCTCTCCCAGGTGCCGCTGTCTGTGGGCACATCTCCTGCCTCCCACCCAGAGCAGGTGGGAGACATTCCCATCTGCCTCCCAATGGGGGATGGGTCAACTGGGGCTTCATTTTCTCTCTTTCGGTGGGTCCTGATGAGGGTGAAACACAGGGACATTATAAAAGTCTTCTGTTGTGCAGGCCAAGGTCACACCAGTGCAGTGGGCATGGAAGATGTCCTGTTCTGGCTTTGAAGTGCTAAATTTCTCTTATATCCCACCAGCTACACCAGCCTTTCTGGGCTACTGAGGAGACAGATTAGGGATTACATTTTAGGGGCCTTCCTCAGATGATGTCAACATAATTTGTCAGCAACATGCTTGGGGACATCCATCCACAGTGATGGTGACAGTGGGCTTCTGGCACAGCACATCTTGTCACCCCCCTCTGCAGTCCCAGGAGAGCCATCACCACCCTGCAACCAGGAAACATCCTCTGGGGTGTAAGTCCTTCTTTTCTCCCAAAAAAGAGAAAAAATGACCTCTGGAAATTATGCATTTGAATGCCACAGAGTTATGGCCCTTATAATCAGCATGAAGCAAACATTGAGTTGAGGGATAAGTAAAATATTGTGGACTAGAAAAAAGAATTATCCTTTGTATTTTCAGAGGAGGTTATTGAAACACTGAACAAACGCAGTCCAAGAGACTTCTTAAACTTCAAAATATTTCTGCAATGTATGTAAAAAAGCATTAAGCTGGAGCTCCCTGTTCATTTGGGGTGGGAAAGTGTAGCTTCTTGACGTGTCTAGCAACAATAGCCCCAGCAGTTAAGCACAGGAAATGAAGAAGAATACCACAGACATTTATTTCTTGTGAAAAGTTAACTAGTCTGTATTTTACCTGAATAAGGGTGTGACTAATCTGTAGGGGCTACAATCTTTGTAGGGTGTGACAAACTACGGTGTTCCTTCTTTCTCCAGGATAAAGGTCTTCAGTCCTCCTGTGAAAATATCATCCAGGATGGAAAAGCCATTTATCAGGACACTGGTTCAAGGGAAAGCCTTGCAACATGCTGGGTGAGAGGGGGGATGAGAGGCACAGTGCTGGGCTGGCACTGGGAACTGCAGTGCCACTTGTGTGCAATTTCACATCCATCAACGCAACGTCGGGAGAGATTCCAGAGCTTTAATCACTCCCATTGATTGTGATTAGCAATGATTTGTTGGGGTGGTTTGCAGTGTATTTCCTTATAATCCAGTTTAAGTATAAATCTGCCTTGCAACTTTCTGGATAATTCAGATAGCCTGTAAGAATTGTTCCTGAGGGAGTAAAAGCCTGGATATCGTAACACCAGTTTCCATCATAAGATGCTTTTTAAATAAATCAAAACAATTGTTTTCACTCAGGTCTTTGCACTGAACTGGCAAATATATCTTGCCCAGCTGCTGAAGACTGATTCCATTTTTTAGAAGGCCTACTGTGACAATAAAATTGATACATAAGCTTTAAAGGAATGAGTGCTGACCAGCTTGTCATACCACAACCCTCATAACACCTTCGGGGAGCAGAAGAAACAGTTAAAAGGAAAGTTAGCTGACTCATTTAGTGAATAGCTGGTGTTACTCGTAGCAGCTTGGAAGTTAACAGATAAAAATGTTATCACAGCCAGCAGCAAAATAGCCCTAACGACGGCAGGCAGACTGAGGTATGAAATAAGTCCAATTAACTGTCTTAAACATGGGTGCAACTTGGATTTGGCATTAATA
The DNA here is from genome assembly GCF_028018845.1 of Melospiza georgiana. Lineage (NCBI taxonomy): Eukaryota > Metazoa > Chordata > Aves > Passeriformes > Passerellidae > Melospiza > Melospiza georgiana. The sequence continues at coordinate 55,837,580 of NC_080431.1, read as the reverse complement.
TTCCAGTAGTATGCTGGAGACCGATTGACTGCTGTAGTATGCTATGGAAGACAAGTCTTGCATTTCCATGTCTTCTGCTGGAGAATAACTTTAAATAAAGACATACAGAGACTTTAAAGTGCTGCTCCTTTCGGGTAACTAGGCCAAATTTTTTATTCAGTCACACCAGCATAACTTCAGTTCACAGTAACTCCATTGGCTTCATCAGCACAATTAAGACCCTGTAACAATTTACTTAGTCATGCTGTGGACTTTCCATCACTGGAAACCATTAAGTCACAAATTTTTGGCTTGTTTACTTGGGGTTTTTTCTGAAAGAAAGAAAAAGGGAAAAAAAAATTCTCTAGTTGAAATTAATAAGCCACCCAGCTTGCACATATCAGATTAGAGAGTTATGTTGCCTCCCTTTGATTTCGTGGTGCATGAATCATGGGTCTTGTTCACCTGGGAGATTCAGGAGCTCCAGGGTGGCATGGCATGGCACAGGCAGCCTCACTGCCCTGCAAGCATCTTGGTGCAACACAGCTACCTTTGTGCTGGGCCATTTTGATGGGAAGGGACACACACTCATCCCAGAGACAAATCCTTGCCAGGGACCTTTGAACTGACCTAGCCCTGGATGTCCTAGATTCAAATCTTTATCTGCACTGCTGTGAGAAGGCAGAGCATGCACCCTGACAGTCACAGCCCGTTTGTCACGACCAGAACCCAGCATGCAAGTGTCTTCCTGTAAGTGTCTCAGCAATTAATCACCCACGTCACCTGGGCTATCAGGGACCACGAGTTAGTTGTTGATTTGTTGGTTTTGGCTTCTGTGCGCTAAAATCATGTGTCACTCTCTGTGGAGGTGAGCAGGTCTAGCAAATGGTTCACAAAAAGGCAATGCCTTTCCATAGCCCGATTAAAAATCAGGGACTGCTGCTAAAAAGGCTGTCTGAGGGGAGCCACAGAAACTACTCAAATTAGTAGCTGCTCTGTCTGACCTAATTATAAGAGTCAAAGAGAGGAGGGGTGGGTTAACAGCTACATTTAATTTTTTTATTGCATTTACTTGACAGTCACCGCAGTCATTTACTCCTGGGCAGGGTCATGCTGCCAGGGCAGAGGAGTGTGTTCATCCCACATCACAGTTATAGCAGACCACAGCAAAGTAAGGAGATTACACTCTACATAGGGCAGGTTGTGAGCCCACAGCCTGAGGTGAACACTTGTGGAAGGCCCCAAGCCCCTCAACTTCTTCTTTTTAACCATAGAGAGAGCAAAAGAAGTAGGGCAAACTTGCCACAGGATTGTCATTTCTTCCCATTTTATGCCTGATTCTGCATCCTTCCACAGCAGTAACCACTCCTCCCAGCTTGGGTACATGATGGTGACAACCCCAGGCCACAGACAGGACACAGGTGTGATGCTCATTCAGTGCCCCTGACCATTCCCACACACTGCAGATACAAAAGTCATGGTCATTACCCTGCAGCTGCTGCCACAAGTGACCCTCTCCAGGACCAGCACGTCCAGTTTGGTGCCCAGACTCATCCCATCTGTAAGCAAAGGCTGATTTTCCTTCTCCAAAAAGCTCTCATCCCACACCAGACATCACACAAGAACAGGCAGGGGCTCTATTCCCTCTGCCAGGTTCGCTCTCGCCCAGCTGCCTGCCCCTCTGCCCACCACCCTGGCACAGGCTCCCGGGGCTTTTTGCCAAGAAATTGGTTTAATGTTTGGGTTTTTATTTGCCAAGCATTAGCACAGGCTCACCTCCATTTTTCTGTGCTGCTCCACCCTTTGTTTTTTTAAATACCAAGCTCAACTCTCGTTTGCGTGAGATATGTAGGAGTGCTCACAGAAGTGAGAATGGCAAACCATGAAAAAAACCAAAACAAACAAAAAATAAACCCACAAGAATTTAGCTTTTTTTTTACCAGTTTAACACCATCTTCTTTCCTGAGCAATGGCCGGAGCGACCTTCTCTGCCTGGGAAGAACTGGGACAAGTAAAAAAAAAAATAATTAAATGTTATAAATAACACCCAGCAACACCCCTGACACAACCACAGGTGGGACAGATTTTTCTCTGCGTTGCCCTCCCAGTTTGCCCTGTACTGTTACTGTGCGAGTCAGGAGCAGCTGTCCCTGCAGGTGTGGGTGCCACACTGCCCCCCCAGCGTGCCCATTTCAGGTGCCAGCAGACTCCAGAGGGGTCACTGGGGGGAATCTCCATGCCCCAAGCCTCTCCACACTCACTTTTCCCCTCCTCCTTTCAGCTGCAAGGCAGTGGAAAGTAAAGGCAGCTTCTCTTTCCTGTTGTGTCCAGGAGAGGAGGAATTAAGGTTTTTCCTTCCCCATTTCCACCTGGTGAGAGGAGGGAGAAGATCTGACTTACAGGTCTCAGTGCTTTTCCCAGGGCTGGGTGAGAGGGAAAAGTGCAGCATCCACCCCCAGCTCTGGATGATGGCCAGAGAGGATGCTGCTGGGTCTCAAGGTGCTGGGTGCTCTTGAGAAGAGCAGGGATGTGCCCCTCAGCCTCCTGACCACGTAATAGCTCAGTTTTGGCCTCCTCAGCCATGCCCAAGTCTGCTCCTGTTACCAACACAGTGCTTTGGCAACTGAAGGAGATGTGGGGATGGCTCCAGGAGGGATAAAGAATCCCCCCTTGCACTGCAGTATGATGGAAATACTTCAGTGGTGGTGATTAAAGAGGTGAAACCTGTCTGCTCCCTACCTTGGATTCTGATCAACACCAATTTGGAGGATGTGCTGCAGAGAAAGAGACAAAGAACAAGTTATTGCTAATGTCCGTGGAGAATTTGGAATGAGCCTTGCATGGCCTCATCCAAACTCCAAATAATACTGCTGCCAAGACAAAAATCCAAGTTTCTTCTAAAATTTTGGGACATTTGGGGCATAAGAAGCTGCAAGAACTTCAGCCCTGAGCCTGTGGGGATGCAGCTGGGCACACCATGGCTCAGGGATGAGGGGCTGTGGGCTGAGCATCAGCCAACCAAGCCCACCTCCCTGCCTATCTGATGCCAAACTGAAATGAGCCCCCTCAAAAGCACAGGGCCTGCTCCCTCCCCTCTTATCCATCGCTTTTCCATTATGAAAATGATGTGACACAGCCCAGGCCAAGGCTTTGGAAAGCCAGCCATTCCCAGCCCCTCGGTTCACAGAGACAAAACATCCCTGTTGGTTGTTTGAGCTACAGTTTTGGTCAGTCCTATTATCACCACCTTGCAGAAAAACTGCCTGGGGTGTCGGTTAGGTTCACACCAAAGCCACAGATTGCAGGGTACACACGTACCTGGGAGACTCCGTGCAGCCTGGGAGAAGGCACAGCCCCTCCAACATCTCTCCTTGGCAGATGCACGGCCACAGGGTCTCCTCCAGCAGGGATCTGCCTGCAGGGGGGCCCCAGCCTGAGGTTCCAAACAAGGGTGCTGGCCTTGTCTTCCATGGGAGTTGGTGCTGGAATCATCGTTGGTGCAGTAACACGAACAGCAAAGCTCCTGTGGCAGCCAGCACGCAGGGTCACTCCGTGGCTTCCATCAGGGAGGGATAACCAGCAGCACTGTGCTCTGGGCAAGCAGAAGAGGCACAGCAGGAACCTAGAGAAACAGCCAAGCTTGTTTCACCAAATTTTAAAAAATTATTAGGCAGAGGAAGCAGCTCTAGCTTCATTTTTCACTTTTGCAAACGCCCATGAGATTAGGATCCTTTCTTTGTGGAGGGGGAGAATGGAAGCTGGGAAACTTAACAGTGGCTTTTAAAGCACCTGCAGAAGGCCCTTGGTGAGGAGCAGGAGGTGTTCCAGGTCTGGAGCAGAGGGAAGCAGACAGCTGGCCACTGCAGAGCACCGGGAAGTCCCTCTTCTCCCCGCGGCATCCCAGCAGGAGCCATGGCAGCCCCACCAGCCCCGGGGCAGCCTTGAGCAGCCTCAGGCAGCCTCCATCCCCCTCTCTGCCACTGCTGAGTGCCACAGCTTGCAGTGACACAGGAACCAGCTCGGCTGCAGCCCTGGATTCAGGCAGGCACCTTTCCCGTGCCTGGCAGCTGCTCCTGGTTTTGAAGGAATCGGAAACTCGGATTTACACCCCCATGACACCGGCACAATCCGTGTCTGGATATCGCCGCTTGCTATCGCTGCCAATCTGTTAGAGCACTGCCACGCTCAGGCCTGGATAGCTTGTGACTGTCCTAAAACAACCTTTCTCGAAAAAAAAAAAAAAAAAAAAAAAAAAAAAAAAAAAAAAAACCAAAAAAAACCAGAGCAATATTAAGTTGCTTTCAAGAGGGAAAGGGGGAAAAAAGTAATTTCAAGTAATTTCATTAGAACAAGGTTTCCCAGGGCATTAAGCTCTGTGATAACAGGGCCTTTTGAGCAGATCACACTGACAGCAGCATTGGAGAAACGTTGATTTTCAACTTAAAATTAGGCTAAATTTGAAAAATGCCTTATATTTTATTTTCCACCTTTTCCTTTTATTTTCTCACTTTTCTTCTTATAACTTGTGGGATTTTAAATCCAGTTTTATAAAATAATTTTGCACCTGCTGCTACCATATGTAATATATATATAATGGACTAAGCCCTGGTCTAAGAGTCTGGGAGGCTTTTAGGAGCAGCTGTTGGTGTGTGTCTCCAGGTCCATTCTTCCCACTGGAAGGCACTAAGAAAATATCTCCTCACCAGACAGGCTTATGGTGACTTCAGAGTAAAGCCTTGTCAGGTTTAAAATGGCAACTTGCTTGAGCAATCTCATTGATTTCAGGGGGTAATCACCAACGTGAGGAACAAGACCACAGCTTTGCTCTTAAATCTCAGTGGCTGTTCTGATCGCACCTTTTCCCTATCCAATGTGGCTGCTGTGGTTCTGAGCAACAGGATCCATTCTATTTTAAAAATTATCTCAAAAGATAGGATTATCCCATCTTTGAAAACTGCCCAGCTTTGCAGAGCATCCTGGGCACCCAAGAGCCCATGCCTGCAGGCAGAGTCCAGCCCTTGAGCAGGCAAAATTCCTTGGCCATCAACAAAATAAGAACAATTTTCCACTGAGGCCAAGGGTCAAGTGGAGCCCCACAGGAGCTGCAGCATAGAAGGCAAGAAATCACGAGTGTCTCCTCAGGAGTCCCCTGACCCCAGAGAGTCATCTCAGCCATCCCCAGGGTGAGCTGAGAGGACACACCAAGGAAAGAGGGAGTTTGCATCCCCATCCCTACCCGATCCGCACAACACAAACGCTCGGAGTGGCTGGCATCCCCCCAAATCTAGGAGGGCGAATGCTTGCCCGCACGGAAGATGAAGCTCTGCTTTCGCCACCACCTGCTTACGAGGCGCTCTGGGACCGGGGCTGGGCGCCGCAGTGGTCTCCCTCCCTGCCTCCCCACTTCCCCAATGAAATCTGAAACGTGGCTATTTGTGCCACGGCTGACAAACACCGTCACCTTTCGCTCCCTCCCTGGCGGGTGAAGGGTGCAGCGCCCGGGACCGCAATGAATCATCCATGGCCCGGCGGCGCCCGAGCCCTGCGGGGACAGCGGGGCCACCCACGCCAGCCCCGGCTCTGGGGCGGGGGACCGCAGCCCCAGCTGCAAGGAGAGGCGGGGGGCTGCCCTGCATTTGGCTTGTATTGGGAAAATGGGAATAAAACACCAGGCACTCAAAGGAGAAGAGCTGGCCGGCTCTCAAACACCCCTGTGCTACGCTGGGACCGCTGTGCAGAAGCGGTAAAAGGTCAAGGGGAACTCCCTTCGGCTGGATGCTGTGTACCAGTCTCTGCAGGATCACGGCTCGTTGGACATTGCAAGTCCGCTTTTCCTATGGAAAGAAACCAAGTAAGCTGTGGATACCACCCAGGCAGCAGTTACACTTCTCCAGTACATGACTTGATCCAACCATCCTCACATCCTTCTTGCTACCCTGGATGGTGGGAGGAAGTTTTTCCTCAGGCTTGCAGCTCTTCTTTGAGTACAACATAGAGTACTTTATTGCACTAGTGCATCTGCAGCTTGTCCCCAAGGGAATAAGGGCACGCTGATGTGAGCAAAGCGTCGCCAGTTTCAGCCAAGAGATCTGCTCCCGTTTCAGGGTGGCACTCACCCTCCTCCCTGGACGCCGGTGCTGGCCGCTTCCATCGTCCACAGGCAACACGTTCCAGGGCACAATCAAACCTATTGTGCAGCTTCAGAACAGTTTTTGCTTTAATCTATTAGAGGGAACAGCACAAGGATTTTTATATCTAATCCAATAAATCTACACTGACATCTTGTGGAGATCCTGAGACCAAAATGCCACAGCCACTGGGCAGGGTGGGATTTGCACCCTCGCCATGTCCTGCTGGACACTAGCACAGAGGCAGCTGGACTTTCCAAAGCAGCTGCAGCTGTGCTGCAGTGAAAACCAGGTCTTGCAGCCTCAGAAGTCATTGTTCTCAGTCCACAGACATAATTTTAAGTGATCCTCGCAAGCCCAACTAAACCAAGACTATTTACTCTTAAACCCCCACTGAAAGCAATACTGTGGCCATTCTTACATAACTGCTGCTTCAGGGTTCTCAAAGCACAAGCTTCTGATGAAGACTTATTTTCATGCTGAAATTTTATTATCTCTGTAAGTGCTGAAAAAAAATGGACCTAAGTAGCACTCAAGGACTCCTTTGATGCTCCTCTTCATCTAAAAGTACATGCATGGGTAAAGAAAAATCTGCCTGCAGTTTAGAAACCTGTGCAAGATTTTCCTCCATATTCACTCCATTCATTTTAGCCCCTTTTTCCAAGTCCAAAGGGTTTAATTAAGCCACTGCCTACTTTCTTCCAGTGCTCAGGTAAGTGTTCAAGGAGTGCAAGCCTCAGTAATGCTGCAGTGAAATTCCTTAGCAAGGTTAACACCAAGAGCTGGAATCCCAGCACAGATAATCTCACAATCCAACCATACAACTGTTCCTCCAGCTTTTTCTTACTACCATCTAGTAGCAAATGCTCCATCTCCTCCAAGATGGCCAGAGACCCTCTGGAAGTGCTGGAGTAGCTACCAGACAGGTGGAAAATGGAGACTACTTGAACATAGCAGAGAGCAGGGAAAAAGACTTCTCACAGTGCAGCATGCAGGCTGGGGAAGCCATGACTGTCATTCACAGTTCTGACAACAGCCACTCCAGCAATGAACCTCTTTAGCCTTTGCCTACAAGTTCCCAGTAACGCAGCCATCTCCACTCAACAAAAATCCTCCTGCTATGCACCCACTGAGTCACCAAGAGGAGGAACTGTCACTCCAAAATTGCACATGGACAACGTTCCCCACAATTATGGCTCTGGGCCAGTCTGCTCCATCCTCTTGCTTTTCTCAGGGCAGTGTCAACCCCAGCTCCCCACCAAAGCCAGACAACTTTCCTTTCCAAGGAGGCACAGCATTAGCAGCACATTACAAGACTTCAGCTTCATGCATAAAGATGGAAATGGAAGAGTGCAGAATGTAACAAATGCTATTTTACCTGGCAGAGATGCTAATGCTGAGCACATTAAGTTACCACATAGCATCACCTAACCAGTTCCAAGAGAGGGGAAAACCAATCATACCAAGAAAAGTCCAAATTACTCCAGAGTGGGAATCACTAGCTACAACACTGGCTCCACTCTGAACAGCAGACAGCTTTTATCCTTTGGGATTCAAAAGAAATGGGGAATTTTCATGCTTGAAAGTGACTAATCTGTAAGCAATGCTTGAAAAGGCAGCAAAGCCTATTACCAAGCTGTGTACACCCCAAAAATCCCTACACATAAAAGTCCTGCCACTTGGGCTCTCATAATTTGCCTTGAGCAGTCCCAGAAGCCTCCATACATATGGGCAGCTAGGTCTCATTATTCAAATCCTGTTGCCTAGTATTAACACTCAAATCTATATTTAAGCACCTAAGTAGGAATTACTACAGCTTTCTAAAGACCCTAAGCATCAAGAGCTCTTGTTAAGAGCTTACCCAAGTACTGACCTCCTAATGAATCTGTTTAAATGATAACATTCACCTCGTTCCCAGTGCGGTGAAATTCAGTTCGTTCATGCACTCCTGAACCTCCTCCAGCTTGTGAGAGTCCTGTCTTTCACATCAAAACACAGACTACAGGCAAATACACAAGAGGAGAGGAGCTATTTCTAAAATCCTGCACTGACTTCAAAGTCACTGTACCTTGTTTTAGAAAAGGCTTGAAAACAGCAGGACGCAGGCTGTGCGCTACAGTTTGGTAGAAATTTGGGAACAGTATTTTTTAAGCAAAACATTTCTGGGCATTGAACCAAAAATTAAAACTATTATAGTATCATAGTACCAAACGGAGATATTTTGATATAATTCTCACTCTCTCCATTCCAAAGCCAGGAAGCCTCTAAAAATTTCTGCAAAACTTGAATCTTTCTTACAGTCAGAAAGTCAAAAAGTTGCTTTTCCTTTCCAGAGCTTGAGCCTTTCCCTTTGCCAGAAGGCCAAATTCACATCCTGGAGATGAGAACACAGCAACAATATTCTAACTCATAGAAAAAGGCCAACTCTTCATTTTTCATTCTCTTTCATGTAACTCTCATTTTAAAAATCAATTTGCATACAAAGCTGGTGTTCTACCTTCAATCTATAACAAATTTTGTATTAATCCTCCTTCCTGCTTGAGTTACAAGGAAATGTGAGAAACAGACAGGAGTGTATTTATAGGGCCAACAGTTGCTAATGTGATTGGGGAGAACAAGGAAGAACACAGTATGCAGGGCTGGAAATGCTCAGTAAATTTAAGCAGCAAGATGATCACTCAGAATCCTGAATTATGAGTGAGTAGTTCTGGATGAAAATTTAGCAAGAGATAACTGAAGTAAAATACTTTGCAATAGTTCAATCCATACACATTTAATTGGAATAAAGGATTATCTAGAAAATATGAAGCTGCTTCAGCAGCATCACAGGACTAGACAGAAGATAGCAGTGGCATCATGTAATCTGTAGGCAACAACTCTCCTTGTCAGGAATGCCAAGAACTCTTTCTAGTCCTGCAGATGCAGAAGATAAGGTCTCAGCTCCAAGCCAAGTCATCAAAAAACTGCTTGCTCTAGTGTAACAGCACTTTATGTATTACTTAACATTCAGACTCTTTTTTAAACAATACTGATGGGAAGTTAGTCAAAAGCCACAGAATGGATGTATGGATGGTAGGAGAATAACTTTAGAATCATAGAATGGTTTGGGTTGGAGGGGACCTTAGAAATTATCTAGTTCCAACCCCTCTTCCATGAGCAGGGACATCTTTCACCAGACCAGGCTGCTCCAAACCCCATCCTATCTAGGCCTTGAACATTTCCAGGGACAGGGCATCCACAGCTTCTCTGGGAAACCTGTGCCAGTGCCTCACCACCCTCAAGGCAAAGAATTTCTCCCTAACATCTAATGCCAACCATACCTCTGAGTTTAAAGCCATTGTTGGTGGCACCAGTCTCAACAGCAAACCCTAAGGAACATCACTCCCTTGTTATTTTCCGTAACTCACCAGTATTATGCTGTGCACACATTTCAGGAATATAACAGCCTTTCACTGAGCACATGAACCAAAAAGCATACCATTCAAATCACTTTGTCATTACCAAAAACTTCAAAATGAACCAATAATTATAGTTAGTGAAAGGGGGGAGAAAGGATTAATACCATCCAAACACCAGTGTGGCTCACAAATAAGCAAAATGAAAGCATTTCAAGCTTTTCAAAATGGGAAAGATGATCCAACCTGTCAAGATACAGTCCAGCTGTAAAGGGTGGAGGACATGGAATTAGACCTAGGATTTTGTACTGCTGAAAGACTAGTTTCAAATTTAGAAAACAACAGTTCCAATAAACTAAATTTTAAATGCACATTCTACAAAAGCCATACTTTTCAGCTCCTTCTTTTGCTGCCAAAAGTATTCACACACACACAGACACACATGTAACAAAAGACGACCTTTGAGTTTATTGTTTAAAATACAATTTCAGGCCACATGATCACTATGCACTGACACATAACTTCTTCATTTCAAGGGTAAGCACTTTCCCAAATCTCAAATCTCTTGAAGAAGTTCCTTCTTTTCCTCAAAATACTTCTGAAACCACTCAATATGTTCAACCTTCTGCTTAACACTGAGGTATGGGTTTTTTGAAAGCCCACAGACGACTAGTTCCATGAAGTGGCGGATAGGTCCTTCCTTGGGAAAGCCTTCGAGGTGTTTGTCCAGAAAGATATGTTCATGAAATTCAGCATCATCCTCCATCCCTGACAAAAAGACAAAGCAAGAAAGACAAAGTTGTTATCATAATATAATAGCAAGTTTAACTAAGTAAAAATAGTATAGTTTGAAAATAGTCTTAAATTAGTAAAATTAATGGTTCTGCTTGCATTTCTAAGAATATGTAATATTTAAATCAAATTTCTGGCTTGAAATCTTGATGAAAGCCTGATGCTGGGGTGGAAGTAGGAGGAATAATTATAACCATAAATCAATCTTCTTGCTAAAATCCGGTTTCTTCAATACTAGAAAATTTTGATTCATCATTGGTACCACCTTTTAGATTGCAGGCACTTTCTTCATAAATTTTTAAAGAGAACACTGATTGCCTAAATTCTGCAGAGGATTAAAGAATACAAACTAGTCTTGAAAAAATAAGGCAACCTCATAAAGTATCAAATACTGAACAGCTAACAAAAACATGTCCTTGCAAGCCATGCTTTTAACATCCTATTGCTATCAAATGGGCACAGAAATTTGTTTTCTGACATTTTCTGAATGTGTGAGTGTATGATGATGCAAAAGTGTGGTGTATCTCACCAGCTGCTATTAAGTCACAGCCATCATCAAAGATGATGCACTCAAAAGCCTCCACAGGACATGGTACAAGGGATTATTGGAGATAGGGCAAATGTTTGTTCTTCATCCTGTGGATTTTTTTGCTGTTGTTCATGCTATGATGGTGGAGACTCAGAACACAAATTCCTACATATAGAAAAAAGGCTGCTTTTGCTGTTCCTAATTTTAAGGGGCAAAAAACCAAAAGGCAATCTGGGATTTGTAATGAAAGATTTTTCATTAGTTAGATATACATGGAAATTTTTATTTGATACCAATTGGCTTGCACCCTTAAATAAAAATCTGTTATTAGAGAAAAATATTCCACTACTTCAAGATGACAAAAATGAGAAGCCTATACCACACACATGAGTATGGTGTACATGTTTTTCTAAATTATTTGATAAAACTAAATCAGAGGTATTAAAACTGAGGTAATTAAATCACGTAAGTTCTAGGCTTCCTTCTTTGGTAGAGCTTCTACAGTTTCAGAAGAAACGATGTCCATCTCTGTGATGGAGAAGTCACTAAAAGGTCACTTGCATTTGTTAAGATTGCATTACTTTTTTCCTGCTTTAAACTTAAGGTATTGCAATAGCTGAAGGAGCTGAGAAATACCTGTATTTTTCCTAGAAATGTGTGAGTATATCAATACCAGAGATGCACACCACATTTATCTCTGTGGTTCTTGAAAAAAAAAAAAAGTACATTTCCTTCTTCAGAAGCTCTGTCCTTGTTCCTTTATGTTGAAAGTTAAAATAACAAAAAACAGGTCATGTCAGTTTCAGAAAGTGTAGTTCTGCTGTGGTTGGAAAACTATGTCCACAGACAGAAGCAGTGATGATCCTTCCACTATCCACCCATGCTGGCTTTCCCCCACCAAGGGAAGATAGAATCTTACTGTACCTGGATGCTACTCGTTGCTTTTTCAAACTAACAACCTTTCCCAGACTTCCTTACTTTCACTGGTCTCAAAAATCCAAGAGAACTAAACCAAACAAAATCACTACTTAAAGAATCTGAATAATGCTGACAGTAAAATTTGGCCTTCTGAATGCTCTTCTTCTGGAGACAGATACAAGGTATCAGGAAAGATTTCATCTAATAAATAATTTCACCAATTTTCATCTTTAACCCAAAATAAGCGATTTAGAATCTCACAAAAATGCAGGTGATAAGTAAATATTACATATGTATTCTGCTTTCCTGTTTGTCAAAGACTGTCTATGGTTTGGGGATGAAGTGTTAAGTCCAAATATTTCAGTTAGACCACGTATTTCAGTCCTCAGAAAAGTAAAGTGTGCATCACAGAAAAGGAGACCACAACTGTCCAAAGCATCAGAAGCTGAAGCCTCTGGTGGGAACAGATTAGATGAGATAATGACCTCCCTCACCCCTAGCAAGCCCTGACTCCTGCTGCCAGCCTGTCCCTCAGCCTCTCTTGCACTGTCCTCATAAACATAATTTGAAACAATATGCATGGCAGAAGTCTAAATTAGAGAATTTTCTTTTTCAACATCAAAACAAGAAGACACCTACTCTCAATATCCTATTTCCAACCCCCTACATGCTACAAAACAGAAAGTCTGGGGAATTCCTCTAGCTAAAACACTAATCCTTCCAAGACATGACCAACCTTGTCTTAAAGATGCCAATCCAGACACAGATGTCCATCCCTTATAGCAAGCATTGCTGACATGGTATAAAGATGACTGAGTATTCAGATATGGTGAAAAAATGTCCCTGTCCATGGCAGAGGGTTTGGATTAAATTATCTTTAAAGGTCCCTTTCAACACAAAGTATTCTATTCTTTCAGGATTTTTACAATGACATCAATCATGCTCTTCAGAAGGTCCCTAGAACAGAGATAGTAAAGAAACCCTGACGCAATGGTTGTGCAACTCTGCCAACTCCCTTGGCAAGATGATCCAATATTTCTCTGTTGGGAACAGCAGCTCAGCTAACCAGCAACTAGAACAGGACTTGGTGAACTTTTGCCTGCAGAAGCCATCAGAAGCAACTGAGGAATTAATTTTCTGAGGTCTTCCTATCACTTGTGCAGTAACAATCTCTGGCCCACCAAAAGCATTTGCTCCTCATAACGAGGTGCTAAGGCAAATTCTCACCTATAATCTGCTCTGTCCTTTCCAGCTTTTTGAGTCATTATGGTATAAATGCACAGAAATAATAAATGAGGCACAAATAATTGTCTTTCCCAACTTTTTGCCACGGCAATCATGGAGCAGCATTAAAGCTCCTTAAAAGTAGGAGAGACAAGCAAAAAGAAGGAGTGGTGAGAACAATGTTATGCAAGCTATACTAATGGTTTGCTAAACTGGTAAAAAATGTTCAGAGGATGGAGAGATGGAGAGGGAAAAGAAAAAAAAAGGTAATTTTCTGCCCAACAGTGACTTCAACTGCATTGGACAAGGGCATGCAGGTAAAAGCAAACAACAGGGCAGTAAGGTGTGGGGGGGAAGACTGCTGCTGGCCACTGTAGCAAGCCAGTATGTTCAGCCACATCTCCAGATGTTCGCACAAAAATAATTTTAAAAACGGTGACCTCGCCCTGGTGCCACACAGCACAGTACAGTGCCTAGGTGAAGCACCCTAATGAGAACACCAGAGATACTCTGGAGCCAAGGAAAAGAGTTATAAGAGGTTGTCTTTCTGTTTTATATTTGGTTTAAAACCTTAAAAGATCTCATAATGCTGAAAGCTGAGTATACGTGCTTCCTCAACAGAAAATTTAATTGCACTTATATTTTTAAAGCCACATGTTTTTGGCATAGAAGAATAATCACACATTTCTGGATACAAAACAAGCTGAAGTAATCTCCTCCTGTTGAGGGCAATGGCTGTTACAAAACTGCAAAATTAACAGCAGAAAGGGGCATCTTTATTTTGCAGAGAAACTGAAATTACAACATGTTGATATACTCAGAGCAAGGTTCTCGAGCTTTTAACTGCGCTTTGACACACCTGAGGTGGTTAACAGCCTGTGGCTGGCAGTCTGATAGGCCAGTCTTACTGAGTTGGTATTTCAACCTGAGAGGTGACAGGTTTTGGAAGGCTCCACTGGAATTTTCCACATGACTAGTCTTTGTGGACAAATCAATCAAGATTCTTGTTTTAACTATATGTAAAGGCTCTTTGTCCGCTGGCCGCCCCATCCCAGACAGCGCGGTCCCAGCGGCACGGCTGCCCCAGGGAAACCACGGCCCGCCAAAGACACACTGTCAACTGAGGGCCCCAGACAGCAGGGTTCCAGCCACATTACAACAACACAAAAACCATTGGCCACAGTGGTTTTAAGCTTGCAAAAACATGACTAGAGTATACTTGGATTTCTACATGATGGAACATGATGGAACAGATCAATCCTGGGAGCAGTGATTAAATTCTGTGAAGAAACTGCCAAATAGGATGAGAATAAACATTAAGAAACAATGAAGCACATTATTCAATTTGCAACTCAGTATAGGACAGATTTTCAAAGACTCCCAGCTTCAGATACTAACCTGTTTTGCTCTCAGTGACTGAATCATTACAAAGCAGTTTTGTTTGAAGTCTTTAAAGTGTTTTAAAAAACCCCAAAACCCACAGCCAAGCTCAGCCTGAAGTTATGAAGTCCCCTTTCCTATATTGCACACTCTGTCTAGTTGTTCTTCACTTCCTTAACGTTCACTCTCTCTGCTGGCATAACTTCACACAGAGCTTTCTCTTTTTTTATGGTAATAAAAGAAAATACTGTGCACAAAGATGCCTAATTAACATAGATGCCCAGGGTGAGTGAATATTGTGACTGTTTATTCTTATGAAACAGACAGAACAAAGGGAGCAAACAACTGTTTAACACTCGGCCTGCCCAGATACGGAACTGGCAGATATCTGGTCGGGATCTGGCAAGAGACTTGGCCCAAGAGCCACACCAAAGAACACAATCAGCATTATAAAACATGCACAGCAGTTTTAAGATTCCCCAAGGTCTGCTAGGAGCTTAATTTAGTAAAGATGCAGAGTAAAAGGTATTATGTAAGAGACTTGAACTGCCTTTTGGTGTTAAACACATCATGGGGGGAGGGAAGGAGTCGTCCCCTTTTGGCAGCAGCCAGCCCTCAGATCAGCCAAACCACCTGCAAGACTTCACCTGAAGAGTGCCAGAATGAGTTCATCTGAAGCATCTCTGATCTGGGACAGTCAGGGAGTTATGTTTGTTTACTATCAGAAGCATGACTCACAGCTGAAACATTATGTTAAAACAGTCAAAGGTCAAACATGCTCTAATTTTCAGAAAAGATAAATTGAGACAGATAATAAAAGCTCATGGTGCACATACCAACTTCATTGTCAATTGGGAACTCCCACAGTATTCCTTCTTTTGTCCACTGGATCATCTCCTCAAAACCATTTCGGGGAGGCTGTGCAGTTACTGCTGCAATCTCCTTTGCAAACTCCAGATCCCAAATTGTTGGCGAAGATACTAAAAAATAAATTTTGTTAAGATTTGTCAGCAACCAAACACTTCTCAATAGCTAAGACAAAGTCCTTTAACACCAATCTTTACAGAGACTAATAACTTCAGCCATGCAAATTTTTCTACCTTAGATACCAGCATCACCTTTCTCAAATGAGACTTCTCTGTTAACAAGAAAGTTCATTAAGTTCTCAAATGTCTGATGAAAATCTATTCTGAACACCTAGGGGAATATTTATTTTTATGTCTTTCACATAAAGCAATAATTTAATTTTTCCACAATCATTCTTTGGTTTTGTCTTTCAAAAAATGAGGACACAGCAAATTCTGAACTTGACTGGTGCACTGTGCTAAAGGACCCTTACTTCTACAGGAGTTTTCAGGTTCTTCACAACTACATTCTCCTTCAGGGAAACAACTCAACTCAAAGGCTGGCAATTCCTTCCCCAATGCTCCTAAGTGTGCCAGTTTTTGTCTCTCAAGCTGAGAAACCAGGATTTCTTATTCTTTTCACAAAGTTAAACAGTTCCTTTAGGGATATATCTTTTCTGATGGCTTTTTTTTTTTTTTTTAATCGAAGTGCACTCATATTGCAGCAGTTACTCTTCTCAAGGAGTTCCTGTCCCTCCACCCAGGAGAGCTGGTCACGAGCCCAGACTGAAGCGCTTCGCTGAACTGAAGGGAACAAGCTGTTACCACAGGACAGGGAGGGACCTCTGGGAGTGCCCTGGGCTGCTGTCGAGTGAGCTGGCCTAAGCTGCATTCCCCTTTGTTTTCCTGCCTCCCTCTGTTATCAATTCATCCTAAGATCCTTGGAACACAGATCTTTATGTGAATTCAAGTATTACAGTCCACTTGGAGTGGATTATAGCCAATAACCTATTATTTTACTACTCCGGAGTCTAAGTACTTGAGGCCAAGATATAATTTCATCTTCAGCTCAGTGGCTTACAGCTCAACTGAATTTAAAAAAATCCCCCCTCCTTTAAGAGAAAACACAATGGAAGGGCAAACAGTATTTTTACATACAAAAAAGTGTTTTCAGAGGGGTTCTTTGTGTTAAATCAGAATACAATTATTCAAATTATTCCTTAAGAGGGAAATTTCCAGAACTATTTTACCAGGCTGAGTACTTTGATTTGAGGGCTGGAGACAGGAATAAAATACAGCTACAAGACAACATGAGAAACCATACCAGAATTAAATTGTTGTCCACATCATAAAGAAACTAATAAATCCTCTAACAGAGGAAAGCAGTACCTCATTTTTCAAGCTTGCAGGAGAGGTGATAAAGATTATAATTTCACCTCATGAAGCAGAAAATAATACTGGCATTTTACATTAACAGTTATGAAGAGTATTTTCAGGATGACAATTTCCAGTTAACATTCAAGTTTTCAAAGTCAATATTCAATACTTAAAACAAAACTTGCTTTTCTGTTTTGTATAGAAAAAATTTAACCCATTATCTCCTGAAATATGAACCAAGACAGTGAAAACAAATGAATCAAGGTATCAAGTATCACACTGGTATTTCCCGAGGTTAATGCCCAAAAAAATGTTTGTCATCAGGCTTAGTCAGTAAGCCAAGCAATCAGCTTCCTGGTCTAAAATATACTGTAGAGTTCCTCAAGGCTACCTGGAATCAAACAGGAAACACCAAACAAAAAGCTGAAAGAAGCTTACTAATTAACTTCTAATTACAAATTCAATAAAGTCCACTTGCTCTCTGAAACAATTTGTACACATTCCAATTTTATGTTTTTAAAAAAAAGTGCATCTCAGCTTTTAGCTGAGGTGACTACGATGAGCCACTGTGTCTGCATTCTGTTCATACTAAAAAGAAATCTTATATTCTCACTCTTTTACCTGAGCAAATTTGGTTCAACTCAAAATCCATTTTTTTCAACACCACTTTTGTTAAGACAGCTAAAAACAAACACTACATCATTCATTGTGGGTTTTACATGTAAAATGGACCAATTTTAATATTGGCAGTCTTAAAACACAGCAAACTGAATCCCATTCTAATAAACAGCTTTCATAGAGGTGGCTGTATTCAGAAAGTTCACAGCTGCTTGAAAATATGGAAATGGCACTATTTGACATTTTACTAAAAATTAAGCAATCAAATTAATATCTCCCTGTAGTTTCAAGTGTAAAAAAAAAAATAAAAAACTTCTCTGTTAGAATCTGGCAAAAACTTACAGTTCTACTCTTGAAACTGAAACAAATACTCATAATTTTGTAAGATTTTAGACAGGAGTATTATTTCTTCTGCTGCTACTAACTTTACATAAAGGTCTAAGTCACTACACTGGAACAAAGCCTGCTTTTTAAAAGGGCCTCAGAATAACAGCATTTTGAAGATCAATACTAACAATGCAGTCTCACTGTTCGCAAAGAAAAGTGAGGGACAACGTTCTTTATATGACTTGCCCATATTCACACACTCTTGGCCAAACCCAGCCTGTAGTAAAGCCAAGTCTTCATAAGTGGAAGCTATCCCTGTTAAGACTGTTCCCACACAGCTGTGCCATGCAGTGACTATGAAAGTGTCACACCTGTTTTGAATTTAGTTTTGGTATCTTTTATCTCATGAGTTTTGCCATGTATATTTAGTGGATAAGAAATTGGTTGGATGGTCACATCCAGATGGTCCAGGGTTCATGGGCCATTCCAAGGGTCTATCCAGACCATGCATTCAATGGTCAAAAGCTCAATGCCTGGATGGAGATTAAAGTTGTGTTGCTCAGGAATGCACACTGAGACCAGTATTGTTCAGTGTCTTCATCCACACCACTGGCAGAGGGGTTGAGTGCACCCTCAGCATGTCTGCAGGTGACACCAAGCTGAGTGGTGCAGTTGACACACGTGAAGGACAGGATGCCATCCAGAGGGACCTCAAGGGCAAACTCAAGGAAGTGACCTCATGGAAATCTCATGAGGTTCAACAAGGCCAAGTGCAAGGTGCTGCCCCTGGCTTGGGGCAACCTCCAGCATCTACACAGGCTGATGAATGGACAGAGTCCTGCCAAGAAGAATTTAGGGATACTGGTGGATAAAAAACTGGACATTAGCCAACAATGTGCATTCACAGCCCAGAAAGCCAACTAGAATAATAAAACAAAGCATGGCCAACAGGTTGAGAGGAGATTCTTCCCCTCTGCTCTCCTGAGACCCCACCTAGAATGCTGCAAACAGCTCCAGGGTACTCATCACAGGAAGGACACAGACCTCTTGGAGCAGGTCCAGAGGAAGGCCATGAAGATGATTAGAGGGATGGAACATCCCTCCTAAGAGGAAAGGCTGAGAGCTGGGGTTGTTCCTCATGGAGAACAGAAGGCTCTGGGTTGACTTTATTCAATCTTTGCAATACTTAAGGGGAGCTTGAAAGAGAAATGAAGACAAAATTTTTTTGTAGGGCCCATTGCAACAGGACAAGGAGTAGTGGCTTTAAACCAGAAGAGGGAGATTCAGACTAGAAAAAAGGAATAAATTGTTCCAATGAGGGTGGTGGAACAGGTTGTCCAGAAGGGTGGTAGATGCCCCATCTCTGGAAACATTCAAGGTCAGGTTGGGTGGGGCTCTGAGCAACCTGACCTAGTGGAAGAAGTACCTGCTCATGGCAGGGGGGGTTGGAACCAGATAACCTCTAAAGATCCCTTCCAACCCAAACTTTCTATGATTCTAAACAGATATGAAGAACTTTACAATAGGTGAAGCAAGGTGTCATTTTTCAGCTGCCAGTGGGATCTTTCCAGCTCCATCTGGAACACTAAACAAAAGAAGGCCAGAGAGCACACACAGCAATCCAGTGTGTAGTCTTGGGTTGCTACTACCCTGCTTATACTTAGTCACCTGCAGGGCATGCTTGCTTCCTTGGGATCACAGCCTCACATTTCCTTGCAACTTGACCAAATAAGCGGGAGCCAACATACACCCATCCTCCAGGCTGGCTTTAAACTCACAGAATTAAGACTGACCTTTGTGACAAAAAGCCAGTTATACCCTTCATATTCACTAACAGAGTGCCCTGATCAGCACAGAAAACATTTCATTACATTGCATGGAAGTTTCACTTGGTAAAAATCTGAGCTACATCAAAGTAGTAATTTCTTTTATCAGACTGAAAGCAGAAAGTGAGCAGGTCATGTCTCCTCATAAAAACAAATCTCTTGATATTCTAAAAATGCACAACTTAGCCTCACTGCATTTTTCATTACTGAATTTCCACTAACCTGTTTTCAGTGCATGCTCTGGTTCTGTAGAAGCCTTAGTGAATATATTAAGCCTCTTTCCTACTTTGAGACTTCTATAAACAAAAAAAGAAAACTGATATTTAGTATTTCACAACACCTTACAACATTGCCAGATAACAAATTAAATAGCACAAAATATTTTCATGAACTAACAGATCTCTGGAGACAAAAAAAAAAAGATAGTGATTTTCACTAAATCTTCAGGCTCTTAATCAAAGAGTGTTTATGGCTTTACTATTTGTCTTAAACAGAGCTTCTCAAAACATTTCCATGTGAAAGGAGGAGCATAAATCAAGCACTATATTTGCAGTCAATTTTAACTGGAATATTTAGGAATCTGAAAAAAGGTAAACAGCATCAAACCACTGCACTTAAGTGATTTTACAAAGTTGTGATTATCTGAAGACTTGGGTTTTTTCCCTGTAAAAAAAATATTGCACAATTCAGGAACAGAAAAGGCAACAGCTAAATCAAATAATTCCTGCTTTATGACATAAATAGCCCTTTTGGAAGATCACACAGCCACCTTCTCTGCCATAGGGCAAACAGTCAGAGTATAACCATACGATATGTTTTCAATAGCATCACCCTGGTGCTCACTCTTCTGAATATACAAATATTTCACTCTGACCATCTATTTTCAATCACACTTATCATTACCATAAGCTTATATTAAAAAAAATACAAGAGTTCAACATGTAGTCAAATTCTTACATATGAAAACAAAAAAACCCCAATGTCTTTAGTATCAACTATGTTTTTAATCATATTATCTTCCAGGTTTCCACTGAAATTCTAACAGTTTTTTCATTTTTGTTATTACATATCCACAGTTACCCTGGCAAGATTTATCCTTTCTGACCTTAAAATTCTACCCTTCTGGATTTACTGGAGATTTCTAATGGCCTCAACTACTTCTGCAAACCTGCTCTTGTCATATTACTTTTTAGTGATGAAACTACCCTGGAGCTATTTCAGCACACAACAATTTAGTTACAGAGCCTTGAAAGAATGTTGATTCAGGATTATATTTTCCAATCTATGTGTAACTCCCAATGACAATGGCCAAAGATACATTGCATGTGTTGGAAGAAAGTTTATTTTAAAGTTGCAAGTTTAAATTACTATAAAGCAACATCACTCGTTTCACTGCAATGTACTAACTAGACTCAAAGTTAGGTATTATTCCTAACCCATTATTTTCCTACTATCAGTTGATAAGCAAATACATGAGATATTCAGGTATGCAGGAGGGAACTCAGGCCTGAAACTGGAGACAGTTTACTCACTACAGGGATTTTAAAAACTATTTTAAGGTGCTGTTTCTGAAGTTATATACCAAGCACAGTAGCACCATACACAGAATACTGTACATCTACTCACCCAGGAACTCATGCTTTTCTTTTCTTTTGTTACCCAAATTCTATCTTCACCATGATCTATCTAAACACAAATTATTCCCTCCATTTTCAGGCTCTAAACCTCCCAAACAGAGATTAATTTACAAAGTAAATTAAAAACAAGAGGAGTTAATCTTACTAAAAAACTGCTATGGAAAGAATACATGGAGAAGGAATGCAATGATGAGCTGCCATGGGAAAATCCAAAGACTACAGGCAAAAAAAGTACAGCTTACAGGAGTAAAAGTACAGCTTACAGGAGTAAACCAAAAATATAAGAGCACTCCTTAATTCACAAGAGTGGCCACATAATACAGGAGCAAAATACACTTAAGGAGTACCCTGAAATCACATGTAAATTATAAAGTTAATTTCATAGACAATTATAACATCACAGATAACAAATAAATCAATTACAGAATGAAGTGGTAATAAATAAATAGACCAACTTTAATATATCTTTAAAATCCCAAAAGAATGGATGAAATTTTTCTAAACATAGAACATGATCAAGTTTTGTAGAGGAGGAAAGCAAGCTTTCAAAATCTCCACTTCCCAAGAAGTAAAGAAAGTGACATAATATTGTATTATGCATAGGTGAAAATAATTTAGTTAAATCTAGTTAAAACAAGAACAGTTACATTTCAGCACCAAGTATGCGTAATTATAAAATGTAATATTAAGAAAATGCACATTGTTTGATTAGTTGATTGCCATTAACTATCTTGTTCTCACAATTTATTTCAATGTTAACAGTACTTATCTTGAAAAATATTTAAGTAATTTCTTTAAGCTCTGAAGTATTGTAACATTAATAAGTACAAGTAAATTTAAAGTATTATCCATAAGTAACTGCATGCTCCCTCTACTGGAGGTGAACACCATAAAAATACCTTCTGGAGTCCATCTGAGCTGATGACCTTCCAGGCCTTGTTCTTTGACCATCCTCATCCAACTGCAAGGAAATGCGACCGGACAGCCTCGCACCCCACTGCTCTGGGGCTTGCCTTTTAACTGCCATTTCTGAAATAACATTGCTGAAATGGAAAACGTGAAATGTAAAAACTCAACAGATTGACAAAGCAAGGAAGTTTGTCATATGTATTAACTAGAAACTCTACTCTCAACTGGTTTCATAAGCTTCCAGGAGACAGAATTTTACATTCCTCACAAAATACACCCATCTTTAATCCATCAAACATTCAAGGCTGTTGTTTTAAACCATTTGTTACGTTCCATGTATAAAAGTGCTACTTTAGCCTATTAAATCTACAGTGAATGCTTCCTTTTAAAGTATTTAGTTTTCAGCTAAAAAAAATCATATATCTGTATACTAATATTCACAGAGTGTACTAGGCATGTTTTGCTTAAGCAAATGAGGAATTCCTCTGAATACAAAAAATAGGTTTAAATAGGCAAAAATCACTATTTTTTTGGACAGGAACCAATACTGCCCAGGGACAGAGCTGTGCTGCTGCAGACCAAAAGGAAGCTTGCCTTCACACATCAGCTGACATGGGCCAATCATGCCACCCTAATAAGTAGGTCACCTTTCCTGATCCACTGCAATCTGTTACATTGCATAATCATATTACAGCATTAACAGACCACATCTTCCTTCGTCATTCTGGAGTGAAAATCATACGTGAAGAGCAAATGCTCTGATCTCCACCAGCACCATACACAGCTCATTCTAATCACAAAGGGCAAATCAGAGCCCCTTTTTGCCCCTGCCCATGAGCTCTTTTCACAGTAACTCCACTGGTAGCTCTCTGGTAGCTCTTCCTCACAGCCTCCTCTCCACCCAACCACTTCCAGTCACACACAGTCATCCCAAATTGCAGCACTTAAGCTTCAAGACATAAATATGGGCTCAAAATATAAAAATAGGCCAAGGCAAAAACAGTGCATTACCCATTTCATGAAAATCCAAATGAAATTCAAACTATGCTCTTGGCAGCTTAAGGCAAAAGAGATTTTACTGACAAGAAAGAAATACTTCTGGAAAATTGTAAAAGCTAATTGCCACAGAAACACAGCATGATTTCTCTTCAGTCTTAGATGTGGTTTCAAATGGCAGAACAAGCACAGCTCTTTCAGTACCTACTCTGAAATAAAGGCATCTAAAAACAAGTTTAAAATAATTTCATTTTCATTTTAAATAAAAAGCAATCTCAGATTAGTTGCATATCTCACATTAGAAATTACTCTGTGAAGTGGCTACTGGCATTAGTGAGCTGGTGTTGGGCCAGAGGCTTGACACACTTACAAGGGTCAAAGGGACATAATTCCTAAGGTCAGCCACACACAGCTGAGCCCAACAGCTTGACTCAGCTGTGACCTAAAAGGCTGGTGTTTTCCCGTGCTTCAGGGAAGTCAGGATTGCTCAGAGCTGCTCTCTTTCCTGAATTACTTGCAGTTTTGCCCTGTAGATGTGGAAAGACTACACCATTGAGCTATGAGAACACACAGTCAATGGTACCATGTTCCTCGCTAGGAAATCCTGATGTCCCCCCACCATCAGCACATGAACATTTCTGGCAGCAACATTCATCATTCCATCATGAAAAGTGCACTGTACTAACAAAAGTACAACCACAAAGATTTTTTTAATGCCTTTTGAAGAAAAAATTTAGGTTTAAAAAGTCACACTCAAACCCCAGCGTACTGATAGTGGTTAGATATTATATATTCTCTCATTACAACACATTAAAAACTGAAATTCCTACATACACCTGCCTTCCAGACATGGGAAGTGGTAGGACTTTTGTAACAACCACAGACTCTCTCTCTTTCCTGATTATCAGCCAATAATTATAATACTTAAAACGGAGACCCAAGGAGCTTTGGATATATTCTAACCAAAGCTCTGAATTACTACTCTTGCTTATCCAAAACAGAAGCTGAAATAGTAGAGCTGCAGGTTTTATTTTGGTGCAGTGCTGTTGTGATTTCCATTGAGTGAAACTTCAGCCCACACTGAGGAAAATAAATTCCTCTATCGTTAATATTTTCCCCTCCTAGTGAATGCCCTGTCCCCGTGCTTTCTACAAGGCAATGAGATGACTGCATACAACAGTGACCTCTGGAGGTCTTGCCACAATCCTGTAAAAAAAATTTGTACAAAAGATCTGGACAACATACAACAAATTTCATATAATAAATCACAATAGCAGAATTCAGTTTTTTGCAGTTCAGCACTATGTAGCTCTGCTGCTTGGGAAAGTATCTTGCTTTTAAATATTGTGAATAACTAAGGAATATATATTGGCTTTTAAAATATGTAAGTATATTGATTGTAAAACCTTTACAGAAATAAAGGGAAAGTTCAATTGCACGTATTCTCTTACTGTCAAACAAAACTCAACATAAAATAATCATGCATGAACAAAAGAGAATGCTTTCTAATATATTAAAAACATCTTCATGCATTGTGTGGATAGAGGTATCATGGAACATAAATCACACCAAATCAAGTCTGAGGCTGCTGGGCTTTGTAAAATCAACATTTTTAAATACTAGTCAAACATCTGAGAGTACTGTATTTATCTCAAAGAACTAAGAGGTCCACAGTAACGCTAAAAGGTTACTTTTACCAAGTTTTTTGTCATGAAAATCAGCATAAATTGCTGGTCTTTCTGGAAAACTCATCCACCGATAAAGCGTTTCTGGTACCTAACTCTTAAGTAAGAAAACTAAAACTTTTCAGCAAATGGCGGCAGCAGGAGGAGTGTATTCGCTGGGAGAAACAAGCTAGGTCACAAAGCTGCCTCAGGGAATAGAACTTGCCAACTCAGAGCAGCCATGACATTCCAAAAAGGCTGGTTCTGGTTGAGGAAAATGCATTTTTCTAATGATAGTGCTTCATCCAAAAGCATGTCATAAAACATTGTAATATCACATCTTAACCCACCAATCAAAAATACAGAGGCACTATATAGCTGCAGCTTTTAAATTTCTGAAGAATTTAAACTCTCTTTGAAGAGAAAAAACATTTTTGCTTTGACTACGACTTCCTTAGACACTGTCTTTCTTCCACTGCATCCAGAGTTGGGTCAGTGCTTCAGGAAAAGTGCTGTAGGTGAGGAGAGAAAGAGAGCCTGTAATGCCAGCAGGCAGGGAAACCACACCTAAACAAGAGCATGTGCACCCTGAGGAAGGGAAACCAGCACATTCCAGGCTGGGCACTGCATGTGTTAGCTCACCCAGTATTTCTGTGCTCCTCCAGCACCCTGGGTACTCAAGAAGGTTTGAATTACATTTAAGTTGGCCACCCACAGCCCACAGCACTGTTAAAGACATTTGTGTACTCTGCCCTTCTAAAGAACTCAGTGACAGAGAGTGAACAAATTAACAGTTTAACTGGTAATTAACAGTTTAACAAACATATCCTCTATATACACAGTCCTTATACCTGAAGAACAGATATTTTGCTTAATGAAGTCATTCACTGAGCATTGTACACCCCAGTCTGTGCAATCACCTAACTCAACCTGTTAGCAAGCATCTGTCTCTTTCTTCCTTAATTTCCACTCAGGCAGACATCAGCCACAGACACCATTAGCTCTTTTTGCAGAACACTGACAATCATTCCAGCAGATCCTTTACTGACACCTACAAGAAATACATGTAACCTACAGATGATAATAGATGGGTCAAGCTTAGATCCTCGGTTGGGGCAAATTCATTTTTATGGAATAAAATAAGCAGCTTGCACTGCAAACAGACATAAAGAAAGGTTTCGTGTTCATATTTTGGTAAAGATCCAATTTTCTGTTGTTCAGCATTTCACCTGGATTTAATGCCTTATTTTCTCAGCAGGTATTTGAATACTAGCTGAAAAAAAAAAAGAAAAAAAATTTGCCTTTAACCATCATCCAAAAGAGCTGTATGCACAAGTGTTTGAGTTTCCAAACAAATGTTTCTCATCTGTTTGAAAGCCACACTGGAAACAGAGTTAAGCCAAGAGATGAGTTTCATGCGTTGACTGGAAAGTTTTGAAAGGAAGGGTGGGGCTATAAACAGAGCTGCTCTAGTTCAGTTCTGCAGAGCTGTCATGAAAATTCACCAGTCCAGACAGAACGTCTGAAACATCTACAAATCCATCCATTGTGTGAGAATTCTGGAAGCTTGTGGCAAAAAAAAAAAATAACCAACCAAACTCACAAAAAGAGCTGTTATTTTGCTAGCCTGTCCAAGAAAGCAATGATCCTGGGCATGAAAACAATTTTGTTTCTGCAAAACCACTTTAGAAGGATGATGGCAAAATTTAGAATTTGGTATAACCAGATCAATAATGTTACCAATATTCATTAATCCTAAGGATATACTGTCCAAATGTATCTTTTAGGGGCACCTTCCCAACACAGAAGGCAGTTACCTTCAGGATGACACTGCAAAATAGGAATTTCTGATGTAATAGAGAAAAACAATCAATACACAGACCGTAGGTTAATAGTGCCCCCCTTCTTCTGTTTATCTGTGGTTTCTTCATGTCTTCTTAGCTGTGCAAGGAGCTCTGATTCTGTCTGTTTCTTGTTGCGTAGAAGGGAAGATGCAACTGCAGAAGCAGCCTTCACCAGTTCTGGATTTAAACTGTAAACAG
This sequence comes from Melospiza georgiana, assembly GCF_028018845.1. Classification (NCBI taxonomy): domain Eukaryota; kingdom Metazoa; phylum Chordata; class Aves; order Passeriformes; family Passerellidae; genus Melospiza; species Melospiza georgiana. Next base: position 55,810,994 of record NC_080431.1, on the reverse strand, counting down.
AGACACAACAGATACAGAAACAAAACCAAACAAAAGCCTTTAATATGTTTTAATTGTCATTTCTCTGCTGCCATTTCATATCTTAGTAACTCAGAAGCTCGTCAGGTATTTTCCCAAGTGGGGGTGGCCAGTGGGACAGGCAGGTTTGCCCTACATTGCCCTAATTATCAAATGCTGAAGGACTCTGACAAGCTCCTGCTCCCCAGCCTGGTGAAATGGCAGCCCTGTGCCACTGCACAGCCTGGAGACCACAGGCAGCACAGACCTGTGGGATGATAAATATGATGTAACACACTGTGGACAGGAGCAGCTCCTAAGACTCAACAATCATTACGGCATTCTTAATTTTTTTTCTTTTTCCTCACTTTTGCTGTATTTTATCTGAACAGTATTTCCCTTCTCCCATTAAAATAACTTTCCACAGGCAGGTGCTAGTGCTACTTTTCCACAATCTCACTGCAGAACAAGGCAGCATAAGGTTGACAGCCTACAGCACCTTTTGCTCAGATCCTCCCCTGTGATTTACTCTAGTCTACAACTCTGCACTATACTCCACTACAAGATTCTTTTATACTGTTGGAAATGGTTTATTTGTCCTAAATATCAAAAAAAAGAAAGTTGAAATAAGGATAAAACAGGCTAAGAAAACTTTGTTATACTTTACCGTTGGGTGTCTTCTGTAATTCCCTGAGGCACAGAACCTTTCCTGTCTGGGCCTTCCAGCCTGCTCACAGCTTGCTTCTTGCTCTCACTGGCTTTTAATTGCTGGAGCTTCTTCCTGTAGCTCACCTCCACCTTCATATCACCAATAATGTCTAACAGCTGCTGCTTTGGTGTTTCTGCTCCATCCTCCTGCCTCTTTGCTGCCCCTTCAGGTGTGCTGTCTTTGGAAGCAGCAGATTTATCTTTGTCTTTAGAAAGCAGACTGCTTGTGCTGAAGAGTTCCTGTTTGCTAGATGATACACAAAGTTAGGAAGCAGAAGTTAAAAACAGGGTCCAAGGCTGAATTTTGTAAACCTACCAAAAGCCCCAAAACAATAGTTACAACTGTCCAGGCCCAGCTGAGTATGTTCAGTACATGTCAAACAGATACCTTTTGACATTCGAGAAGGGCTGAGACACCATTTCAAACTCTCGATAACTTCTGATTTCCTCATCACAAACACAAAGTAAACAACTTTGCACACCATTCATTTGTGGAGGAAATAATACAGAGTTTGAATTTGCTGGTACCTGATACTTAAATTCATTGGTACTACAGAAAACTCACCAAAACTCTTAATATGAGAGAATCTCTCAATAAAGACATCACTCCCTGAAAAAAGACTGTACACACACACACAGATAACCTCGCATGTTTTCACACTTGTGGCACTACTACAGATCACATTCCCCTACTCTGCAACATGGATTCTGCTGCAAGTTAACCCAGAACCAAACCAGAAAGCTATTTGGGTTATAGCTCCTCTGCTTAGTTTAGCACATGACTGCAAAGAAGCTGAAACTGACACAGTGCAGCTGAGGATGAGAAGCCAGGGACAGCAAGGAGCTGCTCAGGAGATTCTGCAACACACACACAGCTGCATTCTCTAGAAAAACTATCATAAAATTCAAAGAGCTGTTCTCTATAACATTCTAAAAGGCAGTGTTTAAACCTTTACATTCACACCTACTAAATTTGTTTAAAAATCACCTTTAAATTACAGAAAGGAAAAAATTAATATTTATTCTGATTCAAAATAAAAAAACTTCAATAGATCTTAAAACACCTCCACAAATCGGAAGGAATTGTGGCATACCTCTCCTCCGCACACACATCTCTCTCTGGCTAAAAAAGGAAAATCTGCCAGTTTCAGCAGGCACTGCATCACACTTAGGTCATTCTGCACTTGATAAATTATCAGCATTAAAATCTAAATTTCAATGTTGAGAAGCAACAGGAAAATTTAAGGAAAGCTTTAGAACCTTATTACTGAGAAGATGGTAGGAGCCCTGCTGTTTTACACTGCACTGCTCCCCAAAGGTCCTTGACTAACTCCTTTTTTGTTAATTCAGGCCACATGCTCTTTAAAACTATGCAACCATTCAGAAATCACAGATTGTTAAAGGGTTGGAAGGGACTTTAAACATCACCTAGCTCTAACATTCCCTGCCATGGGCCATGTCACCTCCCAGTAAACTGGGTCACTCAAGGCCTTGAACATTGCCAGGGCTGGGACATCCAGAACCTCCCTGGGCAATCTGTCCCAGCATCTCACAACCCTCAAGCACAAGCATTTCTTTGTAATACCAAATTTCCTCTCTTTCCATTTGTACCCATTATTCCTGATGCAATTTGTACCCATATTCCTGAAGAAAAGTCTCTCTCCAGCTTCCCTGTGGGCCTCCTTCAGACACTGGAAGATTGCTATGAGGTCTCCATGCAACCTTGTCTTCTCCAGGCTGAATAACTCCAACCTTCTCAGCCTCACCCTAGCCTACAGCAGCAGCAAAGCACAGCAAGGCTGAAAGCCTCAGGCACTTAAAGCCAGCAGCACACTGCAGTTTGCATCTCTGTATTTCACCTGCCATCCAGTTTGCCTTCTGCTGGGGAGCTTGGCCTTGGAAAGCACGCACAGCTCCCAAAGAACCCGAGCTGCTTTGAACATGAGGCCATCACAGCACCGGTGCTTGTTCAAAAATATCGAGGAGTTTTGAAGTGCAAAAACAATAAATGAAGGCACAACTGAGGTGTCATTAAAAGCAGCTTACAATACTTCAGTAAAAACGAAGAACTCCCAAACACGGCTCTTAGTCCGCACTTTGTGCAGAAACAACACGACCCAGCAGGCAGCGCCGCTCTGCTGATACCGGGTGCAAAGCTACGGTCAGGTCACACACGCGGATCATTCACACCGCTCCAAGATGGGAAGGACGGCAAGGGCAGCACCACGAGAAACACGGCCCACGCCACTCCCCTCCACCCGCCTCCACTCCCCGCTGCCTTCTGCCCACCGCTTTCCCGGCCACCCGGCCCCGGCAGGACAGGTGAGCCCCGTCCTTCTGAAGGCCGCGCCCCGAGGCACGGCACGGCTCGGCCTCACGGCAATGCCCGGCCGGCGCCGTCCGCCAGGTGAGGGTGCAGGGAGGCCGGTACCTGCGGGCCCTGCCGTGGGCCGTGCCGAGCAGCCTTGCCGCCAGCCCGCCGCCGCGGGCCCGCACGCCGCCCCACATCCCGCACCGCCACCGCCGCCTGCGGCCCGCGCTCCCCGCCCGCCGCCGGCCGGCAACAGCCGCCGCGCACGGGCGTTCCGCGCAGCAGCGTTCCGGCCGGCTCCGCCCCGCCCCGCTCCCGGCACAGCCGGCCCGGCCCGGCCGCGCGCTCCCTCACGGCCTGGGCCTCGGCGCCGGGAGCCCGGCTGTGAGGAGAGCGCTGCCAGCACGTCCTGCTCTGTTCAGCCCTGCTGAGGCCGCATCTGGAGTGCTGTGCCCAGCTCTGGGCTCCGCTCTGCCCAGAGAGACATTAGGGCTCACATCTTTCCGAAACACGCTCCAAAAATGTCCCCAAGCCGTCACTTCATCTGCCCTGTGTGAAAAATGCCAATCACTGGTTTTTAAAATTTTAAAAGTTTACTAGTAATAAAATGGTTATCAAAATGGCAATATAATTAGAGTAATAAAAATTGTGGACAATTTGGATTAGGACAGTACGAGGCAATAGACACAAAGAATTATGGACCTCTGGGTACCTTTTCTGGGCAACATAAGCCCGAAAAAGGATACACGTTAACAGAGGATTAACCCTTAAAAGCAATTGCCTGTTCATATTCATACATCTCATACATGATGCATAAATTCGATTCAAACACAGGATGGTCAGTGTCAAATTCTTCCTCTGAATCCTAACAGCATTTTCATGGCTGAGTGAGATGGGAAGAAGTTCATTTCTTCTGATAAGGGAGCAATAAATTCTTTTTCTCTGAAAGATTTAGGTGTCCTGTGGCTGCTATCTTGGTGCAAGTCCTTTCTTTTAAAAAAGTATCTTACATAGCATAGTTTCTATTTCAACATTCTGTTATAACCTAAAACTATATTTAACACACTACTTAAAAAAAATTAATACAGCATAATTTTCTAATGTAACACATATAATATTAATTTTAATATTTGTGAAAAGCCAATCATAAAATTCGCATTTTTCACACCTGGAAAGGTGAGCACTGTCCCATCTCCTGCAGCTGACTGTGGTACACCAGTACACACACCAGTGTCACCTGTGGGAGGCCTGACCTGCAGAAGCCATCTCACTCTTCCTCCATGTGGGGCTGTCCTGCCTGACCCACCTCTCCAAACAGTGTGAACAGCATCCACTGCAAGGTGCTGGGGGAGTTGTGATGTTCCTGCAGCTCTGGCTGCTATTCTGGGACAGTACATGCCAGGAACTGCCGTTCATGCTCCTGGACAATGAGGATTTCCATGAGATTTAGGAAATGCCAGCTGGTTTACAGGGGCAAATGGTTTGCCTGTGGTTGGCTGGAGATGTGTGGAGCCCAGGAAATAGCTTTGGACTGCAGAATGGACAGAAACACAGCCTGCAAGGGATCCCTTTGCTCTCCCACATCAGACAAGTTTCCATGGCATCCCCCTGTCAGCTTCCCAGAGGTTACCCATCCCTCCATGCCAAAATACTCTGTTGAAGAGGACTTGTGCCACTCTGTCACACAGTGGACCATCACATCCCAAAGCCAATCACCAATTGCAAGCCAGACCTCTCGAGTGCCAGCAAGTACTTCCACATTCCTGCAAAGCTCTTACGAGCTAAGGTCTCTGCACACGTGTCCCATTTCTGTTGTGCCTAAATCCTTTGAGGGGAACCTTGAAGTTAAACTCCAAACAAATTGACACCTCATCTTAGCAGAGTCTCTCGGGAGTCATGGCAGCTCTTCCGTGGTCTCCCTACACACACCAAGTGTTGTTACTTCAGGTTATGCACTTCCTACATAAATTCTTCCTTAAAACAAAAGTGCTCCGCAGCAGCTCGGTGCATGGACAAAAAGCAGGGTTTGGCTGAGCAGCCGCGGGTGCAGGCAGCAGAAAAAGCCGCGTGGTGGCGATATGCGCGTGGAAGCGTCGCATTCCAGAGCTGTAAAATCTCCCAGGAAACATTTCAAGGGCTGTCGCCGTCTCCACGTTTTCTACAGATAAGAGGAGATCAGGCCTGGTGGTGTGCCCGAGGAAGGTGGCAATGAAGGGACACCCTGAGACGCTCAAGGCCTGATGTTCCAGCTGGCAAACGGTCACGGCAAGCAGAAGGTGGTTTAATGCCATCTTAATTGCAAGTTTCACTGCATTAGGGGCTTAGATGGCTTTCACCAGTGGATCTTCCAGCAGTGCTACAGTCCTGCTAAACAAGAAACCAGCACACAGGTCAAAATTCTTTGCAATGAAACAGTAATCTCTTAGTATTGTGGATTATTTGAGATGCACAATTAGCTCAAAATCACTAAGTACAACAGCAATTTTTTTACATTAAAGAAATTACAATTCAATTTCTAAAACCATTTATAACCTAGGCTGTTCTTTCTTAACAATTGCCACACCTGGAGTGCTGCATCCAGCTCTGGGGTCATGAGCACAGGAAGGACATTGACCTGTTGGAACAAGCCCAGAGGAGGAACACCAAGCTGATCAAAGGGCTGGAGCATCTCCCCAGCAAGGAAAGGAGGAGAAAATTGGGATTGTTCAGCCTGGAAAAGAGAAGGCTTCAGGGTGACCAAAATGCAGCCTTCCAGTACCTGTAGAGAGCCAACAAGAGAGCTTGAGAGTGGCTTCAAAGTGAGATTAGGTTTAGATTAGTTTTTAGAAAGAAATTTGTCACTGTGAGGGTGGTGAGGCACTGGAGCAGGTTGCCCAGAGAAGTTGTGGATGCCCCATGCCTGGAAGAGTTCAAGGGCGGGTTGGGTGAAACTGAGAAACTCAGTCTAGTGAAAGGTGTCCCTGCCCATGGCAGGGGGTTCGGAACTAGATGGTCTTTAAGCTCCCTTCCAACCAATATGTTACATAAACATATGGGAAAATAAAATCTGCACCCTGTAATTAATTAAAAGTGATGGAAGAAAAGATTCATTAAAGTTTACTTTTTTGTTTATGCTGTTTTTTCCTTGGTTTGTGCTGTGAAAGTAGGAGCCATCGGTTTTATTTGGTGGAAAAAACCATGGATCTAAGATGAAATATGTAGGTCTGCGTGTCTCAACCCACGCAAACACATGTGCAGCTCAACAGGGATTATCGTGCTTCCCAGAAACACTGCCTGGTCTGGCAGAGCATCTCAAATATGACTGATCACTGGTACACATTATGGCTGCTGTTCCTTTACCTCGCTACACACTGTACAGTGCCCTACTGCTTTCAACCAGACATTGTTCCTGATAAGCCTTACTGCAAGCACTTCAGGTAACTGCAAATCAAAAGGGGGAAAATCAAAAGGAACAAAGAAAGTGCTGTGTAGTTTCATCTGAGAAAAGCAGTATTAGCCCTTGACATAGTAGCTTAGGTCATTGTATGCCACCTCAAAGTCCCGAAAAGCCAGGATCACAAAGTGAGAGCTTAGGAGAGTGTCTTGGGACTCACAGCAGTTCCTCTGTATACACAAACTGTTGCTGATTCAGGATACACAATTCCTAAACAAATCCTTTAAAATAAAACAAAGAAACCCCAACAACAAAATCACCCAACTGGAAGAAAAATAAACAAACATATATCTTAAAAAACCCCAAGAAAATTAAAAAAAAAAATTGGTTTTAATTCATAAATTCGGTTGCATCCTGTTCAGTAAGCTGAAACACGGCCCAGCCCCAGCTTAAACAGAGCCCAGCCCCGCCGCCCCCCCGCCGCCTGCCCGGCCCTCGCCTTCCCTGGGGCCGCGGCGGGGCCGCGCCGCCTCCATCGCCGCCTCTTTCGGGGCACAGGCGGCGGGGCCGCTCGGGCGGCGGCGGCTCCGGTGAGCGGGGGCGGTGAGCGGGGGCAGCGGGCGGGGGCGGTGGGGCCGGCCGGAGGATCCCGCGCACAGGCCGGGATGCGCGGCGGGCTCGGGATGCGCGGCCCCCGGGCAGCCGCGGCTGCGGTGCGGCCGCCCGGGAGAGGCGGCGGGCCGGGGGCGGGCGGGCTTTGCCAGCGCGGGCCTCCGCCGAACGCAGGCCGGCCGGGGCTTCCTGCTCCGAGCGGGCGGCGCCGGCGGAGCGGGGGTGCTCAGCCTTCCCCCTGAGGAGGGCTGGAGCCGGCGCTGTGTGCCTGCCGCCGGCAGCACGTGTGACAGCGGCTGCCCTGCCGCTGCTGCCGCCCCGGGCCGGCCCGCTGTGACCTTGGGGAGCGCAGCTACGGCCTGCCCACGCGGCTCCTGCAAGGAGCAGCGCTGCCCTCTGCGTGCATCTCGGTCTTTGGGGACTGCATGGGCAGGGAGAAACATCTGGGGCTGAAATAACATCCGGACTCTGCAGGACCTGTTACACTAACCAATGCTTCTGTATTTCCAGGTTTGAGGTTTGGATTTGCTTTGGAAGTCACAGAGCAGTTGCCGCCTCGTTCTACCTAGATTCAGCTTTTAATATAGTAGTATTATTACAAACAGGAAAAAAAAGGTATGTACTGATATAATACTAATTTAGTTTTGACTAAGACTTCAATCTTCTGAAAGTGGCACTGGGCTGATATGGATCAGACGACTAAACTTCCTTGTCTCTTAAATATTAAAATATATAAATATTTTTATAGGCATATACTTTTTTCCTTCTGCTGCCAAGTTTTCTGTGGGTGATCTGGCATATGCTCCCTTTGAGGACTGGCACAAATCGATAAGCACTCAGCATGATGAAAGCAGTGTACATTTTACTGAACACAGGAAATTGTTGCTCTCTAGTAATTCCTTTCATTCAAGGTCTGTCTTGATGATTTGGTTTTTTCTCCCCTAAATAAGGAGCAAAACTCAGAGTGCAGTGTGAACACTAATGAGATATATAGGATAACCAAGCATAATTTGGCCTTGGAGCCTCCATGTTGAAGTAACAAGTGGTGTGCCATGCTGTCAGTAACAAAACAGTTCAAATCTGAAGCCACAATTGTGGAATTACTTGTGTTAGTGCCATTTATTGCAAGAGCCATGTTTTATTTTGTTTTAAGCTCCCTTAGATTTATGTAACAGATTGGATGGGTAAAGTCACTGAGTGACAGTATTTGGCCTTCTGGTGTATTTTTCTAATGTTCAAGAATAATAAATCTGTTTAGATACAGGCTTTCTGAAAGCCTTGGTTGTATCCAAGTGTCTATGTTTCTTGTACGAAGGATGTAGTTTATACAATGTATCTTTCTATGATTCTTTCAAGGTAGCCTACTGGGAATTATGTTTCCCATTCAAATTATGCCATAATACATTTTGGGAGGTAACAGGCTTCAAAAGAAGCATTACAGTAGGTAGAGGAGTGAAAATTGTTCTGTTTACTGATGTACTGTGCTTGAAGACAGGCTTAAAAGCCAGTGAGGCACTAATTCACATGTGAATTTGTGTGGGTATTAAGACTCATGCAGCTTTTTGACAGCACTGCCAGACAGCAGCACGGTTCTGAAACAGTGGGAGCTCTTTGGCTGAGTTATTTTACCCCAGATAAATAAGCTTGTTTTAACTGCCTGCCCAGTGAAAGTATCTTGATGAAAACTTGAGAACTGAATTCATTTGAATGTTTTATTTCAAAGTGTCACATTTGTATTTTTGCTTTCCAGCTGCCTTCCTGAGAGATGAGGTGTAATTCTTATTTATAATATTCTGTTGTGGGGGGGACTTGCACTAGGAACATGACAGCCAGACACAATTCAAGATGCTCATGTTCATTCCCTTTCTACTCCTCTTCTGAAAGCCACCCAGTGTATCATCATGGGTAGAGTTTTCTTACCTGTTCTTCACCACGAGGAGAGCAGATGTTTTATAGGTGAGGAGGTGAGACAAGCATGAAATATTCCAGCCTTAGACACCTGAGGGAAGACTATGCCTCTATAATCAATATAAAAGTAACCTTCAGCACTGTTCCCTGGATGCACTCTTAAGCTTTGATTTGAGAGATCCAGGGAGATAAGAAGCTGGAAAGCCCAAGTAAGCTGAAGCTAGGCAGTGATACTCCAGGAGATCTGCCCAATGCAGTAAAATCAGTCAAAATACAAGAATGCTAAGTCTCGTTCATGAGCACAACCATTTTCTGTCTCTAAATGGAAGAGTGGATCTGAGGGCATTCCTGTAATGCTTTTGCCGGTCAAGTTATTGTAAACTGTGTATGTTTCATCTTTCTCTTCCCTCAGGAAACAAACATCTCCATACCTAAGAGGAAACGGGAGACTTTGCCCTGAAATAATTGATAAACAAGTGTGAAGCATGAGGATCAATTCTGCTGTTCAGGCTGCTATTGACCTCACAGCAGGTGCTGCAGGTAATGCTTAACTGCACAAAACTTCTGAGACAGGTTTAATGCCTTTGACAAATATAAAAGCAGTTTGCAGTTGCTATAAAAAGCCTCACCTTCTGTGGTTTAAGGGTATAAGGAGAAGCAGTGACCTCAGCCAGTGCTGTAACTGTATCACTATTGCTCCTCCCTGGTGAAACCCCTGCCACACAGTGAAGAAGACCTAACACTTTTCTCAGACTAATAATTTTCTATAAGGAGGTTTAAGTGCTGCTTACATGAGTTTATGAATCAGTCAGAGTATCAGTAGGGTTTTGCAAGGAATTCAGTGCGTGGTTGATTGAGGTGCTGCTTTTGTCACAGGAACCGTCCCTAAGTGAAAGGGACAAAAGGCTGCCTGAAGGGTTTCTGGCTCAGAGAACATCCTGGTGTGAATCTCTAAAACCTGTGAAGCTCAGTAGTAGAACTGATGATGAATTTGCATAACTGACTTCCACTTCAGTCTGCTCTGTGCTGTCAAATTTTGCTGGACCGGTTGTGTGGAAATGGTTGCACTTTCTCACTGATATTGCCATGTTGGTAATGTCTGTGGCTCAGGGATGCAATTTTGAACTCTGCCAGGGAAAAGGGGTCTTTTTGCCACTTCTAACCTAACAGTGGTTCTATGGAAAAGGTGGAAGATTTGTCTAATTTACTTTTGGAACTAGTTTAGACAATGCTAGTGATCTTTTTTTCTTTCCCATACAATAAATATTGCAGTCAGTCCTCTCATGGCAATGTTAATGCTGTGAATATGGCAGTATTAATGGTGTTAAGTGCATTCAATGGTAGTTATTTGCAGTTATTTGTCAGTGGAGGTTAACAGTGCAATGAGAAAGGGGTAACAGCACAAGTCCAGTGTGGCAATCTCTGCACTCTTTAGAAAATGTAATTAAGTAAGCAAACAGCTTGTTCTTCCAGAAAATGCATAACCTGGTTTTACCTTCCTCTCCAGATACAGTCTTGACTAGCTGATAAGTAATGACATATTGAGGCAAGCAAATTCTGGGCAAGAATAAAGAAGTCATTTGGATGTCTGTGGTCATCCTTCACCTAGGATCCAAGCAACCTCTAATACCTGCTTTGATTCAGTAGGACTCTTTTCCCCACCACTGCCACATTATTAGGACCACACTTGTCTGAAAGTTCAAACAGATTTGACTTTTTGGGTTTCTGGTTTGTTTTAATTTTGTAGTTGTGTTGGGTTTTTTGTGACTCTTTACTGCTGGCTGGAAAATTTTTTTTTCTTAATATCTCAGATAAAAACTAGGACTTTCTATCTTAAGCCTTACAAAATTAATTGTTGCCATTTACTAGGCTTTTTGAGCCAACTCCATTAACAGCCTTTTTGGAACAGCCATTCTGTCAAATCCAAATTTTTCAGCTTTACATTTCCAAGAACATTCGTGGTTTCCCTGGACATCTTCCAACAGTCATTATTTTATTACAGGAACCTAGCATTTGTCCTGTAGACAATATCTACCTGATTTCCCTGCAAATAACACTGGCTGAGCCTTCCCAGCTCTGTTTTTTATTTGAACCTTACATGGGTGTTACTGGTCTGAGCCAGCTACTTTTCTCCTTGGATATCCTTCCAGAGCAGGAAACTCTTCGTGCTTCCTTGCATGATTTGCTCTGAAGGTCTTAATGATCCATCTGGTTGGGAAGGAGGTTTTATGGCAGCTAGATGCTGAGTTTTCTCAAAGGCCTGGAGTACCTCTTTGCAGAGAAGCAAGAACAATGTTATACAAATGTGTTTGCAAAGAGTAAAATGGACCGCTAATAACACTGGTTAAACAAATACTCTTCTCCCCACTTAAAAGAAAAATAACTAATCTTGTTTTGATGTACTAATTTGTTTCTGTTTCAGTTGCTTTCCTATCTGTATTTACAGATAATTTAAGGTATGTGCATGTCAATTGTGCTTTGGTTAAAGATCAGCTTCTCTTTTAGTAAAGTTCTCTCTTGCTACAAAACAAAACCATGAACCCTATATAAGGTACACCTTTCATGTGTTTCCTGTCAAGTATCTGCTTCTAATAGATTGCTATCGCTGCACACTGTTTCTTACTGGAAAAGTGTAACATCAGCTCTTCCTGCAGACTACAGAACTGAGTTAGATCAGCAGAAGAACACTGCGCTGTGAGCAAAATGGTTATTGATGACATTGAAGGAAATATCACACAAGTTTTCAGGGTATTGACCTTGCAGTTCAGTTTGGAAAAGATAACGTGTTGAGAAACTTTGCCCTTTTGCCCTTTTTCAGCTCACACTTGACACTTCCAGTCTCTGGAAAGAAATGTGCTTAACAGCCACATGGAGTTTTGAAATAAAGGGTTTGAGTGTTTGGTTATCAATTTATTATGTATGATCATTTTAGCACTCTCAGCAGTGCTCCTCTTGTCCTGGAGGAATCACTTGAATACTAATCTTTCAGGGTTGAGATTTTTTTTTTGTTATTGGAATGTAAAATCAGAGATGCCTTCCGAACCACTGCATTAATGGGCAAAGGAAAATGCTATTTAACTCATTGACACAAGTGACTTGATTGCAGAACAATACCTCTAATTCAGTACAAGTTTGTAAAAGTGAGCTGATTCATTTAGATGCTTGCTTTTCATGAGATTAAAAAAATATTTAATGAGAATCGTGATGTTACTGCTCTTTTGCCTGATTTTTTTTTTTCTTAAGGTAACTAAATTCACCAGTGACAATTGACGCCATTGTGCTAAAATCAGAGCACTTGTCGTTTCCTACAGGGAATTAATTCATCTTTGCTTTCTGTGTGATTTTCTTAATACTGGTGCTCCAGCATAGGTGTTGCAGTTGTGATAACCTTCAGCCATTGTTAACTTCCACTGCTTGCCTAGGTGGGACAGCCTGTGTGGTGACTGGCCAGCCCTTTGACACTGCAAAGGTGAAGATGCAGACGTTCCCCAACATGTACAAAGGACTTGTTGACTGTTTTGTCAAAACCTATAAGCAAGTGGGATTTCGAGGCTTCTACAAGGGAACCTCACCAGCACTTGTAGCCAACATTGCAGAAAACTCTGTTCTGTTCATGTGCTATGGATTTTGCCAACAAATTGTGAGAAGAATTGTTGGAGTAGACAGAAAAACAAAGCTCAGGTTAGTAATAAATATCTGGTTTGCATTATAAAATTTCATGTAATTGCTATTTGCCAATACTCTACTGTCAGGTGCAAGTGAGGTCCCAGGCTCTCCTCTGACAGTGTACAGTGTAGTAAATTTTGGAATATTGGCCTTAGTGTGACAATATAGTGTCTAATATAACAGAGCTGTCTACTAACCAGTCACTGCAGCTGGCTGGTTTAGATGATCACAGCTTAACTGGAGTATTCAAGATCTGGAACATTTTTACCAATAGGATGGAGCATTTCAAGACCTGAAAGTTTGTATTCCTTTAATATCTAGGTTGTTCTGATTTTTCAGGGGAGGTAGTGGCTGTTCTTACAAGGAGGCATACTAAGGGAGAAGGGTACTTTTTAAATATTGTCTTGCTTTAAAAAATGTATTTCTTTAAGGTTCAAAAGCTTGCTAACCCTACAAACCCCTTAACTTTTCCTACCCATTAAAAAGTAGGAGGTAGGCCTACCAGCAATATGTTTCACTTCTTCACTGTCTTTTGTGATCATGCTGGGAGGTAGACTGCAGATGTGCAGATGTCCTGGGATCATCTCACGTGACTGAGGCACCATGGTCATGCTGGATGTAGGGAAGGTAGTGCATGAAACTTTGAAACAGTATATTGGTGTACTGCTCTGTCTTTGGAGTTGGATACGGAATGGGAATGTGAGTATGTAGCAATAGCAAGCACCTTTGGCATCTGACAATTATTTCCTTGGTCAGGTAATGGTGCTTTTCAGATCCAAGATGGCTCTTTAATGCCTTGTTGATTCAAGGTCAAATAGTGTGACTGCAGAGCTGTTCTAGGACAAAACATTAAAGAATTTAAGTTTTACTTGAAAGATTGTCCCTTGGTGTTGTTTCCTTATTCTCTTCATCTGGATCATTGTGGGGGCACCTTATGAGGCACATGTAAGAGAGAATTGTATTGACATGATCTTCAGCAGGGTCCTGATGATGTCCAGGACATCCCCACCCATTGTTACCGTACTATTACACCTTCAGAAAAGAACAAACTATAAAACATTTTTCAGTTAAAGGAATACCTATCACTGATGCACAAGTCACAAAGAAAAGAAATGAAAAGAGAAATGCTGAATTCTGTTTATCTTTTAATATATGCTTAGTTCAACCAATAGATTTCATCATAAAGTCT